>NC_137969.1:135508513-136108513 GCF_963924665.1 Micromys minutus
GAGTTTAGGAAGATATTAATGGCATGATATAAAACAAAGACTGGTTTTAGGAAAGATGAATCTGACAAACATATAATGCTGTTCTAAATTATAGGCATGTAGAGTGAGAAATCGCATTTTCATTGTTAATCTGTGACTCTGTTCAATATTTTTAGAGATGAATTCGTTTCTAAAATATTGAAATGTGAATAAAATGAAGATGCAGATGTGGCTGTTGTAAAGAATTGGCATGAAGTGGAATCAAATACAATGGAAATGAAAGATGGCATGGTTGGGAACATGTTTCATTGTTGACTTTTTTCATTGGATTGTTAAAAATATGCATACATTAATCATTAGGAAATCTGTTTAATAGTAAACGCATACTGGATCACTCCTGACAGTTAAATGGGCTATTAGTATTCACTGGGGGATAACAGGAACAATTGTGCTGGTTAAATAAGTGCCCATTAAATGCTGAGGAACTCACACTTAGTAATTTTAAGTTGTAACCCTTTGTGAAACCAAGCTAAGACAGCATCAAAATCTTTTATGGCCTTGATGGTAGAAGTGTTTTACTTTACCATATTTATTTTTCAAGTTATTGGATCCATAATATTTTTATAAAGATTTGGTCACATGCATAATGAATAGTTTGATTATTGATATAAAGGACAGTTTATAGCAATTACAAAGAGAAAATAGCATGTGGCCTAAATACTTTTCCAGGGGAATATATCTAGCGAGAATGTGGGCAGTCATTTAGTTGTTCAGGTTAACATTTTATCGCTTTAGATATAACAAACAAGACTACATAAGTCTTTGATGAAACCTCACTTGTGTATTTCAAAGGATTGTATTCGTTATTTTCCAGAATGGTGTGCTAGTGATGTTAGTCGGTATGATTTGCCTCCTTCCATGGTAATTATCTCAGATGTTTTGGATCGTTAAGCTATTGAATTTTCCCACTACTTCTCTTGCCTCGTGAACTATTCCTGGTTCTTCATGCTAAGCTCTGACTCCAGCCAGTAGTGTGGATCGAAAAGGTCTGCTCTCGCTCCTGTTGTACTTGGTGCAGGAATTCCATCATGGACGCATGATTATCATCTATATTTGGACTTGACCTGTTTCCAATGACCTGCAATTTGGATGACTTGAATGATTGCTATAAGGAATGTTTTGATCACCAAAGGAAATGACTCGCAATGTATGTATTGATTCTTTATTATCTTTCCACTCTTTCTTCTGCACAACTAGAGAAAATGATCTTTATTTAAACTCTGTCCTTAGAACTGGAGTAAAATAGTCTTTGCCTCCTGATCATCTTATTGAGATAGCCTTAAAAGCCCTTTAAAAGCAAAGGAAGCTTTATAGTTGAAAGAAAATAGTCAAATTTAAATGGCTTGTATAAACTCAGTCATATTACAAATAACATATATTTTTATAATTTTATATAATAAACAACTTTGGGGAGCAAAACTTTAAATGCATACCTGTTGGTGGCTATTAAGGTCTAAACCACAGCAGGATAATTTATACACATTTCCTATTCTTTGATTCAGTTTGGTCTCTTTTTTCTATGTGAGACTCTTGGAGTTCTTGGCTTTCGTGTAAATGTCAAAAATATGTTTCTCATGACAGCACACACTTAGGCTTATTCAATATTTTGCTTTTATTTACAAATTCTAAGTTATGCAATTATGATTTTAAGGGTGGTAGTTAATGTCATATGGTACCTTGACTGAAACACATGTATCTAGGTATCTGGCACAACATTATCAGAGGATGTGGCTAGAATGTGTCTGGGAGGAGCACATACATAGAGGCAGTGATAAGGATAAGGATGGGCTTTAGCAATGGAGACTGCTGTCACCCACCTAAGTGAGACCCCATATGGATCAAAGTGGTATAGTAATTGAGGGAGTTATTATCTTTCTATTGAGATGAGATGTCTAGCATCACCAGTAATATAATAACTGAGCACTGAGTTCTCATATTTTCTGATGGGGTAAGGATTTAAGCTATCAGATTTCCTGCTTTTCACACTTTCTCTTCAGACTGAAAATAATGCCACCAAATTTCTGCCCTTCAAATGACAGTTTGTGAGATTTTTGAGCTCCATAATGATGTTAGTCGTGTGTGTGTGTGTGTGTGTGTGAGAGAGAGAGAGAGAGAGAGAGAGAGAGAGAGAGAGAAAGAGAGAGAGAGAGAGAGAGAGAGAGAGAGAGAGAGAGAGAGAGAGAGAGCAGGGGGGGGAGGGAGAGAGAGAGATGGAGGGGAGTTTTTTACTCTATTTCTCTGAAGAGCCTTGATGTAATTAGCACTGATGAACTCTGGTGTGTGAAATCTGCTCTAGTCGTTGACACGGGTTGTGTTGGCAGTGTCTCTAACAGCGAATGTGGTGATGATATGTGAAAATTCTGAAGGGAAAAGGTGATGGTAGAAGAGCCACTTGCATGCCTGTTTTTGTAATAATTGTGTCATAATCTTTGGATAGTTAAAAATATTGTCTCTTTGTTGCATATGTATATGTGTAAGTATGTGTATATGTAGAGCACATATATACATATATACTGTAAGTACTTATGTATATGTACTATAAATTTCATTCACAACATTATTTTCTAACCGTTATGAAAAATTTCTTGAATAATCACCTACTAATAATGGGTTGTAATTGTTAACCTTTGATTTAGAGTACAGATTTATAACCCAGCTTTCTGCCCTAAAATTTGTTTGAATGTTAATTTTCAAAGACTAGATGTACATTTTACCTTGTTTCTTCTATTTTATGTTTTATGAGAAAAATGTCCTTTTATATCTCTTGGCTTTATTTGTACAATGCTTGTCTTCATCTCAGAGGTATTTGATTGATTATAATTTTTTTTCACGATTAAACATATTTGTGTTGATTTTTTTTGCTGCATAGATAGTTTGTAAGCCTAATGGAATGTTCAGCTGGAGAAAGTTGTATTGTGAATCTAGTGGCTTTATCTATCATAAGACTTAAAGTATTTCATTGCTGCCAGGAAGTTTTTACTGGAATATGAAGATAAAGTTACCTGTGACATACTGTCATGTTTCTGTCTCTAGGGCAGCTACTACATTTCAACTAGGTCTTTTTCTTTCCTGAGTTTGTGGAACAGAAACACAAGTTCTGAGACATTTTCACAGTGTGACCAATGAAGGCGCCATAGGCGTCCACCGTGATATAAGAAGGGTAATTTTTGTCAAAATACACTCTCTACATATGTGTGTTTTATAAAATATCTATACAACTTCCAGGGTAATCAGTTCATATGCAGGAGGGAAGCATATGCATTTCCCAAGTAAAGTGAGAACAGGAATTAGTACCCATGAATTAGTATTTGAAGCTTCACACTTCTGTATTTTCTGCCCACTGAAAGTTGATTTGATAAATAAACTATTTCTCTTTTTGTATTGGTTATTTTATTTATTTACATTTCAAATGTTATTCCCTTCTCAGTTAAACCTCTATCTCCTCCCCCATAACCCTTGCGTCAATGAGGGTCCTCCCATATCCACCCACCCCTCCAGCCTCAATGCCCTCACATTTACTTTCTTGGGACCAAGGGTCTCCCTACCCATTGATACCAATTAAGCCATCCTCTGTTACTTATGCAGCTGGAGACACCGGTCCCCCCCTGTTACTCTTTGCTTGGTGGTTTAGTCCCTGGGGGCTTTGGGCGGTCAGGGGATTGATACTGTTGTTCTTCTTGTGGGGTTGTTCACCTCTTCAGCTACCTCAGTTCTTCCCTAACTCCTCCATGCAGATGGCTGGCTGTGAGTGTCCACATCTGTATTGGTCAGGCTCTGGCACAGCCTTCCAGGGGACAGCCATATCAGGCTCCTGTAAGCAAACACTTCTTGGCACCAACAATAGTGTCTGGCTTTGGTGTTTGCAGATGGGATGGATCCCTAAGTGGGGCAGTCTCTGGACTATTTCTTGATGAAATGTGAGAAGAAAAGTTTAGTGGCTTTGGACTTCTTTTAAGAATGCAAATATTTTAATTCAACCGATAAACATCTTTGGTAATTTTGAGAGTCAAGTACTATGATTGAAAGAGATGAAAAATGTATAAAATGTGAACTCCATAATTTCAATTTTGTTACTAACTTTTGAAAGATTTCACCGGTTAATTTGTAAATAGCATATAATAAGAGTGAATGAGCTTGTTTGGCAGGATGACTGAGCCAAGGTGCTTCCTATCTTACCTAGAGCACTGAGGTTAATTCCTCAAAACATATAACGTTCAAAGAAAGAACTAACATCAAGAAGCTGCTCCCTGAAGGCATACCTTTGCACACATGCACTAACCCAAATACATACACACATGCCCCAGGCATATTATACATAAACACATAATTTCAGTAAGGCACAATTATGAGTTCCTGTGATGTGCATGTGAATGCACACACACACACACACACACACACACACACACACACACACACACACACATTTCTGAAGCTTCATCTTTTGGAATTCTCGTGACAGTCTTCTGAGCCCAGGTCTTAATTTGTTTACAGATGTTTCGAAAATACTGAGACATTACGGTTTTGTTTCGTTTGGTTTGATTTTTAATCCTTCATCTCTTTTTTCTTGAAACTTAAGAGTACACAGGGTTAGTTGAAATTCTGTCCCTAAATAAGGCTTGATTTGTGTCTGAAGTAAACGTGTAAATGCTGGTAGCTACTAATGACTAAAATGAGCTATGGGATCATTTGTTCAAATATGTGGTTACAGGTTGTCACAAATTAAAAATATCACTTATTTTAGCAGTTCTTCTTGTGATGTATTTGAGTCAGCTCTCACTTTGAATGCAAGTATCTCTACATAGTAAGGTGGAAAATTGGCCATTACACCTATCTCATAATTCCATTTACAATAGCACATTTTATGCTCTTTTCATATAATTCATATTAATTAGAAAATGCAGATTAAACTAAACCACAATAATAATAAAGCTGTCACCTCTAGCTTGGCAGACCCTGACTTATGAAAACACGCTTATGTGTGAGATCAAGGTTAAAGAATTTACGGTTGCTGAAGACTCCGATGATTGGGTTGTTGGCAGGGTGAAAGAATCCGTGTTCCATTAATGGGTGAACTTCTCACCCATGTGATAAATAGTATACTTTACAGGGGGATAAAGTGATGAGATTTATTTGCTCTCTTCGGAGAAATGAAGCAAGGTGCATACCGCCATCCTAACTTCAAAAGCTACGATCTCACCAATGTACATTTTTTGCTGGCTTTTTTGAATATAAGTTTGTTGCAGGCACAGGAAAAGGTTTACTTAATCTATATTTTCTGTCATCATTCTTGTTGAGAAAAGGAATGTATCGCAATGTTCCAGCTAGGACAAGTATGACACTAGGATATCTGGTAGCCCTGGTATTTTGAATACAAACTCATCTGTACCAGAAAGCTGAGGACACAAGATGTGACTTCTGACATTTTGAATTGTATTAAAAAAATAAGATTTTGCTTTATTTAATTTTCTACTATTTAAATACATATGCATCATCACAAGACATGTAGTACAATATAATGATCATAGCAAAAAACTATCTTAGTTGTGTTGAGGAAAATTATGTCCTGGTGTCTTTTTTAATGGTTATTTTCTTCTGGACTTTCTCAACTTTGTAATTTTATTGAGCTTCCCGATAATTTTTTTTAATATGTGGTTTGACTTGCAAATTAGATTTTTCAAAGCACTTTCTATAAAGTTCTCGACCCAGGAATTGGAATAAACATTATCCGAGGTCAATTCCAGAGATGTGGGTCTAGACTGGGAATTTTCATGAGTTGTTACACATATACTGTGTGGAATAGAGCTGCCCTTTGGAGATATTAGTTCTTCACAGGAAAGCTTGAAGGAATATATTTGGCATGAAAGGAAAATGAAAGGAAACATATTAAAGTTTAATTAGGAAGAAAAACTTAGAATCCTGGTTCTTAAAATAGCTCCTCGATAAATTCTGTCAAGGGAAAACCTCCTTTCTGATGCTAGTAGACGTCCACTGCATGAGACTGAAAAAAATAAAGTAAATCTCTCTAAAGTAAGATTCCTGTGTGTATCTTAGGATGCTGAGAGTGGTGTTTATAAATGTTTCCAAGTGGATTGCTTTTCCTTTTAAAAAAATTACTTATGAGCAACCATGAAAAACTGTATAATATGTGATTAAACATTCCTAGAGAAGATTATATATCTAGATCATTTTAAAAGTGACATTAGAAAGTGATACCAGGACTGTTCTATTCATCACGCTGAGCTTAGGAAGAGATTTTTTTCCATCCTAATAGATTAAGAGGTGATGAATCTCAATTTATTTTACATCCTACCTAAGAATTGATTAAAGCTTTTCTAAGTTCATGTGTTCCAATATTGGCCTTCGCATTTCAGACTTGAACAACTGCTATACCCCACATCAATTGAATCCAAAAACTTAGAAAAGACTTGTAAATGAAAAACAACAGTCTGCGCTTTTCATTTGGCAGAGAAGTTTCTTAAGAGTTGTCTTATTAGGGGAAAAGAACTGTCTTAATTTAATGTTGAGTTAAGGGTTATCTGTTTCTTTTTTACAAATGCATCTAAAAACATCATCTTGACTTGATAACCCTCCTTTTTTAAGTATATGGATGATTGTCATCTGGGTGAGAAAGTTGAGTTTCATCATAACAAAAGACACCACCAAATAAAGAGGCGTAACGCAAAGGTTCAGTCTCATCCTGTTGAAACCTAATGACTATCCTTTTTTAAAGACGTGTCATTCAGTATTTAGCATTGTCACTTAAAGGAGCAGACTCAGCATGCACCTTGAAGTGTGGCTTCACCTCACCCTTCCTCATTCATCAGCTATAGTGCAATTATAAATGCATGAGTGCTGTGCACAGCTATCCTGGTCAAATTCCCTTAAAACATGGGTATGACATCCTGAAACGTCAAAAGCTTCTTCTTCTTCTTCTTTTTTGTAAAAAAAGGAGAATGTCAGTGTCTTTTTTACTTAGAGCAATTAAACCAGCACACAAAGAAGGAAGAGCTGTGACAGGTGTATCTGTCAGTGAAAGACTGGCTGATGGTTTGAGGAAATTGGAATAATGCTCAAATACGTGCTAAAGGAATCTTGAGCTTATGTTTCTAGGACACGGCAAGTGGTGAGACAGAGAGTACAGAGGGGTCCGTGTGGGTAAGGGAACACGGCTTTGGGGCTTCCCAACTGCAGGCTCTGGGGAGTATTTGTTAATTCCTGTATACTCTTTCTTTAAGTTCTTACATGATGCTCATTTTCTTTTCCCCATCAATGCTTTGAGACATGGCCCCATCATGTCATAGGCCCAGGAAAGCCACAAACTCATAGTTCCCAAGCCTCCCAGGGACTGGACTAGCAGGAATGTGATGCCACGCTTGGTGTTTAAGTGGCTTCTGAATTAAAAGCCAGTCTATCGCTGCAGTTCCTAGGGCAAAGAAGTTTTCTGTTAATGTTTTACTCTCATATACTTGAACTTGTGATCTCATAATTTCTAATTTTATAAGTAACAGTCAAACAATCAAACAAAAAACCTAAAACAGGGCAGGTAGGCAGTAAATCTCAGCTGCAGCATAGAGAAGGTGAATGGAGATGAACAGGAGCTAAAACCATTAAATCACATGGAGGTCAGACCCAGGATGAGCTGTCCCATCACAGGTGGCCCCTAGGAAAGATTAAGAAAGCCACAAACGTTGGGCAAGCCCAAAGTACTTGGGAAAGCATACTTAGAAAAGCACAAACAAGGAAAAAAGGAGGATTTATGCATTGAATAATTTAGCAAAGTGGGCAAACATTACATTGATTGCTTGTGGCCTTGTAAACTATGGCGCTAAAGCAATTGTACTGGGATTGAACACTGCAGGGTCTTATTAAAGGGGTATTGTTTTATTATTTTTTATTTTATTTATATGTCCATTGTTTTAGCATAGCTTAATTTGAACCAGCCTTCCAAGCTGGACCAGCCAATCAGCTGGTCCTGTAGCCTGACAACTGACCTGGTGCCCCTAGAATAATAGGTCTCTATCCAGGGTTACTATTATAACCTCTTGACTAGTTTGTTGTTGATGTTGTTTTTATTTTCCTTTTTACACTTTATTTATCAATATTATTGCTATTCTGAGAGTTTTATCAATTTTTTTATAAAACCAGAACAAAGACATTTTCAATGCTGATTTTTTTCTTTTTTCAGAGACATACATTAGAAGATTACATAGAAAGCCTATAGTAAAAGGATAAAATATTCATGAAAAAAATCTCATACATTTTCTAATGGCATTACTAGCTTTACAGGAAGATAGTTGTACAATAATTAGCCCATCAGAAATATTTTCCTTGAGGCTGGCAATGGCTCACTTTAAGGGGACTAAATATGCACCAAGATAATTTAGCTGGGAATGTGTTACATTTCAACTGTAAAACACTTCAGTGTGGTGAAGTTCTCCTACCAAAAGGATGGTAGAGTTACCCGCCTCACACACACACACACACACACACAAGCACGCACACAGGCACACACACACACACACGCATGCACACACGCACACACACACACACACACACACACACACACACACACACACACACACTGCTGTCCTTGGGAGCATGGTCCCGCACCTCACCTGGCCATCTTGGTTCCTTTGTTATTCATGGTGCTTGCTTTGCCCTTTGAGCTTAAGAAGTCCTTATGCTCTGTCAGCCTTGTAGAACCCTCAGCATGGATAGAGCTTTAGTTCTTTGGGCATTTCGGTTCTCAATATAAATGTAGAAAACACAGAAAGAACTTCCAAACAACTCAGTAATATTCAGATAGGTGAGAGATTACACAAGCTGGACAGAGCCAGGTTTTCACACCGCTGCCCCTTGAGTAAATTCTCCATGCCCCAAAGTGTTTTGGTTTTGTCAGAGAATGAATCAGATGGGTGTTTTCCTTTCCCAAACAAGAGTTGGTTCTGAGCAATGATTTGTGTGTTACTCACACTCAGTAAAGACAGAAAATGGGGCGTGCGTGCCAGTGTTGTAGGAATGGTTCATGTACTCATTCACCCGGGAGTAGTGCCCCAAGATGGCTGGTTATTCTTTCTCTCCCATAGGCAGAATAAAATGCACCAGCTATTGTAGTGGCTTGTTTGCCTCAGTGTCAGGGCTGGGAAGTGGGAGGGTGAAACTGGACCCATTAGGCTTTTCAGTTTATTCGTTTGTTGGTCCTCTGTTAAGCTGCCAGCCCTCTCGGTGGGATAACTGTCCTTTTGTATAATAATCTACCAATATTCAGGGTGGCTGCGTTCACTGTACCCATTCTGCTGTGGACCTCCATTATGACTGGGTTTTGAATGCAAAGCTTCATGATATCTGGGTATAAACAGTATGCTGAGCAACAAAGACATCTTTTGTATTTCTTAATCTTATAATCCCAGTGTTTTTTTTTTTCCTCACAAGCTTTGAAGAGTGGATTTTCTGAAAATAAAAAGGGAAATACATAGTCACTACTCTGTTGTGTATTCCCATAAAGTAGCAATTAGGTGGGGGACTGTGTACTGTGTGGTTCTAATTTTAAAATCCATTTGTTCCTTAGGCAAAAAAGGGGGGGGGGCTGAAATTCCTGGCTCCTTTTCTCTTTTCTACCTGTGGAGGTGTGAATGAATCATTCTTTGTTTTCCTGGGTTATCCTGCCTGACAGGTTGCTTTACTGGTTATTCCTGGCAAGTGCTGTATTAGTGCAGGTCTGATCCCTGCAAAATGCTCCTGTTTTGTCCACCCCACTGCTGAGGTCTCATTCCTGCTCTACCTTCTCCAGGGACTTTGTGCCTCTGGCCTCTTGGTGATCACCTCCTTTGGCTGCTCTGGTTTTTTTTCTTCTTTGTTTCTTCAGGAGAGGTGTGTAAGGTGTCTTTGAAATAAAGTTCACTGACAAAATAACCAGGCAGCAGACAGGTGAGAATTACAAATTAAGCATGGAAGATTTGTTTGCCTTCTCTGCAAGCTTCTGCCTGGTACTTCAGAGAGAAGGAAGAAAAGGCATCAACACAGGGATGCTGCAACCCTTTTAGAGGCCTATGTTTTGTTGGGGTTTTTTGGTCATTGCCTACCTGGATGCTTGTTGGGGTTGTGAAGGTCAAAAGGCTCTTCGGTTTCAATTCCTCTCTTATGTCTGTTGAAGCCTTTAGCTCAGATGGAAATGAACTGTGTGCTCACTCTTTATACAGGGATCAGTGTAAATGGATATTTAAATGATCTCATGAGAAATCATCGAACGAACACTTTCTGTGTACTGTGTTTCAAATGCAGTTTCTCATTTAACAGATGAACAGGCACATATGACTTTGAAAGCCAGCTCTTCCTTTGGATGTTTATTGGCTTTTTAGGATTATTTAAGACTCTTTAGTATTATGTTTCTTCATTATTTGAGAAGAGCACTCACCTGCATAAAGTCTTACATGAAGGTTTATGCACACACACACACACAGAGAGAGAGACAGATATGCACACATCTGTACATGCGTACTTTCTAAATATAGCAATATCTAGTAATAAGTTAGATATGACCATGAGAAGATTTTTTTTAAAGACAGGGTTTCTCTGTGTTACACTTTGGCTGTTCTGAAACTTGCTTTGCAGGCCAGGCTGGCCTTGAACATACAGAGGTCTACCTAACTCTGCCTCCTAAGTGCTGGGACTAAAGGGAAGTACCATTAGGCCTGGCTGAATATGAGAAAGTCTTAAGTCTTTGGCACACCTTAGCTAAAAAGAAAGATTCTTCTGTTTTCACTTTAATATCTGCATGGTAATAGTTTAAGACTTTCCATGTCAATATAAAATTGAGGAAGGAAACATAGTTTGTGTTTATTATATATTATATATATATGTGTGTGTATGTGTGTATGTAGTATAAATTTGTCACAAGTTGAAAACACAATTCAAATCATTTGACTCATTAAACATCCAGAAAAAGCTTAGCCCACCATAAATTAATCAAGTTCACTTCCTTACAGCTAAGCAGAACCATGTAGTACATAAAGCCTTCATCTATGGTTGTATTGAATATTATGTTTAATTGCCTAAATAATGTATTGAAGGTGAAATATAGAATATTTGTATGAATATGCCGCTGTAATGAGATAAAATATTTTGTTTTGAATCAGTGTTACATTGAGGGCAGTATTCATGTGGATTTTGTACAGATTATATCATCTGCTAATAGTCTTTTATCCATTCAAAAATTATCAGTTATTGTAAACAGACATAAATTGTGACCTGTAGCAAATATATTTATGAATCTGTGTTCTTTAAGTCTTCTGAGAATGTTTTTATAAACTAAGAAAATAAAACAGAATTATGACTGCATATGTTATTATATAGAATTCAGATATGGTATTTTCATGTTCTAATAATTCTCATTTTAAAGGAAAAGGTATATATAATCAATATATAATCAATACCATAGCTTTTTATTGTGAGTCTTGGTGACAGTTTGGGGAGTTTTACAAACATTCTTGTATACCCCATAATTCCTAATCAGATTTAATGGATGGATATATGAGGAATCTTTCTCAGCTCTTTCCAATTATAAGACTATAGGAGTGAAATGGACGAGAGATCAGAAAAGCCTATGTATTCCAAATAGTTCCTTTATACTAAATTAATAAGAAAGAGCTTATGAAAGAGCTCATGGGGCTTTGGTTGCTAAACCTGACAACCTGGGTCCACTCCTTGGAATCCATATTCGGGAAAGAATCTATTCACACACTGCCCCCAAAACTTCACATGAGAACTGTTAACACCACACATACACACACACACACACACACACACACACACACACACACACACACACACATACACACACAGTAAGTGACTCACTACATCATTTTTCAGGCTCAGTAAAAGCAAGAATATGTGACTCTTCAACACACCACTTCCTCCTTCACATATACTAAATTTTTATTTTTACCTAGAAAATGAGAGTGATATTCAACAAATCTTCAGATAATATTTACTAAATAAATATATGTTAAGAATATATTTATTTTATGGAGTTAGAGTTATAGTTAGTGATCTTACACTGGAAGAAATCTTATTATTTTAAGTCGAATATTATACCCTTCACACTTCATTTTCAGAGTTTAGAGTGTAAAATAATGGTATGCTGGTGTTGAGTTAGGTTTGTTTGACCACAGAGTAGAATATTTTGTAGCAACATTGTATCTTGAATGATTATGTTATATAACTCCCAGGAATTGGATTTGTGGCTACTAGGTGGTACCCACTAGATAATCACACATACCACAAAAAAAATGACCATGTGTATTTCAAATACTAGTAACAATGTCAACTTTTTCAAAACTAATTTTCAATTTTTGTTTTCTATTGAATTTTCTCCAGTCACAACATACAGCTGTAAAGATATTTTTAAAGGCTTATGCTAAATTTGTCTGCCCTTTTCATATTACCCTGATTTGGCAAGGATGGTTCTGCTGTTTGCCATCAGCTCTGTAGGATGATGTAGCCCAAGGGGAAACCTCAGCTCTCTCAGTTTTTGGGATTTGAATCTCAGGTGTTTTGAAGATAGTCTTCTGCCATCTGGCTTAATCTCTGAAGATATTCTAACAGTAATTCATCAGGCAGAAAGGAGCAGTTTGGTTATTATAACTTAAAAACAGGATTATTAGTTTTCTTGTTTAGGGTGAACCCTTGTAGTGTTTCTGGCTGTTTTGGGGAGAGGATCACAATCTATTATTCTATCCAGGGTGTGCTGTGCAGCAGCAGTTACACCCACACCTTAGACAGGAAACAACAGAACTCTCAGATTTGAACTGACTTGTATATTGAGTATCAAGGAATAGTTTTGTATTAAACACATTAGGCTGCTTGCTTCTTAGCAAAGGGTGGCCATTTTGGTCTTACGAGTATTTTTCTTTACTAGAACAATAGAAGAGTGTTGATTTAGCTCCCTTTTGGAAAGCAGAAACACAGAAATCGACTATCAGCTATACTTGTTTTCTCTAAAAGATTTGTTGTCCTAAGACCTTAGAATAGTATGTCCCAGAGATCCTGAGCCCTTAGTAAAAGGGACAAAGGAAAGTAGCATACCCCCAACTTTTTTAAACACAAAATGAAGTGTTGTTATTGCTGTTAAATAAATTCAACAAGTAACAATGCTCTCCTCTCAATAGCTTTTCTTGTACCATGGTGCTCTCGTTCATCTGGGAGTCTTATCCTTTACAAGTCCTTTCTGAAGCTATGGTGCACTAGGGTTTAGTAACAATGATTGTACCATAAATTTGAATACATCAAGAGCCCACGGACTGTTCTCTGGGTGTTATGTGTTTGTCTTCTTCGTCACTGAATTCCTCCTACTAGCTCCTTTCCTTCTTGCTGTCTCCTTCTGCACATCCCCATTTAAGTGTGTGGTGGGAAGTCCTGGCTAACCCTTGATCATCTTAGTTTCGTGATCATTTTCACTGCTGTGAATGGAGAATTTAATAGCCATAATCTTAAAATATTCCATACTATTTAAAATTGCAATTGTTTTAAAGTTAATTTCATAAATGCATAAAAGTTGAGAAAATAACACTCAGAATTCAATGTATATGTTTCTTTCCTCTTATTTTCTTATGTGGTGTATTTGTTGTTTCGCTTTATTCACTCTTTTTGGTCTGTACAATCATTGAAAAGAAATATCATCAAGTATATAAACTAACAAATCATTATATTTTTGAGAATTATCTTATTTTAGAACTATTTTTGTCTTACTGTTTAGTAATGTGAAAATATTAGATTATATCTGTCTGTGGAAGTATTATTATGTGTTACAGTATCAAATGACTCCATAAAATATCAAAGCAGAAATTATAAATATCCAACCTTCTTGTCCATAAAAATGCTCTTACCTTATTTCATCTTTATTTTTCTGAGGTTTTTTTAGACTATTCACATTCACACAAATGCTAATGTATTCATATATTCAAAATATGTATATGAATCTATCTTATGTGTGCATGAAATGTACCTAAGATATCTATTCATTTAAAAATTGGAATTGAACTTTTTGACAAAATGTTCTCTAGTTTGTATATACTTTTGAAATTTATCTTTAAAAGCTTTTTTCCCTGTTAGTATTTATAGACTTATTTCTTCCTCCCATAGTCGTCACATATTTCTATGATAATTTGTATCTTTTTATATCATTGTAGTTCTATGTAATATATATTCTGTAATTTAATTTTCATTCCACGTTTCCTGGGGTGTTTGCATTATTTTTTATTCACCACTTTGAAGGCAGCTTAAATAGTCACCATGCAAAGAAATGGTTACAGGTGCCTCAGAGAAAATAACTTTTGATCTGTGATTTGTAAAGATTTAAACCCAGGGATTGTTGTGAAATTTATAATGAATATTTTCCCAGATATCCCCAAAATGCTTTTCAAAGAGTATACATAAAGAGTAAAAATCTTGTTAGGGTAAGTTCTTCGACTCTAGAACATACGATAATCATAGATGTTTGGGAAATTAAAGAAATGCTAATAAAAAATAATAAGCTGTTTTAAATTATCCATCTTATCGCCTTACGATTAGCACTGTCCCTGTCAACATGTTAATTCGTTTATGCACAGTTCTCATATTACTGTTCGTAAGGCTTTTGTGGTTTTTTAAATAGTATGTATTTTTATTAGATATTCTCTGTATTTACATTTGAAATATTATCCCCTTCCCCCACCTTGCTCCCAACCCCTCTCCCTCTCCACTTGTCTTCACCCTCTCCTTGACATTCTTCTACATTGGGAAAACATTTCCTCCCTGACTAAAGGCCTCTTCTTACATTGATGCCAAACACTGCCATTTTTCTACTACATATGCAACTGGTTCTTAAGTTTTACAATGGCAGTCTCTCATAGTTGTCATTCTGATTTTTACATTTTGTGTTACAGCACAGACATGCATTCCGCATCACAGGAGACCAGAAAACACCAATTCACTGGTCACCTGATAGCCTTCGTAGCTTACGGGTATGACATACTCTTTATTTTGACACATTGCATCACTACAGTTTTGAATTTGTGAAACACATGAATGAGAAAAAAGAGAGCATCTTTTATTCATGGTCCCTTCTGTATTTCACAGTGGTCTCTCAAGGTTGGTTGTGCCTTCTACAATATGGATAAAATATTAGTAATATTAACACATATTTTATGGTCCTTTGAACATCTTACAGGAACCTCTGTAGGTCTGACCAATGGATTGGAAACAGGCCCATCTTAACATTTTCCTGAGCTACTTGGGAACTTTTATAGTATCTGGACTAAAATGCATGTGGAGTTCTTAAATTGCTGAGAAATTTACAACTTATGAAGAATGATAGTTGCTCACAAGAGTGAGACAATTTGTGAACAATTGTTTATGACATGTTTTTCATAAGCATTATGAAGGTAACTAACAGTAGACTTTATAGATTCATAAACTTTTAACAATAATAGTGGTAACTTCAGGTCCTTTCTCCGTAGAAATTCGAGATATATGAAGTTTACTTTATCATTTTTATGTATCTGGATGTTCCCCAAGGAAACCATGTCCTCTGTATTATTATTCTAGGAATAAGCAATGTGTTTCTAGGAAAATTCACACCTGGATTCATAGTGCTCCTCAGTTTTTATTGCTGATATGATTGATCTCCTTGTGATTACGATTATTTGGTAATGGCATACCATGTCCTGTCTCAAAACTCTGTCCTCCAAGAAATGAACCCTGCTTCAGTTAATGCACATAAGTGCAAATATATGTATGTAGGTGTGAATATATGTGCAAGCGTGCAAGATTTAATCATGTATTCAGAACATCACATGATTTCAAACTTACATCTTATTGAATTCTGAACTTTTACTTTGCCATTTCTGACCTGTGCTTGGCAGCAGGTCACTCAAACACCAGGGTATCTGTGTCCATGGACAAGGGAGTGACTGCAAAACTGAAGGCTTGCATTCTCCCCTTAAATCACATCAGTCCAGCAAATGCCTTATCTCAAATCAAAGCTGGTAAACGTTTGTTTTTGTTTTTATACCCATTCTCTGTATAACTATGGCAATTCAGCTCACTAATCCAGTGTGCATACATTGCGGGATTTGGAAAAGTTTATCAATTTTTTTAAGCCTTACTAGACTTGAATGTTACACTTAAGCGAAGGTTTCAGCAGTAAGGTGAGCTTGGCAAGTAAAGCATATTGTTTCCTGTCCAAATGCACAGCCTATCATAACACCTTAAAGCCCATAAAAATTCATATTGGAAAATTATTTAATATAATTTAATACTTACATTTATAACACATTGGAAGAATTACTTTATTTTGTCCTCATAGAACTTGGAATTAAATAAACAGTTTGAGAAAGGCTGGCTGGCCCAGATTATCTTCCTCTATTATTCATTTTCGATCCTTTATTTTATGACTTCATAGCTTTACTTTATATTCTTGTTTAGTCACTGAGAATATTCAGGACAGGCACATTTCAACATTTCCATAATTCACCAAGATGGCTTTGTGCTTTCTATCATCCATAAATAAAACAATACAGCAGTGGTTTTGTGACAGTAGACCTTCTTTAAGAAGTATTGTTATGAGATCAGCAGTATTTCCTATGTTATATGGGAGCAGTAGGAATGGGGAAGTTCCTCCCCCTGCAGGTGCTATGATTTGTGATCTACACTGTAGCAAAAAATTCTTTATCCTGAAGTCATCACTCAGTGAGAATGGAGATTTATTTGAGAACTTACTTCAAAGTCATGAATGACTTTGAATGGAAGAAGGTACAGCATATTTTTTCCATGAACATGTATGAGTAAGAATTGCCAACAGTTAATTTGCATACTTTAGTGATTCTGAAATATGGTCTGAGCAAATAGGAGTTAAACAAATTCACACACTCACAGGATTGTAAAGTTCACAGAAACGCAAACTTGATTAAGGAAAGTCATTGTCGGGGACTAATTGTAATTCTGCAGTTTAAGACTCCTTGAATGATGTCCCTCAAAAGGTCAGCCAAAAGTCCTAATTCTTTCTGCTGTTCCCTTGAAGAGGAGTTTTTAATTTAGGTATTTTCTGGCATCAAGCAAGTCAAATGGGACATAAGCATTTTCTTCCTCTTACTTTGAAAGTTTACTTCATGGGTTAAAGAAGGAATGAAAATAATTCTTGAGCTTCTTGTGGTCAGCAAGAAAGGAATTTGTCTTGGAATGCTGTTAACTAGGTTTACCAAGTACGAAAAAGAGCTGTCTATTGTAAACTTTTCCAGCGCTCTAGAAATTATACACTTCATTTTGGTTACTAACCATTTCATTGTGTCGTATGAAAATGATTTTTTTCCAGAAAATTATTTCTAGTTTTTACTTTCGCATATAATGTTGGCATGTTAAAAATTTATGCCAATGAAATTAGTTATGCATCTTAAAATAATTATGTTGGTTTTATTATAAATATGGGATGTAATTTCCCAAGACCATAGCAGAAATAATGAATTAGTATTTAGACACTTTTTTGTAGCTCTAATGATTAAATGATTGCTTCAATAGTGTAATTTTTCAACTCTACATAATTAATGACTCTGAATAAGCAATTAAATTATGTTTAATTTTGATAACTGTTATGATTAAATAATTACATATTTTGTTATTTGTAAAAATTAATTGTCTTATTGGCTGTGATGTTGATTGAGTTCTCACACATTTAATTTATTGATTTTTGTTCCTAAAAATAGTGTTTTCTGGGACAAACAGAAAGCTTATGTTGACTTCATGGCAAAAATTCTAGATTTATTTATGGGAAAGAATAAAGCCAGTGATTCACTGAATTTTTTTATAAAAAGCATTACATATATGATAACTCATTTTTTATGAGTTTGTCATAGAAACTATTAGAGAATACTTTTGCTGGCATACTATATATCTATATTTGTTGCTGTTCTTTCACAAATGGTCATCATTTTATTAAAGACTTTAACAAAGACATTAAAGAGTATGCTTTCACATCTGTAGAAATTTAGTTGGTAGCAAGGTGCTGCATTTCTGAAAAAAATATTTAATGCTGTTTGTGTAGTCTATAAACTTCTTATGAGCTACAAAGAAGGTTATCCTATAACACCTTACCCTTGTCTATCCAAGAAATCCTGGGGTGGAGAGAGAGAGATGTGTATTTGCATTAAAGTCACATTAATCTTAGGTTTTGGATACAGAGTTTTTGGCAATCTGTAGTCCTAACAAATTTTGCCAGTTACGATCATGTCATAAAAGACATAAGACCATTGTCAATTATGTTAATGACAATGTTATACTGAATAAAATAATTACATGTAGGATTGAGCATCAAAACTCAAAATAAAAATGACAAATAAAGTCAGAAACAAATGAGAAAAATTAAGGATTAAAATAGTTTCATTCCGTGTCATCTGAAGAAATATTTTACATGAAATCTCAAATCCTTGACAGCATGATATTTTTTCATAAATGTTTTGGGTGTCATAGTTCATAGTCTTCTTAATCCGTAGTTGGTTGTAAGTGGCTGATATTTTTGTGAGGGGTGATTCAAATCTTCTAGCACACTGATTAAAATAAGCACATTAGAAACTTCAGACATCCCAGAGGGTACGTGTACTATATCTGAGATTGCTAATAAGGTAATAATTTTAAATGTTGTCATCATTAAATCCATGTAAAAATTTCTTGCTTTAAGAAGAAAAGCAGGTATACTTTTTCCCCCATTACCAAGAAGGAAGGTATATAAGTATGATCTTCCTTTCCCAGTGTCAAACTGACTTCCTAGGACTGTGAAAAGGTGCTGTTTAGGACAGTAGGTATCATTCAATGTATTATTGAAAAATTAAAATACATTGTATTATGACTGTTATATATTACATAGCATTCTGGTTTTGAGTATCTAACTCACAATTACTTAAAATACTGTTTTGTACTATAATCCTATAATAATATGAAACTCCATTCAGGTTTAGACAATGAGTATAATACATGCAAGGGAATGTTAATCTGAACATTTACACTGGAGAAGCAATAAGCCATTACAGTGAAAATGCCTATCAAAGTGTTTCACATTTTGATAAGCTGAGGATTAAAAAAATCTTGTACATTCCGTGAACAAAATGTTAAAATCTTTTATTGTTCCTTAACTCAGATTCAAAAGCAAACAATTCTGAGCTATGGAGTTTTCCCTCTCTGAGTCTTTATTTATGAATCTTATATTCAGATAAGTTGTTTCCTCATGATAAATGAGAAACTTGTAATTGTTAAGAATTTATTAGTATGAACCTTTATTACGCTTATTTTTTTGTAAGCAGTCTACATTCAGAGTGCCTTTTCTTTTCTCAAAGCATTGTGTTAGAACCCTAATAATCACTTATTTTGATGTATGGAGTGAGGTGAGGAGAGACCATGTTTGTCTTTGTACTTGGAGATGAAAAGTTGAAGGCAGGCGTTCTTACTTGTTCTCTGCTTTGATTTCTGTGATGGCTCCCTTAGCCAGCAAGGACTAATCATTTCACTAGACTTGCTGGCCACAGAGTCCCCATGACTCCTCCATCTCTACCCCTCACCCAGGAATTCACTTTCATCTGGGTGCTGGGACCACCCTCATTTACAAGTGCTTGAGTCAGCAGTGTTTTATCCATGTACCTGGAGCCCTAATGACTCACTTCTTACCTATCAATATTTTGACAGTGTGTTAGTGTGTCTCTGTATGCAATGTGGAGAATACACTTTGGTGATTTTTTTCCTCCTAAAATTTTAATGGAAGCATAAGAGAAACGAAAACCAAAACCACAAAGTAAGAAAATAAGAAGCCAACATAGGAAGGCCTAGGAATGGGTCCCTGGAACTCCATTAATGTTGTGCACAGTAATAAGCCCATGTGGTACCAATACTGCTAATGATGGCGTGGGAGGCAGTTCCAAGAGAATCCCTGTAAACTCCAAGGGCACATAGCTTGCCATAAGCAGCAGGAAAGAGAAAGACGATGTTTCTCAAATAAGGTGGAAGAGTGTGTCTGGCAATCATGCTTGTCTTCTTGCCCACAAACCCATGTATGGCATATGCACGTCAGCATACACAGGCACACCAGCAACTTCAAATACACACAAACATACACAGAGAGAAATAATAATAGCAGAAACATGCCTGGAGAAAAATACAATTTATTTTTGTATGCACATGTTTCTAATAAAAAAGTAGTTTTACTGTGATTATTTTTCTATGTTGTAGAGGGAGGGTGTCTTTTGCATATAATTATCCCATGAGATTCAAAATTATTATAACGAAAGTTTTTTTATATTGTTAACAAAGCATTTGTTCATCTTTGTTTAATTTTTGCTTCTTAGGAGAAGCCATTGAGACTTTTAAACATCCTGTACCCTTTTTCTAAGAGGTCATCAGTCATATCATGTAACACATATTTTTATTAGCACAAAGCAGAGAGGTTGTGGAGGGAAGAATGTGTCTTATTCAAACAAACTCTGGGAGCACTACATATTTCTGAAATACATTGACAAAGCTCACATTTTCTTAGACATGGGAGTATAATTCTCACATTAAATTTTACAAGGCAGAATTAAGGTTGCTTAATGAACAAAAAGAATATGAGGAAGGGCTAGTCGCAAGAGTAAAATATGGCAGGTATAGTAATGATTTTAAATGCTTAAGTAAATCATGACTATATCATTTTTATTAGATAGTGTTCTATAAACTGCAAGGATTGATAAGCTGATAAATCTACCTTTTTATATCCAGTTATTTCTTTTTTTGTAATAAAATATTACTGTATCTATTACTGTTGCAAGTAGCTAAATGTGATTTAAGAAGGAAAGGAATTTGCCCCCACACCAAAGTAATTATACAAAATTAAAAATAAAAAGTATTTTTAGTGCTGTTCTTTTAACTGTATTCTTTGTGTATTTCTGATGAAATTTGGATTTGGATGTTAAGATATCGAGAGCATGTTACTGAGGTAGAAATTTTTACCTATTCCATCTCTCTCATTGTGTACAGTTAATAACACCTAAGTACTGTTTTTATGAAAAGGTGCTTTGTCTTGGTTCATTGTGTACAGTGTTATTCTAAAAAATGTAACAGAACATACTGATGGCTAAGAAATAGCAACACTTAATGAGGGAATTCTCAGAAGTGTTATGTATGAATTCTTTACCTCCTTCCTTCATGATGGTTATGTAAATATGTTGGGTAGAAAATAGTAATGATTGTTTTTATCTCAGCTTTCTTTTTTCCATTGAGACATGCTTTGTGACCTAGTATTCATTCAATTTTGGAAAAGGATCTATGAGGTGCTTTTGTGTTTGGGTGGAATGTTCTGTAGGTATCTATTAGGGCCATTTGAATCATGTCCGTTAGTTCCATTGTTTCTCTGTTTAGTTTTTGTCTGGATGACATGTCCATTTGTGAGAGTGGGAAGTTGAAGTCTCCTGCTATTCATGTGTGGGGTTCTACATGTGATTTAAGCTTCAATGTGGCTTTTGTGAATGTGGGTACCTTTGCCTGTGGAGCACTGAGGTATCATCTTGGTGGATTTTTCCTTCAATGTGTATGAATTATCCTTCTCTATCTCTTTCGGTTGAAAATATATTTTATTAGATATTAGAATGGCTATACCAGTTGGCTCTTAGGTCTATTTGCTTAGAAATCTTTTTCTAATTCTTTACTCTGAGGCAGTGTCTATCTTTGATGTTGAGATGTGTTTCTTCTTTGCAGCAGAATGATGGATTCTTTTTGTTCCTTTCCATTCTGTTAGTCTTTGTCTTTTTATTGTGGAATTGATGTTGGCAGTGCTTGTGTGTGTGTGTGTGTGTGTGTGTGTGTGTGTGTGTGTGTGTGTGTGTTTCCATTCTTTTGGTTTTGTTGGAATGAAATTATTCCCTGTGTTTTCATGGGTGTAGTTAACCTCCTTGGGTTGTACTTTTTCATGTAGTATCATCAATAGGGCTAAATTTATAGATAGCTTGTATTAAAATGTTTTGTCATGGAATGTCTTATTTTCTCTATCAATGCTAATTGAAATTTTTGCTGGGTATAGTATTTTGGGCTGATATCTCTGGTTTTTAGAGTCTTCACAATGTCTGCCTAAGCCCTTATGTCATTTGAAGTCTCTGTTGAGAAGTCTGGTATACTTTTAATAGATTTGCCTTTATATTTTACTTGGCCAATTTACCTTGAAGCTTTAATTTTCTTTGATATATATATTTATTGCTTGATTATTATGTAGTGAGAGGCCTTTCTTTAGTCCTTTTTGGTGTTCAATAAACTTCTTATATGTTTGTAGGCATCTCTTTCTTTAGGAAAATTTTCTTGTATGATTTTATTGGAAATGCTTTTCAGTACTTTGAGATGGAAAACCTCTTTATTTCTATTATTCTTAGGTTTTTGTCATTTCATAATATCCAAGATTTCCTAGATGATTTGTGTCAGGAAATTTTTAGGTTTTATTTTGTCCTTGGCCAAATGTATCAATTTCTTCCATTGTATCTTCCTTACCTGAGATTCCCTCTTATCTCTCCTGTTGCTGGTGATGATTGCATCTGTAGTTACTGATCACTTACCTCGATTTTCCATCTTCAGAAATCCCTCGGTTTGTGTTTGTTTTTTTTTTTTTTTTTTTTTTTTTTTTTTTTTTTTTTTTTTTTTTTTTGTTACTGCATCTATTTCCATTTTCAAGTCTTAAACAATTTTATTAATTTTCTTCACTTCTTTGTTTATATTTTTCTGGATTTCTTTAAGGAATTCATTCATTTCCTCTTAAAAGGACTCTATCATTTAAAGTCTTTTTTTTTTTTTTTTTTTTTTTTGTGCTTCTGTTGAAATATTCATGACTTGCTGTAGCTGGGCTCTGGTGTTGCCACATTGCCTTAACTGTTGATGAATGCATGCTTACATTGTCCTTTAATCACATGAATTTGCAGTTATTATAAGTTTAGGCACTGGTTTCAAAAGTTTCTTTTAGTTAGATAGGTGTTTTATGGATTTTTTCCCCTTTGGTTTCTATTTCCTCTCTGGTTTTCTGATCTGAATAGACTGGGCTATTAGTGATCATCTGGTCTTCAGGAGCAGTGAGGAGTCTCTGCTGTGGTTTTGTGCCTGAGTGACCCCTGGGGTTTGGGATGCCAGTGTTGTCTCTGGGGTTCCAAGAACCAGAGTGGACTCTGTTAAAGAAGAGTTCTGTTGAAGTTGTGGGCTAGAATATAAATACTAGTGGACACCACACCAGATGACAGATGTGATCTCAGGGAAAGCAGCTGGAGTTGTGATTCAGAATATGATCACTAGTGATTGGGGTGCTATTTACAGCTGTTGCATATACTTTCAGGGGAGTTAGTCGGCAGGGGTGCCATCTTACCTGCAATCTCTGGTCCTAGCTTAGCCTCCAGAAAGGCAGCAGGAGTTGTGGGCCATAAACACAAAGACAATTATTAAGCACATTCATTGTTCAAAATTTCATGCCAAAGAACTTTAAACCAATTAGTTAATTGATTAATTATTTATCATGTTGCAATACAGAGGGTTTAACTGATGGCCTTGTATGTGATGACAACTATTATACTAGTTGCATTCCTGGACACTGTCTTTTTACTCTCAGGCAGATTATCATTAAATTACTTAATTTGGGATAGAACTTGCTTTGTTGTTCTAAGCAGGTTTATTCATTGATCTATCTGCTTCAAACTCCTGAGTTGCTGGGATTATAGACTGGGGCATTTCAAATAATTAAATTTTTTTACTGCTGTTGTTTTCTCTGTGGATGATTATGTAATATATAATATTACATGTAAAAGACCATTTACATTTACTTTAATAATTTAGCTAAAGTTTGGAGGACAGCTGCTTAATTCATAGCCTAGCCTGCCTTGACATCTCTCATCCTCCTGGCTCATCCTCGAAAGCACTAACATCACAAACCTGTGCCACCAGGTCCAGTTTAGGATTATTGTTGACACTAAGCCTCTCCTTCCCATCATACATAGTTCTTTTCAAACTGTAGCCAATTTTACATTTCTGAGATTTCTATCATAGGAAGGGTAAAACAGCTCATTCACTATTATCTGTTAGGGGGCATATATTAGTGCCTGCCTTATGGAAAAACAAGGATTTAACAGAAGAATGGCTAAGTCTCATATAAGGTAAAGTAGTAAAAGCCAAATCTGTACTTTACTGCTGTTAAAATTCTGTATTCAGAATGCTTTGTTCTGTGTAATTTATGTTTCTGCCTCTTGTAATTGTACCCTGTCAATAACAAACTTTCTGCCTAATGGATCGGAACAGAACTGAATGACTCTTGTAAATGGCTTTTCACCCCACATTGTGTGCCACCTCCTCAGTTCTGAGTGAACCAATGTTCTTAAAGGGGCCTAAATTTATCCACATACCTTCCAGATTTATGTTTTGTGTACAACTAGATTTACGACCTTGCCTAATATCTCAATCAGCCACTAATATATTTAATAATGGTCATTAATTCGCAAGTACATATTAAATTTTCACATAGGGGTTAGGTGATGTAGACAGAATCTCAGACTGGCAACCAAGAAAACTATTAAATATGATACTAATATCACCTGGAAAAACAATTGAGTATTGTAATATAATGGAGCATGAACCTTACATGTAATGATTTTTTTAGTTAATTCAGCCATTATTGTCCATTTTCTGCTTTGAATTAAGTACAGGAGAATATGATAAAGGGAAGTTTAATTTCCATGAAAAGATATGTCTTCCCTTAAGTATCTTGGTGGATTATTATTATTATTATTATTATTATTATTATTATTATTATTATTATTATTATTATTTCTGTTGTTAAGACAAGTCTAGACATTCACAATAACTGTCCTGGCAGAGGTCTAGTATTGAACACAGTGCAGCAGTATTTCTTCTGTTAGTACTAATTACTACCTTGGACATCCAGACATCTAATGATCTCAGTGAAAAGGTATGAAATGAAAAGATCCACAGCCTCTAGTAAGTACCTAGGCTTGCTGTGCAACATGAATTAATTTTTCCATATGTTTGGCCTAAGTTAGGTTTGTTTATTAAGCATGTTATTGGTCATTTTATTTATTTATTTCCATTTCAAATATTATCCCCTTTTTCAGTTTCCTCTCCACAAGACTTCTATTTCCTTCTTTCTCTACCTGCTTCTATGAGGGTGCTCCACCACCTGCCCACCTGCTCCTGCCTCAGTGGTCTAGTGTTCCCCTATCCTGGCTTATCCAGCCCCCACAGGACCAAGGGGCTCCCTTCCCAAAGAATCTCTTTTAGGAATCTTTTATGATCTAATTTAAGGAACCAGGCACCAACAATCCCCAAACAGGAGTTTCCTGCTACACTGGACATAGTGTCTCAGGTGACTCAAGTTTTCATTTATACAATGAGTGAGAAATTTATGTATACCATGTAAGTTAACATGGAATAAATGTCATATGGCTCTCTCTGTGTGTATCTCATGTACACACACACATACACACACACACACACACATACACACAAACACACATTGTCTCTGGTTTTGTTTTTTATTTGACTTATGAATAAGGTCCTATATTATAACCCAGAAGATATGAACTCACACAGGTAGCCTAGGGTAGCCTCAAATTCCAAACAATCCCCCTGTCTCAAACTTCCCTAGTGTTGGGATAGATGCTGAGGCTAAAATTGTTGTCTCTTTGAATTTTGGTTTAAATTCATAACCTGTGAATTTATTTATTTTAAAAGATGTTCCAATATTCACATATTTATAATACAAATTTTTTATAAACCAATATGTAAAGTGACTAAAGATCTATTAATAGGCATGTCTCAGGTGCCTTAATATTTACCTAGGCAGTTTCAAACTAGTTATTTGTTGTATAAATCAGTTAGAATTTTGAGACCAAAGAAGAAGCAGCATATACTGATATCCCCCAGAGACATTATTTCACCGTTTAAACTGAATTTGATTTTGAATTTGTTATGACCCTATTAATCAAGGAGGAAATTTGGTATGCAGCATTAGTAAATATCAACAGCAAGATTTGTATTGTTTGAAGAATTTTTTTAATAAAGATGTTGGATTTTGTGATATTATTATTTGGAAAGGGTGTTTGTCTATTTATTTGTTTATGATAGAGAGGAAAACCTGTTGGAATTTTTTTCAAAGGCATTAAAATCACAAAATATTACTTGCCATTCAGAAAGGCTAAATAATATTTAATATATTAGCATAATGTTGCTAAGAGGAGAATGGTACAGTCTAAAAACATATGACTCTGAGAGTAATTCTGTTTGTTTCACCTTCTGTTCTGTCCTGAGCATGATAGGGCAACACAGAAGAATTGTAGAGTCTTGGTAGGGATAGCAATGACTACAGACCTGGGATTCCAGGTTATGTTTCTCTCTTAAAATCTGAGCTTAACTTTAATACTAATACATTTTGCAAGTGTAGTGTTTGAATTTTCTGTTATAATGGCACATATCGGCAAGCAACAGGTTCTTTTCCTGTTGCTTTGACCTAGTACTCTGGAAGGTAGGGAACTCAAAGCACAAGGGGCTTGAAGCACCTTGCAGAATGGTATCCAGAGTCAAGAAATAGCACATGGGGGTATGCTTCTACCTGGTACCTTTCTTCCCTTTATAAAGTCCAGGATCTCAGCTAAAATATGGGACCCCACTCAAGGTGGTATCAAAGTATGATCATATACTGACAAGCAACATTATACAGGTTGTATTTATATATTTATTAAAATATGTTTGTATGTATGTGTATGCATGTATCAATGTATATGTAACAATATTAGAAAAAAGAGGCCTAGAATTTGAGAGAGAATGAAATGGGTGGAGTACATGGGAGGGGTTGAAGAAAGGAAAGAGAAGAGGAAACATAAAACTTAACTTAAGATGTCAAGATTAAAAACGGGGAAAATTTAAAAGTGATTTCTCACATAAGTGCTCATAAGTAAGTCTCAGACGATAATTCTGGATTCTATCAGGTTTATATTTAAATTGATTATCATAATCACAGACTGACTAGATTATCAAGAATGACCCCTTTCATGCCACCTACATTAGGCGGGAGGCTAACCAGTAATCTATGGTGGCTGGGTTTGGACTGGAGTCATTATTCTAAAAACTTCGGCCAGAACTACAAACTCTCAGGAGGGAAGAAACACTGAAGGTCAAGCTATTTACAAAAAGTGAATGGTAGCAGAACAGGATGCATTTTATATTTTATATAAACTCTTTTATTCCTCATAAGGCTAGTGTGTGTAGGGGTTGTGTGCGTGGGTGGTGTGAAAGAGAGAAGTGGTAGGAGGCAGTTTGTACTTTACTGACCTGAATGAAACATGACCTTTGAACTCTAGCTCAATAGGCTATTGTAAGAGATGTAAAATTTTCAAAATTATTAATCAGGTATGTGAATAATATGCCCATTACCTCTGAGTTCAGAGAGGCCAGGACAGTAGGTTCTGAAGAAATTAGCATGATTTATGAGTAGTTCCAAGTCATATTCATTTCAATTTATCAGCATGACCTTGTTTTGACTCCTTTAAAAAATCTCTGGCATTCACCTTGAGTCTCTGCTCTGCCTTAGTTTGAAAAGCTCTATAGTTCTGAGGCCTCTTTTCTCTCCTCAGTTTATGTGTGTTAGAACAGGTCAGGTTCCAGTTTCAACCTTTCCATCACTCCCAGTCTGAACTGATCAGAATGTTTAAGGTCAGTGGACCAGAATAATTTGTCCTTGGTTCCTTTATGAAGGTCTTTCAGAGTCAGAGTGTAAAGACTAGATTCCTTCTGTTAAAATAGGAGTATACAAAGCTCTTTAGAATATGGGTGTTCTATTTTCTGTGTGATGGTAATTGAGGCATCTAACTAATGTTCAAAGTTCTAATCTTAAATGTGGTCCTATGAAGACTGATATGTTTGCTATACATAAAATTGAAGTGTCACATCGCATAAAATCTATTTAAATAGATCTTATCTCTTTTAGCCTGGCATTACCATTGAATTTTGATTATTTTATTTTAGTTTGGATCTAAGCCCTTCTAAAGCATCTTTTTCTTCGCAACATATATTACACTCTTGGAATATATGGGTATCCATGTGTGTCCTCATTTGATAATTTTCTCAGTCTTTAATAAAGATGCATTTGCATTATCCATTTCCCAAGGACTGCTTCTTTCCTTTTATACACATAAATGTGATAAGTGATACAAAAACATTCTTCAACTCCTAAGGTGATGGTAAATATCAAATATTGAAACCTGCACTTTATCTTTCTAAGAGTGGCAGTTCTAAAATTAAAATGGATGTTTTCCATGTGGGGAACATGCAATAAGCTTTCGGTACCCATTTCTATTTGCACATGCCTGGGGTGTCTTTGTAACATGCTGATTGCTCTCCCTTTAGCATATGTGAATGGTGCTTACCAGAGAAAACATTTACTTCTCTGCACAGCTGTCTCTGTTCTTCTAATGGAATGATATCTAACAGGGAATAAAAGAAGGAAGAATTCCCCAGGAAATATTGGAGAGATTTTTGAAGGATATACTTTCACCATTCTTCTTTGCCTCATACAGAACATCCAATGTGATTGCGATAAAGTTTGCAGTGCCATCCCAATGTTATTTCTCTGTAAATTTTGATTCCAGTGATTTATTCTTCTGTTAAAATAATCATCTAACATTTTAAAATTTGTTGGCCTTCACAGATGTACATGAAGATGCTACTTCTTAGGGTATGTGGCAGTAATGTCCCTGTGGGTGTGAACAGTTGTATGAGAGTGTATATATGTAGTGACTAATGTTGGACATTGGATTTATTTACAGAAACTTTTGTCCAAATTTTTAGCTCCACTGAACATGGAGTTCATTGGTTTCTCTGGGTGGCTGGCCTGCCAGTAAGTTGTAGGTCTCCTTCTCTTTGTATTCTCCTCTCAGGTACTTTGAGAGCTATGTGTCCTCATGCTTAATTTTTATATTGGAGTTATAAAATTCAGATACTCACCTTGTGTAGCAAGTACTTTTCCCACTGAGTTGTCTTGTCAACTCCTAACAATGATGTTTTTGGTGGGAAAACTTTGACATTCAATGCTCAGATAGACACTGCAGTATCTGACTGTTTCAAAGGTATCTACATGTTAAACCTGTTTTGTTTCTTTTATCTGTGATAAAATCAATTTTATCCACTTCCTTTCTTTGAAAATTGGAAGAAAATAGCAGGCTCATGATTATAAACTTAGATTACAATGTACATAACATTCTTATTGAAACCAATGATGATTAAAGATATCAGCTTCAAAAAACAGTGTTTTTTTTTAAAGAAAAGAATCTATTTAAACCTCAAAAAAGATATGCCATACATAGAATTTTATTTGTTCTTTCCTATAAGATACATAAGGCTACACCAAACACACTGGGAGCTGATATTATTAGTGAAGTGGAACGCCATTTCAGCTAATGTTGTAAAAATGACTCTACACATTAAGAAGAAAAACCCAATATTATTTTTCCTCAGAGGAAAAATACTAGTTATGAAACTAATGACCATACATACAGCCCCCTTTTCATATCCATTGTACTAAGTAGAATGTTAGTTTCCTTTTGCAAACTTTTACAATATTGTAGTGAAACAAACACATTCACTGTACTGAAGAAAAGACAAAGTTATTTTCTTTATAGTTCTTAAAGTTTCTGCTTCTTTGTTTTCTTTGCTTGGCTTCATTTTAAATTAAAAACAAACCAAAATGAGATTCCCTACAGTTTCTTTTCTTTTTTTTTTTTTTTTTTACAAAATTGCAGACAGAGTCAATTCTTCATCTCCATACACAGGGAGAAAGTTAAGTGTAAAAATCTAACTGTGGCTGGAAGGTTCTGCCTTCAAGGCTTGAGGCACTCACAGATTCAGTTGTTTGTCCACTGAATTTTACTCATTGGCTCTGTCACACCTTACTGATTACCGTTTGGCAGTTTAAGGACAAAGATCAATGCTTCCTATATTCTTGACTGAAACAGTGCTCAGAATATTTACGTCCAAAACTCAACTAGCTAGTCAATCACAGTGACACTAAGTTTGAATTCCACCACTATATACCCATTACAATGTCAGTGGGTACCAGTGATGTTAAAGGCCATTTCCTAGGTTGCCTTGCAAGAAGTAATGACCTATTACTTAGTTTTGTGAAATAAATTATAATTATTAACTCACAACACCACCCTAATAATTTAATTGCTTGTTATCCTTGTTATACTTCTCTTTATATTTAATGCAACTGTAATAAAAATATAAAGACCTACTTCTTTATATCTTCAGAAAAAATTATTATTAAGTAATGCAGTAGAATTTGTGAGGTGTGTTGAATAATAATAGTTCTTTTATTTTCCATTGGCTCACTCTGCGTATTAACATTTCTACGTAGAAATACATAGATACAAGGAAAAATGGTCTGTTCGCAAAAAAAATATTAACAATGTTTTAAACATTTTTACTCCTCCTATTATTGTTTGTTTTAGATGCTCTGCTTTGCACACATTATGGTGGTTCCCCACATTCTTTATTTCTTGTTGTATTAAAATCATTTTTGAGAAATTTATACTTTTCACACTGCAGGTGGCTTTATTCAGGCACAAAGAACCATTGATTTTGGTCGCCATTTGGAAATAAGAAGGATAAAATTCTAGCTCACTGGAGAAAATTATCTTCCATGATAATATTCTTACCTACACCAAAGACATCCAAAGCAGAACCCAAGTTGATCTTGGAAAAAAGAAAGCAGAGGGTGAGACACCAAGTAGATGAAATTGTAAATATATAAGGTCAGCATTTCCATGAGGTTATTCAGCCAAATCAGAAGTAGTTACTTATGGAGTGAATGGGAATGTTAAGAACTGAAAAAACAGTTTGTATTCCAGAGGATAAGGTATGAACCATAAACCTAGTTTTTTTTTTAATCTTTTTTAAAATTATTTTATTTACATTCCAAATGTTGGCCCCTCCTGGTCCCCTCTCCCAGAGTTCTTCACCCCCACTTGTCTTTCTCCTTCTCTATGACTCTGAGATGCTGCTCCCCAACCCACCTACTCCCACCCACTTCATCCCTATTTCACCCACACCAACTCCACCCTACCCCTAACTCCCCACCCCTTACTCCCAGATATCTCTCTTCCCTGGGTCATCAAGTCTCTACAGGATTAGCTAGGACAAATCTCTCCTACTGAGGCCAGAGAAGGCTGTCTGTGCGCTGGGGGCCATGGACCAGGCTACATATGATTTTAGTTGGTGGCTTAGCTTTGGGAGCTCCAGGGATCTGTGTCAGTGGATGTGGTTGGTCTTTCTACGGTTTTAGTATGGGAATTTTTCTTTGTGTGTCAATTTTCATATGCAGCTGTGAATATTTATGAAGTTAATAGGTACTGATTTCAACAGAGTTTCCTCTTTGGGATAAGTACCTGAGTGGGAATGCTTTGAATGAAGAAGAATCTATTTAATTCACAGTTCTATTCATGTGGTTCACGGTTGGTATCTTCCATGTCATGGTACCTTAGGTGATGCTGAATATCATGGCAGTGGAAGAACACAGGAGGAGAGAGACATTAGACTATTAGTAAACAGAAACACAGGAAGGAGACAGGGGCAAAGAGGGTCTTTTGAGCCTCAGGGAGTGACTTCCTCCATCTTGGCCCAACATTAAAAAGTTTTCCCAAATTAGTAGCACCTCTGGCTGGGATCAAACTTTCAGTATAAAAGCCTGTGATAGATGTTTCATATTAAGAGATAGGGGATGTCTTCCTCCATCTTCTTCTCAAGCCCCATGGAGGGTCTCATTTGGCATTCTTCTTCACCTTCATACACTAACCACTCTTTGTTTTTACTGATGATATTGTGAAATCCAAAGTGTGGTTGTGAGTACCTATGTGACTGGAAGCACCCAGTAATATGTGGTGAGGTTGGCCTCCTGAGCAGTGTTTCTTCACCTTCTCACTAACTCATCATCTTTCATGTCACTCTTTCTTCCCCAGTGTTCAGTGGTTTGCAGTTACCGCCCGAATTTCAGAGGTTCTCAAAGGACAGACTGTTTCTTTGTTTGTTTCCAATGATTAATTGGTAGACTCTTATAATTCAGTTCTGTTGTATAGATGTGTACCATCACTAGTTTTTACCTCTGAGTCACATTAAGTATTCATCAACTCTAGAGTCATATATGTCATGACTTCCCCAAACAGGCCTGACTGGTTTACAGTAGAAAATAGTACATCTAAAATGGATAATAGAATGTCTTTTGTACTTTTTTCGCAATGCATACCTGTTTTCTAAACCATGACAATTTTAAAAGAGATAGTTTTTAGTTAGAAAAATTAGGCACATACATTTCTCTCATGTATGCATACATGCATACACATGCATAAATATCAATCATCTATCAACTAATATCACCTACATACATACATACATACATACATACATACATACCTAGATTCCTACCTATCTGTATATCTGCTGTTACTTTATTTCAACTTTCCTACTAATGTAGCAAACCTACATTGAGTACTACTCTGTATATCTCTGCCAAACTTAGCATCTGTCTGGCCAATTGTTAGGTGTATGCTTCCTCTTACAATTTTCCCCCTACTAAGCTTGCTCTAACACATTAACTTCCTCATGAATATTTGATTGTTCTTTTCACCCTTTCTTTAAGAACCCTGCATTAGTTCTTGTGCCTTGAGAGGAGGAGAAAATATATCACAGTCTCATTTCTATAAGGTAAATTGCCCTCTCAGTAATAGGATTTTGCTGGTCAATGAGTAAGAGACAGGAGAGTGTAGTTGGTTCCTTCTCATGCTACAAAATATAAGAATCTGTACACAGCATTGAATTCTATCCATGACACTGTAAAAAAATGCCCCAGGCTTCTGGGGAATCAAGGAGCAAGAGATTTTCACAAAATAGGACATTTGAGGGAGTATAGTGTGCTTTTGATCACTGACTGCTGAAGGATGTCTGTTTTCTATAAATAGTAATACAGATATGAACATCACATTGGGTAAATATGAAACTACATCATTTCATTTCACTTTCAAAGCAGTACTGAATAACAGAAATGTCTGATACCCCTCTGACCAGCAGTAAAGTTCAGATAGAGGCTAATGCAGCCAAGAATGACTATAGACCCAAAAGGCATGAAGATCTATACAGACAGACTTTAGCAATGGCTTAATTTGTCATGGTGTGTTTATTGAACTTTAGTATTTGAGAGGTCAGTTTAAATTTTTTCTGTCTTTCATGACAAGTTTTTATTTATTTATTTATTTATTTATTTATTTATTTATTTGTCATTTATTTATTTGAGACAGGGTATCTTTATATTGACTTGGATGTTCTAGAAGCAGCTTTGTGGCCCAAACCGGCCTTGAACTCACAGACATGGCACTTGTCTGCCCTTCTCCCTCTCAGTTTCTGCAGCGAAAGTCATACAGTACTGCCTCCCAGCTCTTTTATTAATTTTTAAAAAGTGTTGCATCCTCCGGCATTTTGTAGGGTTTCTTTTTTACAGGCCAATTTGCTATACATGACCTTCAGCTTCTTAGAAAGCAGAGTTCTTTTTACTTTTCATTCACGAAGCACAACAGGACATGCAGAACATACTCGGTTTAAAGTCAGGATGTAGGATGTATGGCTGATCAGGAAATGAAGGCATGCCTGTGAGTGCAGGGTCAGAGGAGGCCACTCCCAGTGGGCCTCCATATACACAAGCAGATATGAGTTGGATGGCATGCAAAAGAGGAGAAAGTTGTGGGCCCTCCTGAATTGCAACATCCATCCTTGAATATGATACTATCCTAAGTAGAATAAGAGACCATTCCATATTCGTGCTTTCATCAAGTTTGTCATATTTCCCCGTTGGTTGAACTTACAAAAGGGACGGTAACCCTTGGGATGCTTTTCTCAGAGAATTTGTTCAGTAAAAATTTAAAGAAATAAAATAAAAAGTAAGGTGGATGGGTGATCACCGTGAGAAATGCATAATGTTTATAGCATTATGGCATTGCCTAAGCCCTCTAGAATTTAAAATCAGATGTCTTAACAATAATATTTAGAAAAATAAATGAACTGTTGTTGAGTTGACTTGAATTTGCACTCACCTTAGTAAGAAAAAATTGAACTTTATCCACCAACTGGGAGGGTCATAGCTTGTGTGGATATATTTTTTTTAAAAAGGTTGATTCTTAGCTCTTTTGGGTTTTTGAATGAAGTAATCCAATGGGAAATAGAGAAGGGACTGAATGCACCCTGAGCAAATAAGATATGTTGTGTTCTAGACATATCTTGACCTGGGACATACACTGGGGAAAATCTTCTCAAAAAGATGACATCAGCCCTGTACGTGCAGGCATGTGTCTTACTGGATACTGAGCTAAAATGGTGCTGCTGGATGCCTCAGTGTGGGCTGGGAAAAATGCTCTCCAGGAGTTGATAAAAGTTGCTTCTGTTCAAAACTAAAGCAAGGAGTAGGTGTTGTAAATCTCTAAACAATTACTTCCTGTCTGAGACATAAGGAGGATAGTAACCAGGACATGGTCCATGAAGTCTGAAAGCCTTAACCCAAATGGAATTTCCCTCATCTTTCCCTTAAATAACTAACACAATTAGTTCTTTCTGTTCGTGTAACAGACTTCCCATAACCAGCCACAGTTTCAGTGTACTGTTATAAACTGAGGTGAGTGATGGTGAAATTTAGTTGGTAAGTGTGCAGTTGCCAGAGCTGTCTCTCAATTCTTTGACATTCCCAGCAAACTGACTCCTTATTCAACAGTTGAACCACAGTAGAGTTTTCGTTTTTCTGAAAATTCAGTTTTCCAAAGGTATTTACATATCCAACAAAGTGGTACTTTTCACTTTCTCAAAGTGCATCAAAAAGATAGATTTGGGGGATGATCTATAATGTCACTACAGATGATGACAACATTCTAGATTTTTATTGCCATGTATATATGGAATAGTCAAGTAGGAATCCTCTAGCCAGTCTTGCCCTCGGCTAGGGGAGTATAAATTGCTAAGGACGTGATATAAAGGCACGCATAGAACAACATGCCAGGTGGATGACTGAGCCGAGGTTTAATCGTACCCTGTATCCTTTTCCCCAAAAGGAAATAGCAGGATGTTACCTTGTAATTTTTTTACTACTGTGTAATAAAATGCAGATATAATAAATGCCATCTGAGTGAAAAGAACAGATTTGGACAGAATCCATTTGCCTTCATCAACTTAGTATATCACTCAGGCTTTAAAATATCTCTGTCCTAGGTGGACTTAATTATATCAACTCGTAGTTGGCACTGGAGCTGAAAGAACTGTTTTCTATTTACTTGCCATTTGGCATCAGGTGATGTCTCTATACATTGGCTTTGGTTCTCCCCTGGGCTGGTTAACGTAATCTAGATTGTGATCCCAATAACTCTTTGACTAGGAAGTTGACCTGCTAGATTACTACTTGATGTTGCTCAGTTATTTTTACTATCATATTCATATTAATAATTTTGACAATTAAATTAGCCTCACAGGTTAGTTTGTGAAATCATGGCTTCAGAATTGCTCATGGGCATTGATTGTTTATTAGCTTAACTATTGAATAGAAATGGCTGGAAACTGCTCTTTATTTATTTGTGTGTGTGTGTGTGTGTGTGTGTGTGTGTTTTGCCTGCTTTTATGGCTGTTCACTATGTGTATTGCTGATGCTCAGGAAGTCCATAAAAAGACATATATACCCTTGAACTAGATAGTTGTGAGTTACCATGTGCATCCTGGAAATCAAATCACAGTCTTGTGGAAGAATAGCCAGTGTTCTTAACCATGAACTACATTTCCAGGCCATATAAAGGCTAGCTTCTCACATCACCTTTCTTAGTATTTTTATTAATTTCCCAATACTTCTCTAGAATGCAGATTATAGTTGAAATCCTCTTGAATTTTAGCAGGGTTTAGTCCTACTCCCATGTGGTTTTTACATGCAGGGCTGAGGGGTTAGATAAGGAGTTCATCCCAGGCTATATAGTGAGGTTCTCGCTAAAGAAACTAAAATAAAAGGAGAAAATGGAGATGGAAAACCAACACTGCTGCATTTAAAGGCTGTTACTTTGGAGGAAGAGATTTCGCTATACTTTGGAGGAAGAGATTTTCACGGAAAAAAATTGCTGGGAGCACAGGATTTCAAACTTCTCTCTTCCAAAAACACCTACTTTACTTTGGTAAAGTACGTACTTGACTCGACTCCAGGAACGGTAGTGCACTGCACTTACGGGTGGGATAAGCCTACAGCAGACCCAGAAGGAAGTTACGTGTCATGTCTCAAAGGACAAACGCTTAATTTCAAAGATGTTGTGAAGAACTGTTACAACCATGTCCATTTCCAGATACAGACAATGTTATAGTTTGGATATTTACACTTGTATGAATATAACACTTGAATTACTAAGGGTGTAACAAAAACAAACGGTATTTTAGCCCTGGGCACTTCCTCTGTACTTATGAGATTTATTTATTAATGGGGGGGAATGTTAGTTTTATGAGCTAAGTTTTATTCTGTACCCCAGGATTGCTCACAATTCACCATGTAGCACATGCTCTCTTAAACTCACAGTAGTTCCCCTTCTCAGCCGTATGCATGGTGAGAATGCAAGCATGTGCTTCCACTGTACAGGGCTTGGAACACAATCTTTAAAGTGATATAGTTACATTTAGTAGAACGAATATTAAATTCACGACTAAAATTTAAACTTTTAATTCAGAAGCTTGATTTCCTTGCTTTGCTATTCTTTGACTTTTATTATTCTAAAATGTACATTTTAGTTTAATAGGGAATTTTATTTTACTTTGTAAGAACTATGTGGGTACCTTATAGGCAACATTTATCACTCTTGAAAAAATATTCCTGTGTATGTAAGCTTTCCTTCACAGAGATAACTTATTTAGAAGGTTTTAGCTAAAATTCTTTAGGAATAATGATAGAGATTTCAAATATATTTAGAACCTCAAAAACTTAAATATAGTCTTGTATATAGTTATTTTATATACATAGAATAAATAATAAATTATAACTATTTTAGAACTACAGTAGCTTGTTTCTGTCTACAGTATAGCTCTGTTCACCTGAGGCTGTGACATGAAGACATTAAATAGAAAATCACAGAAATAAGCAGTTGATAAGTTTAAAAGGTTACGTTCTTATCAGAAGTGTGATGAAGTCTTACCTTGAAGTCTCTGTCCCAAATGCAAGGTTAGTGATTTATAGTTCAGGTGCTCTTTGCTCGGGAGGCTCTTCCTAGCCATAGGGGTTTGATCTCCACTGTCACGGTATTACATTTTTTAGGGGGCTGACTTTATTTGCTGATGACCCAAAGTGTATTATTACTGGTGCAGATCTGGAAAGCAAATCATTAATTGAAAAGAGATAGGTAAAGTAAGTATGTTTATTCATAGTGTGTTCGGTGATTTCTGGCAACTATTGGGCTTTTGAAACGTGTATTCTACTCCTAATGGGAGACAATTACAGTGTCCACAAAAGAAAAAGTTAACACATAAACAAATATATGTTCTTTAAACTTTAACAAGCTAGTGGTTTTATTATCCTTAATAGTAATACAGTATCCCTTATTTTCTATAACAATTTTGCTTGTGATTTTGTGTTTGTATGTGTGTGTATGTGTGTATGTGTGTGTGCTGGTTTGTGTGTTGAGTCCATGTCAGAGGACAACTTGTGAGGACTTGACTTACTCCTTCCTCTCAATAAAGGCCTGGAATTTAACTCAGGTCATTCACATAGGCAGCAGATGCTATGTGCCATCTTACCAGCTCTGGTATGATTTCTTAATTCATAGTGATGGAGATGCATACAGAAGAAACATGTGAGTTATCTGTGGTTTTACCCTGTGTATTGTTGATTAAAGACAGTTTTGGAAGAAATATTTGTCGACAGTACAGACAAATATTCTTCTTATGGTAAAGCCCAAATTTCAGAGCCTGGCTCATTTGATAATAAAAACATGTTGAAATTATTTGTAGATACACACCTCTTTTCCTTCTGACCTGAAAATGTTTGTTAGTCTGTTTCTATATGTGTTTTCCTTCTGATCTCTGCTTAACAGAAATCTGTATAGAAAATAAAACATAGTCAGGTCTCTGGTGAAAGCTTCTTCGTGGATTGAGCTCATCAAAATGTAGTGCACTGTGACCTTTTTTATAAAACACATTCCTTGATTCCAGATTGTAAGCCACAGTGGTCTTGACTTCCAGATGTTGGAATCATAGATAGGAACTCATTGCCATCGAGCACAAAGCACACTGTTTTAAAGACATCAACAGAGAAGATTTTCTGCTTGAAATCCTAGACAAAGTGGGAAATAAAGCCCAGTGTAATGAGCTGCAGTCAGTGCAGCATTGGGACAGAAAAAAAAAAAAAAAAAAAAAAAAAAAAAAGCCAAGGAAGGCAGAAGAGCTGGGCTTGGAAATCTGATCTCCAGTGTGTAAGCTAATCACTTTTAGAACTCAGCCAGGCAATTTTTTTTTTCAATCAGTGCAAAAAAAAAAAAAGTTTCTTTATTTTGTACTTTCTGATTTTTTGATCCCACCCCCACTACGCAGTTGGCACCTTCCCAAAATACTTTGGCAGAGGTCGCTTCCCAGAAGCCTTTTAAACTTTAGTTAGAATACATTTATTGATTTTATTGAATGGCCAGAGCAATGAAGAGTTTTGGGAAAAGCGCATATAAGAGTCAGTGTCTGGTCTGGCAAGCCAAGCTACTTTAAATGTCTGAGAACACCTCATTAAATGTAGGTTCTCATCGTTTGCAACACAGTAAAGGTTTCTGCTGTATTTCCTTGGGTGGATATCACCTGAATCCCACATCATCGAGCTAGAGGAAAAAAAAAACATCGTGTGAACTGACATTTAGAGACTATAAATATGCAAAAAAAAATTCAGTAACTCTTTAAAAATCGAATTAAAATCCACAGACAATGTTTGGTAGCATTGCATGATAACCTTTTTGTACTATGTTTTCATACACTATGTAACAGATACCTATTAAACTATGCTGTCTAATTTTACCATAAAATGGAGTATACTCTGCCAAAAACTTAACAATTGTTCTTTTTATATTACTGTGCTTCTAGTCCACTTGGATATACTTTTGTTTTTCATCTTGAACTTACGATGTGGACAATAAGCAAAAATTATGTTCTATATCCTTAACTCACAGATAATTCCTGAAGCAACACATATACTTCTTTAATGATCTGTACTTCGAGAGTCCCAAAGCGAAAAGAAAGTGAATAGAATAATTATGTGATTGTATAAAACACATCCTCAAGACCGGTAATTTTATCTTGCATTGCAAGAACTGGGCGAATGAGCATCTCAAATTTATTCAATTGTGCTTTATGAATGAACAACATTTTAAAAGTTTCTGTTATAAAAAAGGAGATGGTCATTGGTATGTATTTCTATTCTATATTACTTTTGAAGTAGATATTCAACAAAGTTGCAGCAATCAATATCAGTCTGTTGTTGGTTTTTTTTAAAAATTAATTTTGTATACTTTATATATTGTTTCTTAGTTGACAAATTTTCCTTCTTGACTTCATTTTATATTTTTAAAAATGTCAAACAATTTAAAAAGTCTTTCCATTTTAATGAACTTGAAACAGGCATTGGTGATATGCATAAGCTCTCCTACTAAAACATGTCAGTGCTAAATTAGAAAGATTTGATTGCTTGTAAAGCAAAATTCAAAATGTTATTATTGAATTTTAATATATTTAGATAGTTATTATTTTAGTATAAAATAACAAGTAGATTATAGTATTTTCTTCTAGAGAATGATCATTTATAAGTATAGAGGGCAGGCACATTCTACTATAATTAATCTTGATAATTCCCATTATTAGAGATGTAGAAAAGGATGATTAGTAGCAAAATATGTCATGTTTAATTACAGTTATAGCACAGCCATTTTGAAAAATAAGGGCACAGGATAAATCATATGACTTTTTAATATTGATAATTTGAGAACTATTTCTCAGGTACAGAATTGAAACATATTTCTGAAGAAAACTTCTTCCTGGATCCTCACTAAGTCTTCCTAGGGTTGTAAACACGGGCTTCTGATCCTTGAAATGCCATTATATTAATTAGGGGACAGGGAGGTGTCAGCTCAACTGGTGATATATTTTGCTGGTAGGGAACTTCCACTGTGAACTGAAGTCCTTTGCCTCATTGGTAAGATCTGCTGAACATCACACCTACTTCACCAATTATTGGAAGCCTAATCTTTCTTTAAGTGATTAGATCTTAGAGTTTCCAAGGGTAACAGTTTTGTATTGGTTTTTCCCTTTTACATTTTACAAGATCAGTATGTCATTTACCAAACAAGTGGTAAAAATGAGGTCTCCATGGCTGATTTTGTGTAGTTTTACTTATTTTGTTTGGTTTGGTTTGGTTTGGTTTGATCCATTCTTCATGACTACCAAGTACTGTAATCTAGATCAGGACTGACTGCAACAAGAGTTTTGTCCTCTTAGAGACAGTCCAAAAGGGCTCTATTCATGAATCTGTGTGTTGTGACAATTTGATAACACTTGGTAAAAATCATACTTGGAATTTGTGGATTTTGACCGAGACAGATATCATTTACAAAACTCTTGAAATGTTAGGAAGCTATTATAGCTTCCTGTCCCTCTCAGTCACGTGAGCATAACAGTAACAAACGTTACAGTGGTACTGTTCTTAAATTATATTGTTCTCTATCGTTGTATGTTATATGTGTTTTTTACTTAAATTATTTTATAGCTTATAATGGGTATTTGGACCATTTCCCCTATGTAACTTGGAGGACACCTACTTGCACATAGGCTTTTTATTAATCAAGATCTTGCCTTGTCCATTTGGGAAGAAGGTTCTTTGTCTTCTAAGTGAAGGCTAAAGGAACTAAAAGGCCTATTGTTTTCGATTTTCTGTGAGAAATTAGAACTAAGTGCATGCGTTTGTGCTGTCCCATCATCTGAACCTCTTACCACAGTGGCCACATACCTCAATTGTTGTCCTTGTCTTTGTAATACATATCCAAGGGTGTAGTATTATAGTCTATGGAATGGCATACTATGACAGTAGATGGAGACATGTAACTAATTAATCTAAGTACGAACGCAGAAAAAGAAGATGGCTGTCACTATAATAAAGTTCAGAGTTGTACAAGTAAGTTAGCTACTGAGTTGACTCATGAATTTGTGAAATCCTTTCTCAATAGAGCTTGAGTTATACACATCTTTTAAGTGTGTTCTACCCGGTATATATCTATTAGCTGCTTCATGATTACTTATATTTATCGGTGGAGGGGAACCTTGTAAATGAATTGAATTGTTATCGTTAATATTGAACATAATGAATAACATGAATAATGCTGTGGCATTAAGCAACTAGTAAATTTTATAAACAGATTCATAGTATATTTAAAATGTTAGTAATCATTTTAACATTGTTTTTTGATGAACCATACGTAGGCTTTTAGTTAGTGTTTCTTCCCTTTTAACTGTGCTTTTAGCTGCCTCTTCTGTTCGATTAATGTGGAAGCTCTGTTAATTGATCATATGTCATTCTTGCTTTCAGAATAGCAGTTTTAAGGTATAAGTTTACCTCTGCAATATTAGTTTTGCTGCCTCCTATACATTTTGATATGCTTTTTTTATTTCATTCAACTTAAAATATTTTATTATTGTTTGCTATTTATAAAAATTTGGGATTGCTAATTTTCATTACTAATATAATTGTTTCATTGAGATAACATACTTTTATGACTTCATTACCATTACTAAGATTTGGTTTACGGTCTACTGTTTAGTTCACTGAGGGTGCTAGTAGAGCTTGAGCAATTCACAGGCAAACTGCTACAGGATCCTGTTGTACAAAATTTCAGTACCTTATCTTGCATCAACAGTTTCTTAGCTCTTAGATGAATTGATAATTTTTCTTGACTTGAAGCGCTTGTTATGGACACTTTGAATATTTTTGACATTGATGTCAGGGAGAATATTTGCCATCACACTCATGATGGGTTCCATAAGCATATATGCTGTGGATTATGGTTTCCTGATCCCTGTAAACCAGCATATAAGACACTGCATTCACTGACTTCTCTGCCTAGCAAAATCTTTGCTGAGGAATGGGCCAGATACCCAAGACGAGTGACGTGGAAAGTTACTCGTGGAAAAAATCTTGAATTTTTTTATTATTTTTTTATGGAAGAAAAACAAGGGCATTCTTCATTTAGAGAGTTTTGAAACCTCATGCCAAACTGTAGTAAGCAGTTTGGTTCACTTGTATACTACTTAGAAGAATTCCGCATTGGAAAAGTGAGGCTTTAGATAATTTGGGGTACTATTTACAAAGGAGAATTGAAGACTGACTTTTAGGATAAAAAATTACCTTGTGAAAAGACTTTTTCATGTGCACTGTTTTTACTTTAATTATCAGTGAACAGATTAAGAACAGGAGTATGGATTGGGAGTATGGGAGTCTAGCTCAGTTCTAAAACATGTGCTTAAATTCCAGAAGCCACAGGCTCAAACCCCAACATTTCCACCCGCAAATCCTCTCTTAGCTGTATCCAGACTGATCAGAGGCACACAATCTTGCCTCCTTCTTACTGCCTCATGGGCCTTCATGTAATATGACTTCGAAGGGTCATATTACAAAATTTCGGAATGAGTACATGTGAGTTAAGAAAATCCAACATTTTTGTTCCATTTTAATCTCATACAAAATTTCACTGTGTTATTTTGGGAATATATCATATAACTATGAATGTGTAAAGCTACCTCTAACAGCAACCAGTGTCATAAATTTCTGAGGTTGTCCTCGGAATAATCGATCTATAGGAGCTTATTTTCCATTCAATTTAAATATCCACAAAGATAGTTAGGGGTAATGTGATGCTATCTGAGAAGCCTGAATGTATGGAATGTATAAAATATATAGAATGAATCAGAACTTGGAGTTTATGGATTACAATTCTGAAATTGTCACTCGACCATTCCCTTATATTTAAAGATAAAAATGTCTGGACAAATATCAAATGATTATTTTCAAATTTACCATGACAATATAAAGTGGATAAAACAGTGTCTGCCACATAGTGAGAATTTTAGTAAGTATAAAATGTGTGCGTATCCTGTAGGAAATTTGATAGTACGTAGTTTGCAAATATATAGTGTACATCTGTGCAGAGAGACCTGTCGCAGTTTGCTTCCTGGATGGAATGTGGACAAATTCTGTGGGCATTCTTTGTAACCTTCGGTTCCTTTTGCATCTGTGGCACCTTGAGCCATGACTGAAACAGTGAATACGCGATGAATGTTTACAGTTTGTCCTCTTCTTCATTTTACTCGGTCAGAACCATAAAATATGAACCATATTTATCATCTATTACTGATTTTATAAATTGACAATTCATTACTTTCCATCAATATCTATTTGGTTGCCTTTTATATGTAATTAATTATAATGCTTGTTCAAAGCATAGGTTATTTTATCCTTACCTAACAAAAATCAAGGTTTTAGAACCAAAGTATTTTCATCTCTTCTTCAAGTCCTCTGACAAATTGCAATGATTTCTAGGTTATTGGTTTTATGCTATTTTTGAACTATGTACAACTGTAAGTGGATTATATGCACAGGGGCATTAAGTGAAATAAAACACCATCAACAAATAGATTTTTATCTAAGAAATCATATACTCTAAATATTCACAATAGCTGGTTGTGAATGCCCATCCTAGAGTAAGTTTATTAAACAGAAAACAAGTTTTTCGTTCTTACCTCATAATAGATAGGTGCCTGTTGATAAGGGCTCTTGCTCTGCTCCTCTGTCTATCTTGTTTCTCTTCCCTTTGCTTCCCCCTTTCCAGACCTAAGGTTTCTGGACTATTTGTCCTTTTCATTGTGATGCTGAGTGGCTTTAGCAAGCTGATCCTTGTCCTGTGCTCTGAACAAGAAGGTAAAGAGTAGATCACAGTGATACAAAGTATCCCCCACTGTAAGCTGAAGACTGTCTCTGCTTAAGGAGAAAAACAAAGGACAAAACAAATCAGTTAATAAAACCAGGAAGAACTGCCTTTGAATAAGCAGCTGTGCAGACACATGCACAGACTCACACAGCTGTTATCTGTGCATTATCATCTCAGTTTCTGTGAGGCTCATGTGCACAGTTTCCTACTTACAATGTCTTTTTTTTTTTTTACTTATGAAAACATTACATTTTTTTTTTGCCTAGTCAGCACTTTCGAGGCTGACTTAGTTGCTGGTTCCACTCGGGGAGTTGATTCACCCCAAGAGTATCAAGTAATCTTTGCTGTAGAGGATTTCATAACAGACACTCACAAGGCCCACACTGGAGAATAAGCAACATTTGACTGGCTATATTTGAAAGGAAGTGGAGTTTGAAGATTAGTTGTCTCTGAATATAAAAATGTATTTTCATGGCAATGCAAGATTGATTTTTTTAAAAGAGATCCTTTTTTTGAGTAGCCAAGCTAGTGATTCAAATGTAGAGTTGGCTTGATCTTGGAATAAATTTTACAAAGTATCCAAATACTATTCAACATTTATTAAATTGTAGCAAATCCTGTTACTTATATATATATATATATATATATATATATATATATATATATATATATACTATATATAGTATATATATTATACTATTGCAACTACATATAAAATAAAATTTTCAGAATGATTCATTGATATGTTAATTGTATAAATTCTTAAATATACTTACTGGAAAATATAAATTGTTGTAGTTACAGAACTGCAAGGATATATTAAATTAATAAAGAAAATATTTTAAAGTAAAAGACACTTTTAATATTTTGGCAACAATTTGGTTTGGGGATTGTTGGTTTAGAGATTTAAATTTTTAATCTTAAAATACACACAGTATATTGAAAGTCATTAAAATAAATTTGTTTTGATATATCTTAATTTTACATTAGATTTTATTTAGATCTTCATAATTGTTTTTATTATTTGGTCTACTTATTCCTATCTCTATCTCAAAGAGACATACATAGTTCAATAGTATTCAAATACTACTGAACATTTTAATAAATGTTTATTAAGTTATTAAAATGTTGAATAGTATTTGAATACTTAGTAAAATTTCATTCAACATCAAGCCAACTCTACATATACGATTTTAAAATCTGTGGTCTTTCAAATAGAAAAATATTTATATTATATGCTTAAAATTTCACTTATATTTCTACTAAACAATCTTAATAAAGTTGTACCATGTATCTTTCAGGTTTCCTCACTTCTCCTTCTGCTGTGACAGTTTTAAATGTAGTGGGGAAATAGATTTCATTAGTAGTAATAAAATTTCATTAGTTCTGAGGTTGAGATCCTAAAAGGAAACATTCTTGTAATCTAATTTTATCTTTTATCTTATTTTTGCAGAAATGATTAATTCAGAAAGTCAGAAGACAAAACTATGGATTTTTAGCAATCACAGAACAAACTAAGGTAATCAATAGATTATCATGTATGCCAATAATTTAAATATGAATTTACAATATGTAAAGTCAACTTAGTATATGTTTTATGAGACTGAATCACATTGAAAATACACCATGTTTAAGATTTTTCTATATTTTGAAAGGATATTTTCATTTCTTATACAGATTTAGAAAATAAGTTGTTATATTTTTCTAAACAATAAGTGATGGAGATGGCCATATTTGCTATCATGAAGAAATATAAACTGGATGTACTTTATGCTCATTGTAACTAGTAAAACCTTAATGCACACTATCAAACCTTTGGGAAAAAAAGCAAGCACTGCAAAAATGTATTCGTATACTTTTATGCAAAAATGCTTAAAATTTGTACAATTATCTTTGTTTTTTAAAATAAAGTTGTTCAAAAAAAAGAAGAAATATAAACTAACTATATAAACGTAATTTACGTAAAGGAGGTAATTTTCTAGGTGATGGTCTGTAAACTGTTAGTGACATTACTCTATTAGCATTAGGAAATCCAGATGCCAAGATTTTTGTCTCCATTGGTGCTTGGAGACAAAATTCATTGGCTCCATTCTTGACTAATTCATTTCATTTGTTCTCAATTTTATATCCACAACTGATATAAACATACTCATTTCATACTATAAAGGTTTTAATATATACAGCAGATGGTTTTCAAACTGATTTATTTACTACAGGTATATTTATTCAGCTTAACATAAAAATTTACAGTGTATAAAATTAGGAGAGCACATACATTTTCAAGGTATAACTTAAGTCTTTCTATTGAAAATCAGTGATAACAACTGGGATTTCTTTGTCTTCTTATATTTTATTTTTCTTGTTGTTGTTGTTTTAAGGATCATGTCTGATTTAGTAGCCTAAGTACAAATCCTTCTTCTTCAATCTCCAGAGTTCTGTAATTTCAGCCCTGTACAAAAGTACCAGGCTCCTGTTGTCTTTTTAGAGCTATTCGAAATAGTTTTTTAAAGTAATTGTAAATTTGTTAAAATATAAATTATTATAAATATCTAGTAAAAATAATCTGGGCTTCTTATTCACATGTTATAATTCTATTATTAATATTTATTGTTTTTGATTCCTTGAAATTATATTTATTAAAAATTACCCTCAATATATTTTCCAGGATCCTTTATTTATTCTTAAGCAAACACTAAGTCAGTTAAGATTATAGTAACATTGCAAATGCCTTTGCAGAGGAATATTTTTAAGTTGATATCAGTGTTTTAAATGTTCCCTCTTAAGTTCTTTGTTCTTGGAGTTTTTTTTCTTCATATCATGTGCTTATAAAAACAACATTATCTCTCTTTTTTCGAGAGTAGATATAATTAATTTACTCAGCTTTGCTTATACTGTTATCTTAATATCTGAATGTTGTAGACCTTCATCTACTAAGAGAAACCATTTCAATGATACATAAATGATAAACCTGACTCTAATAATTCCTTTAAAATTTTAATCAAGTATTAAATAAATGCTCTCATCAGAAGCTGTACAGGCCTGAGGGTCTGGATATATGCTTTCCACCCCAGAATTTAAAGTTAGACAGGCAGGTCATTGAGATATTTCCAGGCTAGCCAGAGTTGCTTTGGGAGATAAACAAAATATGAAGAGAGTTGTTTCCATCAGAGCCAATCTACAAACCGAAGAACAAAGTATGTATTATGAGAAAGACAATCTCCCTGTGGCCAAGTGCATCTCTATATTTCTAACCTGCTCTGCCAGTCTTTTTTTGTCTTGTGTTTTTAAATACATATGTGTGTGATCTCTGCAATACTTTTGTTTGAAGTATGCTGTCTGCACTGAAAACTATAGAAATTCCATCAAATCAAGAGAAACAACACTTTCACCACACCAAACCCCAGCTGCTTCTTTTGTAGCCCACCTCTTTATAAGTTTCAGCACTGTCTGGCTGTGACTCTAATATAAGACAGACCACACCTGTGAGCAGGAGAGAGCAGCGCTCCTGGTTCGGAGACAGTCCTGATGCATGACCTTTCACGTGCTATTTATCATGCCTGTGCCTCTGTTTTGTCTTGTGTCGTAAGAGGCTAATAAAAATTTCGACCACACACCATTATATAGAGCTCAGCATGTCTAAAACACAGTTTCAACACCGGCGACTCAAGAAGAGAGATACCCCGGAAAAGGCCACAATAAATGCCTTCTTTGAGATGCGTTGAACCATGCAAAGGCAAACTGACGCTTTCAAAACAACGAAGGGCATTTAGTAATTGTTGACTCTACCCTTCCAGTGTCTAGGGATAAATACACTGATTAATGCTACAGTAATTTCCCACGTGTGGTACAGCATCACTAGGTTCTGCCAGACTCCTTATGACCCCCTTGGCTACTGCCTTGAGTATAGTCCGAGCCCTTGCTTTGTAGAAACAAAACTGTGAGATGTGTTCCTTTCACACATCTTTGCTACATTTACCATAGCTCACAACTCAGTCTCAGCCTCCTGGGCTATCCAGCTGGCATGGCTTCACCAGCTCTGAATCCTCCTCCACCAAATTCTTTGGCCTTTGTTTCTCTTCCACCCACTCTTCTCAGATACCATTGTCTCCTTACCTGGAACTCCTTTTCTCACGCCAGGCTCTTCTTCTGTACAGTACTGATTAAAATTGAAAGAATCTACCTGACAGTCCTCTGTGGCTCTACCTCCGCTCTTTTACATCAGAATATATTTCACACCATGTGCGAGGCAGGATTTTTTTCCTTCCTTCTTTTTTAAAAATATCTTTATTTATTAAATTATTTTATTTATTTAAATCTCAAATGTTGTCCCCTTCTCAATTCCTCTCCCAGAGTTCTTCACCCCATTTGCCTCTGAGATGATGCTTCACAACCCAACCACATCCCCACCCCCACCCCACCAGCAAGAACTAAGACAAGGCTACATATGTGCCAGGGGCCACCCACCAGCCCATGTATGTTCTATGGTTGATGGCTTAGTTTCTGTGAACTCTGGGAGGTCTGGTTAGTTGATACTGTTGTTTTTCCTTTGGGGTTTCCATCCCCTTCAGCTCCTTCAATTCTTCCCATAACTCTTTCATATGGGTCCCTGACCTTAGTATAATAAGTGACTGTAAGTATCTGCATCAATCAGATATACGACCTGGAGACACACCTCTTTTGGTCTAGTGCCTGCCCTGCCAGGCAAGCATACTTGTGACACAGAGCTATGGAACTAGAGGCAAACAAATCCCGAGAAGATCACTTTACAGCAAGCCCAGCAAAGGAGACAAACATCATATCCCTGTAACTAAAATGTGAAGACAGAGAGAAGTTGAAGACGATACCTAATGTCTAGCATGGGTTTCTATAGTAATGTTAATGCATACCTGCACATGCATGTGTAAGAACATAACACTAATAAGTATAAACATCTCTCTCTCTCTTACACACACACATACACACACACACACACACACACACACACACTACATACAAACACAAACACACAATAAGTTTATAGGTAAGAAATTTCCTATTTATGACATACCTATTTCTGTATTCCTGTCTCTCTTATAGTCAAGCTGCAGTTTGATCTTGTATGGTTAAACACATTTCAAAGATGGCAGTTACTATGGAATTCTCCAGTGTATCTCTCCTCTTGAATCTCAAGCATTGATACCGTATTTTTGACATCTGAGCTCTATCACTGTCTGCTCTCATGGACTCATATAACAGCTAGCTAGTAATATCATAGATGATAGTGTGAGGATAAGCAAATAGATTGTCTATGTTATTCTTGCAGTAACTCAGTTGCTGTCAAGTGAAAATCCACTTTGAGACTACAGCTACCATCGAGTGGTGGTTACACCTTTGAGCACATTTCCAAAGAGAACTTGACAGAGCTTTGTTACTGTATCTGAATGATAAGAGGAGAGCTGAAGTCAGGAATATGTAGCAGGTTGGAAACCAAGAATGCTGCTCATGGTAGATCACAAAATTAACGTTTCTTTAAATACAAATATATGTGTGTGATTATAAAGAAATTATTTATATCTATACTATATAAAATGCATAGTGTTTTTGTGTAATCATATACTTTATCATACATAATATTTATTTCATAACAATATAATATATTCACATTACATTCACTTATTTTATTTATTATGTATATAGTAAGTATAAAGAAGGGATGTACCCTTGTACAGAAATAACCTCCAGAATGTTACTTTGAATTTTTAGGTGAAAATAATTTGTACGTATATTTAAGCATTAGGCTTAAGGTAATTAATATCTCTCACTTTTACTTCTTTGTTTATAGAATATTAAAACTAAATTTGATTTATCAGGAAATTACATTTCTAATTGATTCGGAGGCCACACAAAAAGTGCAGGTTGATGAAGGTGGCCAGGGGCAGAAAGAAAGCTCATGGATTATTCATATTATCATCTCTACTTATTCCATGCTTAGTGGCTGTCACAGTCTGTCAGCCACATAGTTAGGGCCCTTCAGAATTCACAAGCATACACAGCAGCCATTGGAAATCTGCATACAGAGAAGTCTGACGTGCGATAGACAGCTGGCCGTCAGTAGAAGACAGCTGAGCCTGGCAGCCCCTGTATGCCACAGAGCAGACTAGGAAAGAGTGATCAGGAAAGGCAGCATGGGCAGACAACAAAATCACTTAGCAACCCAAACAAGCAGAAAATAAACAAACTTGTTTACATGTTTTTTTAAAGAAACAAGAAAACAAAACAATGAAATCATATGCATTTACCCAGTATCCTGGTGCCAGTGTCTGATTCACACAGTTCTAAAATGTCTGAATGTTGTTTTACTTGGTTATGCATACATGTATGTATGTATGTATGTATGTATGTATGAAGTATTGATTAATTTATTAAAGTTCTAGGTATTGAATATAGGTATTTATGGATGCTACCCAAGCTCTTCACCACTGAATTATAATCTAGATACTTTTATATTAACTTTTTAATATTTAATTTTTGAGAGTAGGATCCCAAAGTTGCCCTACCTGGCTTTGAGTGTGTTTTGTAGCCCATGCATGCCTTAAACCATACAACACATACCGTTGTGTTTTCTGTACCATAGCACAGTCCTAGATTAAATTTTTAGGAAGACAGTGTTTTGCTGTGAGAAGCATTTTTTTATGACTGGGCTAGAGCATACACATTTAAATTTCTTGTCCATTGGGTAGTTTGGAATTACACACTTTAGATGCTTGAGGAATTTTAACAAGCATGTGGTTTAGAACTTTAACTGATATTTATCTGTCTCTATCTTAAACTTTTCATTACTGCTTTCTTTGTAAAAGGACATGAAATATAAGGCCTGTAGGGAAATCCTGATTGCCAAATCAGGATACCAACCAATGTTATCACCTATAAATTTCTCCTTGTTTCTCTCAAGTGACCATTGCTGTGTTCTCCTTCACCTTCCTCCTAGATGGCATAGGTCATTCTCTATTCTTGCTTTAAAGTTCTTGAGAATGAAGTACAAACAGGCCATGTACTATGTTCCTTTTTGAGCCCAACTACGTTCACACAGCATAATGCCTTTGAGATTCATGCTTGTTGACTGTATCATTAATTCATTCCATTTTTTGTTTCTGAGTACTGTGCACATCCTAGTTCATTTGTTCATTTATTACAAACATTGGAGCTTTCCAATTAGCAAGTGATAAAAACAAAGCTCTGTAAACAATTATGTATTGTGCATGTGTGCATGCATGCATCTGTGCGTGTGATTGTGTGCATAAGTTTTCAAGAGCTCTCTAAAGTAAACAAATAGATAAGAGGAATTGCTGAGTTGTATAGTTAAGAGATATATTGAATAATTTTGATTGTGCTTTATTTTGATGCAGTTTTTATGATTTCTTTTTTCACACAATAATTTAATTGTTTCTTAGGTAACAGTTTTCTTGTAGTTAAATTGATTGAATAAAGTGTAATTTTTTTTGTTGGGAGTTCTCTGTAAATATACCCTTTCCCCCTTCTCCCCTTCCTTCACCCCCTCAACTTGCTTCCATGAAGGTGCTCCCTTTTCCAATCCCCCTCTCCACCTCAGTGCCTTGGCTGATGATGATGTTGTTCATCCAAAGGGTGCAAATCTTTCAGCTATTTCAGTCCTTTCTCTAGCTCTTTCATTGGGGTACCCGTGTTCATTCTCATGATCACCTGCAATCAACCTCATCTGTATATGTATGACTGGCAGAGCCTCTGGGAAGACATCCTGAGTCCCTGCTACTAAACACTTCTTGGCATCAGCAATAGTGCTTGGGTTTGCTGGCTGCTTATGGGGTGGTTCTCCAGGTGAAGCAGTCTCTGTAGATCTTTTCTTCAATCCCTGATCCTCTATATGACCTTGTATTTCCTCCCCTCTTTGTTGTCCCTTCTAAGAAGGACTGAGGCATCCACATTGATGGTGTTCCTTGCTTTTGAGCTTCATATGTTCTGTGAATGGTTTCTTGGGTATTTTGAGCTCCTTTGTTGGAAGGCAGAGGGGCTAATATTCGATTATAAGCGAGTACATACCATGGGTTTTCTTTTGTGATTGGGTTACCTCACTCAGGGTGATAGCTTCAAGTTCCATTCATTTGCCTAGAAAGTTCATGAAGTCAGTATTTTTAATGGCTGATTAGTACTCCATTGTGTACCACAATTTCTGTATCCATTCCTCTGTTGAAGGACATCTTGGTTCTTTCCAGATTCTCACTATTATAAATAAGGCTTCTATGAACATTGTTGTGCATGTGTCTTTGTTAGATATTGCAGCTACTTTTGGGCATATGCCCAGAAGTGGAATAACTGGGTCTTCAGGTAGTACTATGTCCAACTTTCTGAGGAACCTCCAGACAGATTTCCAGAGTGGTTGTACCAGCTTTACAACCCCACCAACAGTAGAGGAGTGTTCCTCTTTCTCCGCATCCTCACCAGCATCTGCTGTCACCTGAGTTTTTGATCTTAGCCATTCTGACTGGTGTGAGGTGGAATATGATTTTTATTTAAATTGTTATTGTTGTAAAACTGGTATTACAAAACTATGCATTTAAAAATTCTCGGTTTCAACAATTTTTGTTTTTTTTTTTATTTAAACAACCTTATTTTAAAACACAGATAAATGTACAGATTTTTAAAGCATTTTTGCATAAAACTATATAAATATATTTTTGTCGGTACTTGATTTTTTTAACATTTTGATAGTATGCATTGAAATCTTACTAGTTACAATGAGCATAAAGTACATGTAGAACAAAGCGTAACATGGAAATAGCAATTCTTAACACTGGCTTAATTCTTTCAAGGCCTATAGGTTTCATTGTTTCCTGAATGTGTATGGGAACATTACATTGTTGAGTGAAATTTTTCTGTTTATTTTCTCTAACATTTTTCATTCTTTTTTGTGTGTTTTATTGTTACATTACATGATGGCAGGTTAGTCACTCACAATAACAACAATTTAGGAGTTTTCTGAATTACATGCTACACTCACTTGCTTAATATGACTTTTCATGTCTAGTGCTGTTTACATAGAAAAGTCCCCAAAGAAAATATTTTTACATAGTTTATAGTAGGTTTATAACACAATAGTGTTTATAGTAGATAAAACTCCATAGATTAAAGATACTAAGCTTTAGAAGAACAAATGTAAAATCTAAGCAAACACTGGATAAATATTCACAGTAGGAAACAAGGTAACATGGCCATTATAAAACTGTGTTTATATAGCAGGTTTTACCCTTTATCCACTGAGTACATATACTCTCTCTTTATGTACCCTAGGAAGTGATTTATACTCAACCTACAAATGTAGTGCTGCTGGGAAGGACCCAAGGCTCAATTGTCTTCACCCTGGGTCTGTCTGTGGTTACTTTGCTATGAATCCCAGAGTGTATCATGTGTTCTCTCTGGGTTGTAGTACTCTCTTTTGTCCAGTTAGTGACAGCAGCAGGAGGTGATACATGAATGACCTTCTTGCTCTAAAAGACAAATGATGCTGCAATTTTGTGACGATCTTATGTCACCGAATACAGAACGTCTGTGTTTGTATTGATTCTGTAGAGGCTGACAGTAGGCATGCTTTAAAAGGCTTTAAAAGTATGATGAATGAAAGCCAAAAGTAGCATTGGAAAGGATTCTATGGGGCACTCAAAACAGCTGGATCTTATAGGATCACTAATTTATGTAATGCTCTCCCAAATTTAATATTCAAACACTGGACATAGATTATATACTCTTTATATATGTAGAAAATATAAACTCATAGACCATGATCATTTTTCAGGGATTTTACTAAGAATTGTAATTTTTAACTTTTAATGTGATTTTAAGTATCAATATTTTATTTCTGTAAGCAGCACTCACTTAATTTTGAAGCATAGCCTATATAAAAGTTCATGTTTTTAAAATGGCTGTGCGTTTAAAAGTATTTGTGTTTGAATTTTTATTTGTGAGTGTTTTGCCTGCATAAATATATGTGTTCTACATACTTGATACCCAGACAGATTAATACAGGAGATTAGATCCTCTGGAACTAAATTTACGAATGGTTGTTAGCTTCTACGCATTTACAGGGAACAGAAGCCATGTCCTCTGAAGGTGCATCCTGATATCTTCGCTTCTGTGCCATCTTTCCAGGCACTGAGTGCACATTTGCAAAAATAAAAACCTATTTCAAATACATTCACTTTAGGAGTATGTACTAATGAAAAAGGTCATTTTGGTTACTTTGTGTCAGGCTTAGTAACCACTGATTCTTTACATATCATGTTCTAAATACCAAAGGACATTCTTACTCTCACAGAATAACACATTATTACTACTTATTTAGCTTATAATGTGTCAGTGTCAGCCTATGTAAGATATCTCATATGCTGTGGGATAGCAGTGCTGTCTTTATTTTAGAAAATCAAGCACAGATTTGGCAGAAGTGTCTGTTGATGTCTGAGTGACATTATGCTGTATTAGAAACTTGAAAACAAGGCACAGTTTTTAAACAAGGTCTTAGAAATTGATGGCATGTGGATAGATTTTTACTGCCTAAACTAGGGCGAATATTATAAGAAAATGGACAATTTAAGAATGGACTAATTCTGGAGTGACATTTAAAGTGTTTAGGAAAGAGATTCACTTATTTATTTTTTAGGAAAGAGATTCATTTATTTATCTATTTCTGCAGATCATGGTAGAGTATTATTAAATAAGAATAATTTAAATATTATTGGAGAGACTATTGTTTTTTTACAATATTTAATTTTTATTTATTTTTTTACTTATTCACTTTACATCCTCCTTACTGCCCCTTCCGGTTGAGTCCTTCCCACAGTCCCCCAGCCACCTCCCTTCTCTTAGTGGGTTTGGCCTCTGAGTGTACCCCCTCCATTCTTGGACTCAAGTCTCATCCACGTATCAAAGAACTCTCCTTAGAACTAGAAAGCAGAGGAGACTTCACAAAACTTAGAGAGTCCACCCAGTCTTTGGTTGTCCAAGACTTTCCAAACAATTTCTCATAACCATTTTCTGATCAATGTTGTTTCAGTTTCCTTCTCTTGCTGCTGGTTTTTTTTTCTTATCTGCATTTAAAACACACAGTTTTATTGTTGATCCTTCACCTTCAATTTGGTGGAAATATAAAGAGTTCTAAAAAAATTTCTAAGGCACTTACCAAAATATCTCTCCAAATGAAAGCTTTCATTTAAAAGGTAGCCAAGCAGAACACATGGGAGATAAATCAGAGTATGCTAATTTATCTGTAAACATCTTTTATTGAAATTTGATGCAACAGAACACTAGGGAATGAATTTAATGGAAGGCAGCATTAGAAACATTTCTCTGGAAGAGAAGACTTGCCTGTGAGTGGAGGAAAACATCTCACAGTGCCCTCTGATCCTGTCTTCTGAGAGCACACCCTGCTGTGTTCTAAAGCTATCAGACACACAAGGAATGCTGTACTAACCTTGGGTCTACTCAGCAAATTGTTAAAAATGTACATGACGTATTAAATCCACATCCCAATTCATAATTTCTAAATTGCATCTCTCACCTCCTTTCACAGAGACAGAAAGAATTGATTTGTTTGTGAAAAGGCTACATGTAACTTGTGTTTTTCCATCTGAATGCTTGACATTTTCCCTTACACACACACAGACCATCCACCCACAAAACTCATTTAACATTAGCCAGAGCCTAAAAAGTGAACTTTTGACAACATTTAGAGTTCATTTGTAAGAACTAAAATGGTAAAATGTTGTCTTTTTAGCATATTCATGTTCAGTGGATAGTGATAAAAATCATTCAATTAAAGAAAAAGAAAATTAATCTCATTGATAATGCCCTAAATCAGCCCAAACTAGATAGTTATAAATTTGTGTGTGTGTGTGTGTGTGTGTGTGTGTGTGAGTGTGTGTGTGTACAAAATTTATTAAATCGTCAGACAGAGCTATGCATATATATCCTAGCAGCAGATTCTTTCATCATCATCATCATCATCACCATCATTATTATTTCTTTCTGGTTTTGTTTTTTTAAGAATTGAGATTTTATTCCCCTCATGGAAATATCAGGTGACTTAGTAACACTTTGGCATACTATTCTGAAGAGGAAACATTTTATGTTTTCTGTGCCATGCACATAAATTTGTATATGCTACCGTGTACATGGGAGGTCACAGGACTAAGTGCAGGGGTATATTTTCTCCTTCTACCATGTCTGTTCCAGAAACTGAACTCAGGTCTCAACTCTTGGTAGCCAATTTGGTTGTGCACAGAGCTGTCTTCCAAATCTAGACAATGTTGACTTGATTTACACTGGATAAAATATTGCCCACTTGACTTACTTGAACCAAGGTGTCAGCCATTTTATCTATTGAACAGTTTTTACCCACTATCCAAGGTGTAATGTAACTGAAAAGAATGCAACGTTCCTTTCTCAACAATGATTATTTACTTGTAGCTACGCTGTGGCATACTGTATTGTCTCAACTCTGGTGATACTTTAAATAAAATAAAAGAACTTTCAGTAGAACAAATGGCATCATCCATCCTGAGGATACAGGAGTCTTTTGACACTGGCCAAAGCTACTTTATCTTTTTTGATGTGCCTGATAACACTGAACACATAAAGGGACACATGCTCAAAGTCTTCAGCAAGACTTCCCAGCAAGATTCATTCATGGTGAGCCTTCATAGAACCGGCCTTGTTCAATCCTGATGATGCTAGGCTTTCCTGTCTTCTTGGCTTCCACAGGTTTCCTTAGCTGCTTACTGCTACTCCTTTGGGCTTCTTTTGTTTTTTGAACCCTATTTATAGAACACATGATATAAAACACCATTTTCCAATATATTTGAAACCCTTAGTGCATCTGTTAAATAATAAATGACACATTGAAAAAAGATCTTTTAAATTTAGCATTTATTTAAGGAGATACATCAGAACAAATATCTAGAATGTAGAAAGATTATTATTATTATTATTATTATTATTATTATTATTATTATTATTTTCTATTTCTGTTTTGCATGAGCTTTAACTATCTCTATTGCTGTGCTTAGCTAACTCTCTGAATTTTATCTACAATTTACATTCCCAAGTATCTTTTCTTTCTACATTTCACCCATTCTGACTGCAAATGACAATAACTTTCTGTGGGGTCACTTGAATTTATTCACATATTCTAATTAGAAATAAAAGTTCTGAATGGATCATTTGTACTACCAAACAATCCTGAGCTTGAAAGTAGAGAGGACTCGGAAGTAAGAATTATCTGTAAGTTCATTAAAACTATTATGCAATCAAGTAACAAAATAGTATGTCTAGTTTAAAAAATTACTAAGATGATACTCATATCTTTTCTGAAAGATGTATGAAATTTAAATAAACTTGTATAACTTTCAGGGTTAGACATGATTTTAACAACATTAACATTTCACATGAGAAATTAACAGTTTATCAATAAAGGTCATCATTAATGAGCTTAACTTTATCCGAAATTTGCTAATACAGATTACGTGGGGTAAAAATAAAAATAATTTTTAGCATGTAAAAAAATATTTTCTAATATAATTATTTATTATTTTTAGGTAGATTTCCTTAACTTTGTTACCTGGTTTGTGGATGCTGCTATATCTGGTACATATTTACAGTTATTTAGGTTTGTAGATGAAGTGGAAAGGATTTGAATAAATAGTGAGAAGAACATTGTTCATCTGTAGTTAATTATTTAAAATGCTAAGCAAACTTGAAATTGATATGAAATTAATCTTATCATGATGTCTTTTAAAATTAGGCTAAAATTACCCTAAAAGTTGGTGGCTGGAGTTAATGCACCTTTTCTGACTATAAACGTTTAATATTTAAGAGTTTTTTTCTAGGAAGTTAAAACTATTTCCTCTGGATGTCAGAAAAGAGAAAGAGAGCCATTCATGTGGTCTCATGATAAACCAAATGAGGGCAAATGGATGGCCATGATACACTTTACTAATGTAAAGGATAGCCTTGACCAATCCATTTGTCGTTAGTAGTGGATGAAGCCTGTAAGTACCAAGTCACACAATCTGTACCACTGCCTTTGAGATGATATAATTGGTGGGAAATTAAAGTGACCATTAAGAGACCATGTTTCCTGAAGGGAGGGTCAAGAGTTTATCAATCCTATTGTAAAAAAGAAGGAAGGAAGGGGAAGACACAGGTAAATTTACAAAGTTCAGATGAAAATGTTGAGCATAGTCATAATAGTGAAAATATAAAGGGCTAATTCCACATGAAAAGGAAATGATAGTAATTATAAAGATGAATATGATCATTATAATAGTTGAGTAAATAAAACACGCATTCCCATTTATTTCACGTGTATGTCAGGCCATTGCAGAATTTTGCTGTAATTGAATAGGCATGTGAAATGGACACCAAATTAAAAACCAAGTTACAAGCTCCTATAGTATGGACAAAGAAGACAACTATATGCTTTATTTTCTCCAGGGGCTATGAAAGTCAACTTGAAGTGATTCCTCTGTTTGAACCGGGCCTTTGTAAGAGGCTCAGCACTATATATTGTCCTTCTGCTCCCCGGGAGGGGTGCAGTGTGAAGCTGGGGTAGCCACAGCTCTTTATTTCTTCCAAACCAGCTACTGTGCTGCTAATTAGAATTGGATATTGGTGGTCCTGGAAATGTGGGAGACCATCAATGTTACTTTGTGTTAAATTTTAATCACACAAGTTAGGACATTCAGAATTATGGTTTCCATGGTAACCACAACACTGAGCCCTGTGTGAAGGCATTACAGTGAGGGTCTTTGATTGAGAGAAAGTAAACCAGAAGTGAAACAAAATGCTCCATATGTGTAGCTAAAGTTACTAAAGGGGGCAGGAGAGGGGGGAAAGAAAAAGAAAAGGTACAGTTCCCTTTTCCTTAATTATATTTGCTTAATGGTAGGTCACGTGTTCGTGCGACACACTGAATAGTCTGTTAGAATTCTCGTGTGCATGCTCTCTTTTCATTGGATTCTAATGATTATTTTTCTAGCACCTTCTGATTTTTATTTTGTAATTTATCCCATTTATATACGTACTTCTCATTATAAAGTAACCAATGATGTTGATGTTTGGGACCTTCTCAATGGTCCTGTGGAAGGAAGAGAGTTTTTTGTTTTACCTCCGGAGAAGTTTTCCTTTGAAATGTGGTGAAGAAGAATGACAATACTAGGTACTTTGCCTATGATTGTTCAGTGGAATCATGGTGTCATGATAGCTCTTCGTAGTTGTTTTGATGAGATGTGTGCAGTCCTCAAGATAAAACAACGTTGTAATTCAAAACAGAAAGTAAGCAATTCAAAAAAGCAATTCAAAAAAGTAAGCAATGCAAAAAAGGAAGCAGTTCAAAATTCATTGAGTGAGACCCTACAAGGAAAGAGAACTTCAGATCAATAAGATAAATTAGATCGATGGAGTCATTAGTCACAGATGACCAGGCACGCATAGAGAATATTTCATTTTTATTAATTTATTTATTTTATGAAATATTATTGTAGCTCACAAATTTTGTTACATAATAATATATGATGAATACACAATTTTCTTTTTCTTTTCTAATAAAAACTGAGGCTTCCACATTTTGGCCTTTCTTCTTTATGACCTTCATAAGGTCTGTGAGTTGTTTATTAGGGCTACATTTTGTCAAGAATGAAGACCTTCACTGCAAGATTGTGTTCTATTCTGTTGGATTTAAGCTAAAATGGAAACAGTGGTGCACTGGCAATGGCGTCGTCTCCCCAAGTGGAGGTTTTCACTAGTTGGAGGAACACTTTATTAAGCCACTAGTATGGTTTAATTTTTCCTGAGATTGTCATCATCTTAGCTTATCTTCCAAGGAACATATGGTCTAGTGACATTTAGCTGAAGATAAGGAAAAGACAGGCTTCTCTCCATGCTCATTATGAAAGTCTTGCAAATGCTAACCAGACTAATAATTCTTATGCCATACTCCAACATGACATGAAAGATGTTCACATTAGACAATGAAAGTTCAGGATTCTTCTATGAGTGTTTAGGCGTGGATGGGTGCTTTTGTCTTACACTTTAATGGTGCGTTGCAGACCATTAATCTGTTGGCAGGGTCAGAAAGCTGTTTAATAGAGAGCCTGATAGGAGCCACCTTCGGCTTTGCAGGAAGCAAGGGCTACGCCGTTAACCTCCAGAACACAAACTTGGCCATGGGCAGGGAGCATAACTCATGCATAGGCCTGCTCCAATAGTCACAAAACGTGAAAACACATTCTTCCCTCACAAGACAAGATCTAGGCCAGGTGGTACCATAATTTAATCTTGGTTATACTGATTGTCTCTTTTATATTTTGGTTACTCTTTACACTTTTGGAAGCTTTGATTTTTTTTTACACAATTTTTAAAATTATCTATTTGCATAAAATTTTTTTTTCTGTATATAATTGGCATTTTTCCCAAAATGATTCCATATGCCTTTCCTAAATATATCATCTATTATGGTCCATTCTCTTTAAAAACATTGTGGTACCATCTACATGGACTCAGAAAACTACCTTTCCCCCCACCTTTGAGTTTACATCAAGATGATAGATAAACAAGGACGTATTTGTGCAGTGTGGTTTGCTCTGGCAGATGCAGCGGACGTCTTTAGTCAGACTTTAAGTTTCTGACATGAACAACTCAGAGAAAGAAAACCCATGCCTGGTTTCTGCTCATATTCACTGGTGCTGTCTGCTGAGGCAGAACTCGATGCTGACCCTGTCTGTGGCATAGGTTACTCATCTAATTACAAATAGGAGGCAAAGTAATAGGAAGGGATGGAGGTTCAGGTGTAGCCTTTACATTCAGACCCCTAGAGAGCTACTTCCTCCAGGTAGCCCCATCCTAAAGTTTGTGATGCATCTCTGTCCAGCTGGTGATGAAATGGCCAGCAGAGGAGATGTTTCCTTCATCAGGCCTAACAGCTCAATCATGTCCCATTCAGGACATAGGCAGTTCCAACCAAATCAAGATAGCGACATCTGTAGGTAGTGTGATGCTACTGGGAAGATACAGAGTTCGTGTGTTTGTCTTTGCAGAGATAGACAAGATAAGAGAAAAAAAAAAAAACCTGAGCTTCTTCTATCCTTGTCTTTCCTTAACCCATTAGTTATAAAAGTGTAACTAATTCACTGAAGAGAGGAATAAAAGGAATAAAATGCTGGCGAGCTACCGGGTCCAACCTTTTCCTTTTTGTTTACTCATTCGACCACACCACAAAGGTGTTACTTATGCTAATCTACTTTGGTCATACCAAAATATCATCGTGGTGGCTAAGTAATCTAAATGTAATCTAATTGTTTTCTAACTGTTCTGAACAGTAGACCTCCCAAGTTACAGCTGACTTAGTTCTTTGGGGAGGATGCTTTTCTTGCTGTGAATGCAGCTGCCGCCTCTGTCCTCACTTGGCCTTTATCTCCTTAGTGTGCACACAATTTTTAGAAAGCTGCCTTGTCCTTTTGGTATAAGAACGCTCATTCTACAAGGATTTATTTACCGAGACAAGATAACGGTGTACATTTATTCTGCTCCCATTTTTCTAACATAAGTTCTCAAAATGCTGGTCATCTTTAAGTGAAAATATGCAGTTTACCTGCGGTTCTGGGCTTGAGATGTCTGATGACCTTGGGAAACACCCAGTGAAGGCTCTGGCTGCCAGGATAACCAAAAGTGTGATTGGCAGTTGGGTGGGGCGGGGGGGGGGAGTGGAGTTTGCTCTGACCTCTCTGTCTCCAAAGATGGAGATTTGGAAATTGACCTGATCATCGATTACCAATTACTTAATCATTTCAGTACAGTAAAGTTTTCATCCAAACCCAAAGGACAAAGTGCTTCTGATTTGGTTAACCTATGCTGATTCTGGGAGGGCGGCAACGCAGCAGATACCATTTCATGCTCACGTCTTCATGCTTAACAGATCTATGTGCATGCATGACCCAGTGCCTACACTCAGAAATGTGCGTGTTCGTGGAAATGTGAGTGAGTGAGTCTGTGTGTGTGCTTTCTATGTTTTTATCACACAATTCAACTAATAGTACCACTTTGAATCTGTGCCCTAACAAGTGTTTTTCTGTTTGTTTTTTCAAGTTCATTGACCCTAAGGAGGGTGATAAAGGAAACTTGTGTCATGTGACTGTTTTACTAGAAGCATAAATGACATCTCAGACCTTTGCCTCAGGACTGTAGTTTTGGGGAAAGTTGACCCTGCATAATGGAGTCCTTAACCTGAGAAATGTGTTCTAAGATTAGAAAGTGGATCATATTTTCACTGACCTGTAGTGTGACCAATTGTTATCTGGGAGATTTGTAAACTTGATTGATGATAGCATAAACCTTCTGCCATTGGTGATTAAAAGTATTCAAAATTAAATAAGGAGAGGAGAATTTTATTTATAAAAACAGTGACATCATTTAACTTTAACTTTTTCCACAGAAGCTCTGTCTACACATTCAGGCCCAATGGGGATTGGAATTTAAACATAGAAATTTTTAGGGTATTCAATCTAGTCCACAAAAGCTGCTCTGTGGAAAACTTTACTTTTTTCTCTGGATTAAAAACAGTTAACAGTTTCTGGTGTTAGGATATTTACGGTCATGGTATAGACATGACTCAATTTACAGCACTAATTAATGTGTAATTGTAAGCCAAAATAATGTTTCCAAGGAAAGAAATACTCCTTCTGAGACCATTATATTAACGAATATATAATTGTGAGTCATAAAATAAGAAAAGTTTGACTCTTCTGTACAGGCTGAGTCCAACCTGGACACTCATATGGTTTATTCTACAAAATGTAAAAAGCTTGTGGAAAAAAAACATTTTCAGAGAGTATTTTTCTTTAATAACTTGCTGTTAGTTGCTTGAGGAAGAGTAGCTTGCTTTTTTTTTCCCTCAGTGCAACTTAAATTTGGTCTGAAGAAATCTAGACTAAGCCCATGGTCCATGGACCTTACTCTGTTATCCTTAAAGTAATTTACTGATGAAAAGTATAGAATAATACCAGTTTACATCTTGATGTGTTCTGATGTTCATTCTCACAGAAGATGTCTCTCTAGTACTACTGGTGAGAAGTGGGAAAGCCTTTAATATGTGGATGATTTATCATTGCTCTGTTAAAGCCTCGACCCTATGAGTAATTTATATAATCAATACCATGCCACCTTTGTCCTTTTCAAAACATGCCTCGTGCTATCACTCAAAAGGGAAAAAAATCCATTAAGGACTTCAAAGATCAAGAGCATACTACTAGAATAATAATTAAATCATGGTTTTAATTACAAAACACTGTTTCCTTTGGGGTTTCTGATAGGGTGAAAGTGTGCTCATACATTGAATGAAACCAATATAAATGGAAGATATCAGAGAAAATGCTGAGGACAAGTGTAGTTAAAATTGGGAGGAGGGTTTTTTTGTTTTTGCTTTTTTTTTTTACTGTACTTAATTTTATTCTGTATCACTAAAGGCATACAAAAAACACAGTATCTAAAGTATAATATGTATTATATAAAAACTAATTGAAAGGTACATCAATGAACAAATAGAGAGAAATAATATTCCATCTGATTTTCATAAACAAGTGTGCTATGTGACTAGGCCTACATTCTTGTTCTTTATCTTTAATTTAAAAGAACTTTTATAGTTAACCAGAAAGTTTATTTGTGAAACCCTTTCCTAGATATGGTAAAGTATTTGTAGTACCTTGTCACATCCATAAAAATACATGGAAAACTAATATTTGAAAAAATGTTATTTTTAAAAATTTGACACAATGTATTTTATCATGTTGACACTTCCCCCTACTCCAGATCTGTCTCCTTCACAAAATCCATCCTTTTCGGGAAATCCTCACATCCAGATGTCATAGACCTTGTACTCCTTACTCAGTCTGCAGAATTAAAAGCAGAGTTTGAATTAAGAGGGGTCATTTTTTTTATAGTGATCAAATGTTTCTGGCAAGTCAGGGGCTATGAATTGTTGTAGGCTTTCATGGGCTCTTTTCAGTGTCTTTTTGTAATTTGTATTGTAGAAATTGTGTGCCTTTCTTTTTAATATCCATAATAAGCATTATTATAATAAAGGTATTTGTAAACCCTTAATGCTGTAAATCATGACACAGGATTCCAGATATGTATGTTAATATTCAAATGGGCTTATTCTGTCTGAGATTCACGATGACAATAGAGCCTCACATATATACTTTGTTTTCCTACAGCCTGACAGCTGTGTGTTGTGATGCAGCCAATATTAAATTATATTTCATTTATTTCACCTGATTTTAATCTCTTTTGGTTCTGAGATTAAAACATAAACTGAAGATTATATAGTATTAAGAGGATGGGATGTAGATTAAGAAAACAAAACAAACAAAAACCAGGAACAAATTTAGATTTGGAGTCACAGATCTTAATTCTGACATTGTCAGATTTGTGCTACAAGCATCTTTGCATTGAGTACAAAATTTTGTTTTTTCACATTGCCATATGCTAAATGTCTGAATAATCAGCATTATTCTTCCATGACGTGGTCATCCACAGCAGAGAAAAGCATGCATTTTGATGTGTGTGATTCAACATCTGGTATTCACTAGAACCCTAAGTAAACCTGATACACTTACCAGATGTGGTTCATGGCTGTAATTATATTTTGTGTTGCTCATCTAAATGTGTTCGAAAGACATCAGAAATATTTCAAGGAGTAAGCAGCCCTCGATAATTCATACAGTCAGTCAATGAAGTTGTAAAAACATTCACAATGAGAGTAGCACCAACTGAGAAGGCCCGAAACACCTGTTATTTGCATATAAAATTACTGGATTTAATTTTTATATGTATCAACCCTGAGAGCAGATTTTGTTTGCTTCTCCCGAAATAAGTGAGAAAAGCAAAAATGCAAATTTCCTGCAAAGTCACACCGATGACATAGAAAAGGCAAACTTTGCCTCTAAGCTAAGGACAAGATAGGAATACTGTATTCTCTAGCAATGGGCTAGACTTCCTAGGTGATTTATCACCCCAATGAACAGAATAACCTAGATATCTACCTTCCCTGGGTCAAACATACCTAACTTTACTTTGCCATGTGCTTAAAAGATGAAATGAGGGAGACAATAAGGATGATTCTTCATCAGTATATTTTCCTTGGTTAATGTACAGATGTTATTCTCTCTTTACATTGTTTTAATAGATTTTGCTCTGTCTTTATTTATAGTTGATAGTTTGCTTTTATTTTTAGAAAGAAAATGTTTTTGAAATTTCTGTATTTGTATAGTTTCAACTTTTTCTTTTCATTAGGATACAACACAGTGAATAGTGGGGTTAGATATTTGGCATTATTATATATTGGAAATACATTCATATAACTGAGGACACGTGAGAAAAATAGTACAACTGATGCAGAACTTATATAAAGGACAATGTTCAATACAGCTTATTCACTACGCCAGGTTAGCAAACATATAAAACGCTGTTACTGTTGTTCTTTAATAGGTGAACTTATCTGCTATAATGGCCCAATGATGTCATTGGCATTTCCTTCTGCTATTAGCAGTGCCACAAGCCACAAATCATTCTGTGGTTCCAACCGTCATAAAAGCAAGTGAATGGTTTCATATTCCAACGAAGGTTTAACATTATTTTTTAAATTAAATATTGTGATTATAATTCTTTTAGCCTGATTCATATAGGTTTTATTGCATTCCTGTGGCATTCTAAGTAAGACAAATAATTATGTATGTAATTCAACAAGACTACTGTGTTTTAGTTCCAATAATTTGGAGTCATTGCCTAATTCAGATAAAATGAAACTTCATGAGGTTTTATTAAATTTTTGAAAAATTGGGGCAGGAGAGATGGCTCAATGGTTAAGAGCACTGGCTGTTCTTACAGAGGTCCTGAGTTCAATTCAAAGCACTGGCCTGGTGGCTCAAAGTCATGTACAATGCAATCTGATATCATTTTCTGTTGTGCAAATTGACATGCAGACATATTACACATATACATAAATGATTTAAAAATACTAAAGAGTAGGTAGTAGAGAAAAATTAGGATATTGTTGTCTATCTAGAAGCAAAAAAAAAAAGAAGTCCAAAATGTATACATTAAAGAATTATACCCAGGCAATATCCTTCTGAGAAAAAACTTTCTATCTATCTTTTATGATACTGAAGTACATAAGCCCTTAGTATATAAAACCTTTTTTTAAAAAATCTATGAGAAAGTCATATGTTGATATGGAGAGATCCATGGCTCCAGGTGCATATGCAGCAGAAGATAACAGTCTCTGGCATCAACGAGAGGAGAGGACTTTGTTCCAGCAAAGGGTCGTTTTCCCAGTGTAGGGGCATGCTGAGGTAGGAGAGGGAGGCTGATAGAAGGAACATCTTCATGGAGGCAATGGGAGGGGGAGGATGGATGGGATTGGTGGAAAGGGGATAACACCTGAATTGTAAATACTGAGACTATCCATTAAAAACATAATTTTAAAAGGAATAAAGAATAAAAAAATAAGCTAATATTATGGCAAAAGAAAGATTTGACTGAAATCCGAAAGTGCAATATCACAACTGTAAAGTCAATCTGCCAGTTTCCTTTCATCACAGCACTGAAGCTTCAAAGGACATAGTAACTCCATCTTTACCACTAACATCTCCAGGATGCACACAGGGAACAAGAGAGGATGGACTAGTGTGAATCAGTTTTCGGTTAACATTGATTCTCATTTTTCCTTTCAACAGGCCACTAGAATAGCTCTTTGTCATTATACAATCACTCGAGCAATCTGAAAACAGCAAGAAACTCAATCTCTATAGACGGGGAAGGCCGGATTAGCTCATGTGTCATGCCTGTCCATAACCATTAATTTAACAGATGCACACCTTTGAACCACTAAATATAAGCATATGATGTGAACAAATGACCAAAGACTCACTGGAAAAGGAATAAATAAATGATGGAATAATTCAATGAAAGGATTCTTTATCAACCTGGAACTCAAAACTATAAAGGAGTGTCCTGTTGTAAACACTCTGGAGTGTATTTATGAAGAATACATTTCGAAAAATAACCACCTGAATATATGTGGTGACAGTCTCTCTTATGTCACTTCTGGGATAGAGGTGATAGGGACAAGAGGTAAAAGCAATAATATAGAAAAGTTAGTTACAATGAAACAATCTACTAAAATTTAGAACTTTAGAAAATTCACCATAGTTTTAAAAAATCTCTCTCTCTCTCTCTCTCTCTCTCTCTCTCTCTCTCTCTCTCTCTCTCTCTCTCTCTCTCTCTCTCTGAGTGCATTAAACCTACTTTAATCTACTGGCCTATAGTATATATTTATCACCCATGGTGATATTAGCTGCTCTACCCCCCCCCCTCCTTTCTGATGGCTCTGCAAACACTTGACTCAGTTCTGACTGAACAAAGATTAATTTCATTGTTCCCAGCAGGAGAACTGGATACAAGAAACCCCGCATTTAGTTCTCTATTTCTTTTTTTGGGAAATTATTTGGACTCTGTCCATCTATGTAGCTTACAGTCTTATTGAAATGGTTCTTATTCAACCATCATTAAGTTGGAAATGAATGTCTGACCCTAGATTGTATATATAAGCTAAAATCAGCCAATAATTGTATATTTAAAAACTCTTCAAGCTAAAGACATATCATTCAGACAGAACTTTGAATCTAAGTTACATTTTAATTTTTCCCTCAGAAATTCAGTGAAATTAAGTGTATTGAATAATTTAATGAAATATATTCTATTGACTCTTGCTAAGTCCAAAATTCCATAAAGCTTATTATGAAAGTATCCAATTTATTCTTATGTATTTAAAGAAATACCAGTAATATGTCAAAATACAGGTTCCTCAATCTGAAAGTACTTCTAAAAGCCTTAATTTATCGAATACTTCCTCCTGACTCAGTCTTTTTTTTTTTTTTTTTCATGCCATTCCACAACCTCTTTGTGTGTGTTCAAATCTGGGTGGGGGATACGCACAGACACACACACACACACACATACACACACACACACACACACACACACACACACACACACACACACACACACACAATACCCTGGTCAGCTGACTAATTCCTGGACTTGCCTTGTTTTATTTTTTCCTTCCATTATGTGGGTTCCAGTCACAAATCTAGGGCAAGCCCTTTAACATGCTGAGCCATTTTGCAAGCTTGCATCTTGACATTTAACATATAGTCAATAACAATCATTTTGGTTGTGAAATCACATTGCTGAAATATTCTGCATCAAAACTGATGTTGCTTTCCTTATTATATTATGCTTCCAGTTGTATTTTTAATCAAAATGAAGATAAACATCATTTTAAAAAGGACTAGTTTGTTGTAAAATTCTAGATACAGGTATATCTATCTTCAGCTTTTTCATCTGGGAAGATTTGTAACATTTAGTTTTCAAAACTACATGTAATGTCGAAGCATTATTGTATTCATAATTAATTAATTAGTTAATTAATTAATTTGCAGTCTCAGAGTGCTATTAGTGCATCCAAAGAAAGAAATGCCTTAGAGGCTCTTTTCAAAGTAATCTAGTTACAAAGTTAACATATATTTTTATACTTGTTAAGCAAACTCTTTTTTTATTGTATCTTTTCATGTCTAAATTTGAGGGGGCTGGAGAAACGATTACATGCTTAATAGTGCTGACTGCACTTCCAGACAGCCCGGGTTTAAATTCCAGCACCCATAATGTAGCTCACAAAGATCCTTCCTCTAGATCAGTGGAAGTCTAATGCCCTCTCTGGCCTCTGTGCCTGTAACATATGCATTTGGTTCATATGCATACCTGGAGGCAAAAAAATAAACAGAAATATAGAATAAAATTAATTAAAAATACAAATTTAAACAAAACAAAAATCATTTAAAAATTTTTAAAAAGATTTGTTTTATAAGGGTTCTCCAAAAGAAGAGTGAGTCTTTTTGTGCCTTTCTTACATTAAAGGCATGGTGTACCTTGACGTTTTTAGCACACCTTGAAATTCAAGTCTTTGTTTCAGAGGGAAAAAAATCATTCAGGACTTTAGTTAGTAGATTACAGAGTAAGGACACTCAGAGAGAAAGATTTTATTACAGTCATATTTTTGTTTATCAGGGCAAATTATCTAGGATTTTATAACAGTTAATCTGAGTTGTGTGTTTTTAATTTCCTCTAAACTATAAAGGAAAATAACAATCAGGACAGTTATTTGAATTCTACTTGCTCCTTTAAAAGAATTAATGTAACGTTTTTAATAGTTTGTGCTTTTTTAACTTGATAAATCTGTAAACACGGCTATGTAGAAGATCAGGAAATAACTGTGCTAGATAGCATTGCCTGAACTATAAATAAAGGAGATAAGTTAATTAGCAGGACCCACTGCAAATGGTTACTGCAGGCTCTGCACGAGCAATTAGTCTTTTGAAGTCTCTAGGCCAGTCCAGTGTAGAGAAGGCAATTTCCAAGAGATTGCAGCCCCTAACAGGTTATTAGTGATTTTAAAATTGTAAATATTTTCTGAGAATTTTAAATGTGATTACTGTAGTTACAACAATTCCACCCTTTGTTGTACCTGCCTAATTACCATGGTCCTTCCATTCCTGAAGTGAATTCACACACTCTTATTTTTTATTATTGATAAATACATACTATTGGATCTTGAATCTTAAATTTCCTTCCTCTTGATACCAGGATGAGGACTGGGCTAGACACCCTTCCTGCGTATCTGAAGAGTATATTTTGGTGTGTGCAGGATTTACCTTCTGACTGAGCAAAAGAGGCTATGCTGTGTTCCCAGCCTTAACCCTCCACCCACCTACACCCAGGAATCATTTCTGAGCAGAGCATTCAGTAAAGCTTCATGATGGAGTAGGATGTCAGGTAGCAGCATGGATTCCAGGGACTCTGTATCAAGCAACTGAGACAACCCCCCCATCTTCTTGAGATACAAGATAGTTAGAATCAAAGGAAGCAGGGGACACAAATGCTTGATATGTTCTGTCACCCTGTAAGCATTTGCTTACGACATACTAATGCAGTATTAAAAACTTAAGATGTCTGTTAAAACCATTAGACACCATATGCTGGTGCACTTGAGGACGAGATGTTCTGTAGCACTGCTGGTTTAGTGTCTCAGAGGTAGCCTTGCCTATAAACTTTTTTTCAGATGTTTTTGGTTGTCCTAATCTTATTTATGACAGAAGAAATTTCCTGGTCATGCATGACAATCAGTTTTTATGAATCTTGAATTTTCTTATTTCTTGTGGAATAGTTTATCTGTCTTCTTTCTACTTTTTTTTTGCATTGATGTTTATGAAACATATAGGATAATTGCAGAGAAACAGGTTTTTTTTTTTTTAGTTTCTTCAATTCCTGTTTCTTCATGAGAACTGAGTTACACATATTTAGTGACAGAGATAACACACTGTGAGAACCTCTTCAGTGCATCTCATACACCAAGTGTTGTCACTCAGAGTAACATATATTATCTTCAGTAACAAATTTGTCTTTATTCACCCAAACTGTAAGTTATTACTCCTAGCAGGCTAATATCTGTGCTTGTAATAAATACTCCCAAACTTGTCAACTGGAATCATTAGTAGAACTTTTGTGGCTTTCATGCAGTTTGGCCTGAAGCTCTTTGTTTCCCAGCTCCTGCCAGGAAGGGAAAAAAAAAAATCTGTTTTCCTTACCTTATTAAATCAGTTTCCTCCGCATTCATGACCTGTCAGAAACCTCAAGTACTTCCTAAGCTGAGCTGCAATAAAGACTGCTTATATTTTATTTACAAAATGGCAGGAGAAAATACTCAGGATATTTCACAGATTTCCCAAAAACTTTCAGAGAAGATAGCACTGAGTTTGTTGCTTAGAAATTTCAGGCAATGAAGTCCCAAATCTATTTAGCACTGAAGATGTGTTAAGCCTTTAAGACTTGGTGAGGTTAAAATTTAAGGCTGTGTCAACTGTCAATGAATGAAATCAAATTCTGGATTCCTTGCCACTTTCTACATCTCCACCTCAGTGGGACTCTGGACTTTCTTATCGGCAGGAAGTCCTCTGTAGAGCGGGTGTTACAAACCCTGTGGTTCAGTGTGTCTCAAGAATGCTGTCAGCACCATTAGGTCAGGAGCCATGGTCCAGATTTAAAGTAGCTTGAAACAAGAACTTTTGTATCAGTTTCACTGGTTTTCTTCCCTTTCTTCAACCCTTTGGAGCTGGTGTTTAAATTATTGTATTTAATAATTGTATTTTGATGTTGTGGGAATAAATCATTCTTCTCTTTGTCCTTCACTGTTGGCTTTCAGGGCCTGATTAAGTTTTTACATAAATTATAAATTTCATTTACTATGTTTTTCTGACACATTCTTCTTTGTTTTTCTTTCTTTGCTAAGATTCCTTGTTCATTGTTAAGATGGTTTCCTATTTCTTTTTATACTGTTTTGTAATTTAGCAATGGAACATCAGATGGTTGTTGTAGAAATTTCTGTGTGATAACAATAAAACTCTGTGAATTTTGACAGTGGCAAGTTTGCAATCTTACTGGTTCTCCATGTGATTAATGGGTTTTTTTTTCCAGTATATATTGTGTATTGTGTTATGCATATGTGAGCTTGTTTTCAACCTTGTTTTAGTTGGATTGCTTTATTTCAACCCAAGCTGTGGAAGTTTGGCATTGTCTTGTTGCTAGTCTATAGATAAACATTTAAGTTTCTCTTGGACACAGGGCAGAGCAGGGATGCTTTGTATTATGAGTGAATACACATAGGGAATAGGGGCAAGCTCACAACTAGGCTCTCCTGATAGCTTCCTGGTAAGTAGTTCTGAGTGACTTGTTTATGTACTAGACACCAGAAGGTTTGGCTTTGGATTCTGTTCACATCATCATCTTTGTGATGGATGAAGGACTCCATGCTTTATGATTGCTATGTGGGATGGGGAGTCCAAAGTCTTTAGTAAGTAGGCTGGAGAGATGACTAAACGGTTAAGATCACTTGTTGCTATCCAAGACAACCCAGGTGAAAGTCGCAGCACACACATGGCTTCCTATAACTCTCTGTAACTCTAGTTGTAAGGCATCCAACACTTTCTTTGGACCTGTGCAGGAAAATCACACAGAATTAAATATACTCATAAAATAAAATAAATCTAAAAATATATCCAATTTAAGATATAGGGTGGGAGTCCTTATTTTCTTGTTTAGTAATATATATATCCTCCCCCAAACTTCTCTTGTATCACCCTTAAGAGGAGGGAAAATTAGGTGTCTTGTCATAACCTAGTGGGTATGTAATACAGGCCTCCTTAGCCTTTGTTGGTAAGGACTGGGATGGCAACATAGATAGTTCTGCTTACTTTCTTGGAGTGCTGTGTATATAAAACTTACCTGAAACATCACTGTGCTCACATCTTGGACCTTGGCCTCAAGAGAGTTAACAGTGTTAGTTTGAAGCATTTTTCCACTATGCTTTATTTTTAACTTTCTATTTTTTAATAATTTTCTTTAGATTTAATTCTATTGTTTTGCATGGATGAGTATTGGCAGTATGTGTGCCTGTATGCCACATGCTTGCCTGGTGCATGAGGAAGTGGTAAGCCTCCATGTGGGTTCTTTGTCCTTGACCATTGAACCAACTTCTCCAGCTCAGTTTGAAGCACCTTTGAGGGATGGTTGATTACTGTTGTTCTTCACTTCTGAAAATATGCATAAAAGACTCTACCAGCTCAGTCCAACATTTTTCCTTACCCTTTCTTATAGAGTTTCCTTTTACTATTTGATTGGTAATATAGAAGAATTTAACTTTTACTTGGCTGGAAGAATAGGCAAAAATTTGACTGCACTTCTCTTCCTAGGAATCAAGATCTTTTCAGGTTACTTTGATATATCCATGACAAGTTTTCTATGATTTAGTTTATGCACACAAGCCAATTGTTAGGCCAGCTACTTCAATAAAAATTGAAAATATTATAACAGTGTAAGAAAAATGGGCTTTTTTGGGTGTGATTTAAAAGAGTTCAAAACCATTAGTTTTATACTGTTTTTGCTCATATAACCTTCTGGGGCTTAAAGATGTTCGTGTCTACATTTAGAATAAAGGGTTTAGCTTTAAAAAATAATTTTTATTGTCATATTACCTTTAAAGGAGAAATTCTAAATAGTACTTTATCTTCTGGTATTACAAAATATATAGTTTTCATTTCCTACTGTAGTCTGACCTGAGGTAAACACAGATAAAAGTGCTCTGGATGAAGTCTGTTTAATAGTGGACAATTATTGAAGTTACATGCTCTGCTGAAAAGAGATACCTCTGGGTATAAACCCAGGCTAATATGAACCTGAGTGTATAGTAATAAGCCTGCATGTTAGTTTGTAACTTTTATAATAATATTTCTCATTGTTTACTACTTTAGTTCATTATATCTATCTTCTCTGAGACTGAAAGGATTTTGTCCTTAGTAATCTAGGCAAATTTATTCATTTCTTTTTCATATTTTTCAAGTGGAAAAATAAGCATAATTTCAGTTACTATTTTCTCACAATTTCAATGATGATAAAAGTACAGAGGAGAAATTATTTTGATATAGGAACTCCACAGGAAGATTAACAGTAACCTGGACCCCTGGGCCTTTCAGAGACTGAACAACCAACCAAGAATATGCATGTGCTGGACCTAGGCCTCACCCAAGAGATGTGTAGTTTGGCCTTCATGTGGGTCTTGAACAGCTGGAGCTGGGGCTATCCCCAAAGCTGTTACTTGTACATGGGATATGTTCTTCTAGCTGGGCTGCTTTGTGTGGCCTCAGTAGGAAAGGAAGTTCCTAGTCTCTCAGAGACCTGATGTGCCAGAAAGGGGAAATACCCAGGAGGGCCCCTACAAGCTCTCTAGCTCCAACAGGAAGGCAAGGGAGAATGTAGGAAGGTTTGTAGGAGGGGATTTGGGAGTAGTAAGTGAGCACTATGTAAAGTGAATAAATAAATAATAAATAATAAATAATAAATAAATAAATAGATAGATAGATAGATTGATAGATAGATAGATAGATAGATAAGTAAATAAATAAATAGGAAACCTTTTTTTTTTTAAGTGAATTTTTTCCCTTCCCAGTTAGTTACTTAGAAATGTGCACCTTGATCTTCTCTTGGTGCAATTTAATTTGGTTTGTAGGTAGAAATCATGGTATAAGTCTATGGTCTGTAAAACCTTCCTATCAACCTTAAAATAATTTGCCTAGCAAAATTGTCAGTTATTAGCTAGGATAGATAACAGGCCAAACAAGATCAAAATGTAACTTGTCACCCTGGAATGAATTGGTAAGTGAAGTTACTAAATCATGCACCTTGCAAATCATTTCTCCATATTTTGTAGTTGTGGCTAATCTATAGTCCTGGTAAATATTGCTAAATATGATTATGTAAATTGTTGTCAAGTTAAATGACCCACTTGTGGCTGCAAATTATCACTATGAAAGACAATCAGGACTAATCAGAAAATTAACTCAGAAGTCCCTTATAGTCTGCCAGTGAATGGTTTTGAAATTATATTCAGAAGAAGCAGAGGACAATGACAGTGAAAACATGACATTCGGTTTGTTTTTGCAATAATAGATTGAATCAAAGAGCTCTGTTTCAACTTAATTTTCTTCTTTGTAATCCATAGCTTCTAAAAGAGTGGATATTTTTCAAACATCAAATCGCTCTTTAGACCAATGGAAAATGAGATTCTCATCATATATCACTAAAATGAATGTTCAGCTTTCCAATATTTTCTACAAAATAATGATAGCAGGACATTATTATAGCCTCTGTTAGGCTGCTAAGACTTGAATGGAGCTTGATGGTCTTGAGGTTAATTTATCTAATTTTCCAAATACTCATGGTAATCCAAAGTGATTAACACTATAATACTGAAACAACCCAATAGTTTATATTACTTCATTGTGTCCCAATAGAGGGAATGTTATACTCTTGTTTCTATCTACTATTGTTTTTGCATTAAAATTAAAAGATTATTTTAGGTGTCTCTTAGTGGTAACAGTTTTGATTAAAGAGACGAGCAGCTTCAGTGATCGAGGTGCTAAAATATATTAGATCAAGAATTGATATTCAGCTATATTATTGTTTTGAACTATCAGTCTTTAGCATTTCCAAAAATAAAATTTTGTAATGCCACGAACCAACATAGCAAAATATTAACTAGTCAGCTATTCACGTTTTAGCAATTGTTGAAAAGGGTATCTGTGATTATTTTTTTACACTTTTAGAGATTTGTTTCAGGTTGGTTTTTGTGTGTGTGTGTGTTTGTGTTGTGTGTGTGTTGTGTGGTGTGTGTGTGTGTGTGTGTGTGTGTGTGTGTGTGTGTGTATGTGTGTTTCTCATGAAGAACTAAAGCAGTAACTAAGAAAAGATGAGTTTCTCAATATAATTTATTTTCTCTGGATGTTAACATGGAATGTGATAGAAATTTCTAATCTAAAATGTAACAACAATATTAAAATTGTTATATCATTATTTGCCTAAGGTTGAAATATCATCTTTAAAAGATAAAGAGTTGCCAGGTGTTGGTGATGCATGACACGCCTTTAATCACAGTTCTTTGGGAGACAGAGGCAAGCAGATCTCTTAGTACTAGGTGAGCCTGGTCTACAGAGCGCAATCTGGATCAACCAGGACTACACAGAGAATTCCTTTCTCAAACCCAAACAATATAAAACAAAAGCAAACAACAACAAAAAGAGAAAAAGAGAAAAGAAATTCTGAAAATGAGTTTACCTTGGCAAGAGTATGTCAGCTTGTATGATCTCAGCACATTAGAGGTGGTCACAGGAGGTTTAGCCATCCAAGACCCCTTCAGGACATTGTAAGTCCCAAGCTGGTATGGTCTGTAGAAAACATTGTATCAAAATAAATAAATATAAATAAATAAATCTTGACTTCTAAATCATACCCAAGCTTGGCTCTTTTTCCATTTTTATATTGTTTTCCTGCCTTTCACTTCTGCTTTTACTTTCTAACTTCCTTTTCAATTTTATGAACAAAATATTTGAGATAAGATTTATCTACTTTAATCTAAGTACGTAGATATTTGGCCCACATGTATGTCCTTCCATCATATGTTCCAAATACCTGTGGAGGCAGAGGGTGTTTTATGCCCTGGAACTGGAATGCATATGGTTGTCAGCTCCCATGGGCAAGCCTGGAATTGAACCCTGCTTCTCTGGAAGAACAACCAATGTTCTTTAGCTCTGAGTCTTCTACCAAGCACCTAAAGTAATTTTCAAGTGTAGCACATTTCTTTAGATCATTGTATTATTCAGTAGACTAGGAATATGCATTTCAATTAACCAGTATGAGGTTTGGTTTTTTTGTTTGTATGTATGCCCACCTAAATTTAAATAGCATAATTTTCGTCTTCATGCATTCGTCACTTAGATACGTAGTCATATTCAGAACATGGGACAGCATTGCTCTTTGATACTAGTCACTGACATTTCAGACACAATCGTGGATAGAGGCTGAACCTCATCAGTTAGTGAGTCTGGGAGCTTAAGTACAGCTCTATCAAAGTGTCTTCTCTTTTCTCTTTTCCAAGAGGACTAAGGGAACTACTATTCAAGCCTACTGCAAGTAGCCCTTTAACCTTTCTTTCCATCTTTTCTTTTCTGAAAAACAAAAGCTGACATTAGTAATCTGACATCATATATAACTATGGGTAGGAAGTCACAATGGTCTCTAAAGTTAGAATGACACTACCTTGATGTCAGCTTCTCCATCCTGAGTAGGGAATGTGTAGTTTTCCCTCTGCAGTGAATCAGTTGAAGGTATTTCTCTCTCTCTCTCTCTCTCTCTCTCTCTCTCTCTCTCTCTCTCTCTCTCTTCTCTCTCTCTCTCTCTCTGTGTGTGTGTGTCTCTCTATCTCTCCTTCCTTCCTTCCCTTCTTTTTTATCTCTGTCTTCCCTTCTTTTCTTTCTTCTTTCTTTCTTCATGAGATGCTGAGACCAGTAATTCTGAGAATGATGGACAACCATACACTCAAGGTGTATTTCTTCATGGCTGGAAGCTGTGAGATTGGATCTCACAGAAGTTGCTCACTTACATTACATCCAGAGTCAGAAAATAAAATTACAGATATATATGTTGTCCTTAGTGTTAAATAAAACAATAATTCACACATCAGTATAAGCAAACATTGTATCTTGTGCCAAATTGAACCCACTTTTCCACAAAATTGAGTTGGTGAGAGGAAATTTCTTTTATATTTTATAGGATATTCTCTGTATTTACAATTCAGATGTTATCATCTTTCTACCAAATCCATCCCCTATCTTCTTCCCATTGCCTCCATAAAGATGCTCCCTCTCCCAACCTCCATCTACTACCTCAGCATCTTTGCATTATCCTACACTGGGAAAACAACTCTTTTATGGACCAAAGTCCTCACATCTCATTGATGCCAGAGAATGCCATCCTCTGCTGCATAAGCACCTGGAGCCATGGGTCTCTCCATAACAACTCATTAGTTAGTCTTTTAATCACTCAGAGCTGTGGTGGGTTTGGTTACTTAATAAATTTGCTCTTCCCATTCGGTTACAGACCCTTTCATCTCCTTCAGTCCTTTCTCTAGCTCTTTAACTGGAGTCCCTGTCTTCAGTCTTTTGGTAGCTGCAAACATCCTCCTCTGTGTTAGTGTGGTTCTGGCAGAGCCTCTTGGGAGGCATCCATAGCAGATTCCTTTCAGTAAGCAGTAGTTGGCAGCAGCAATAGTGTGTGGGTTTAGTGGCTGCATATGGGATGAATCCTCAGGTGAGGCAGTCTCTGGTGATCTTTTGTCCAATCCCTGCTCCTCTATTTTTTCCATTATTTCCTGCCATGAATATTTTTTTCTCCCTTCTAAGAAGGGCTGAGGCATCATTGTAGGCTTTTCTCACAAATTTGAGCATGGTCTTCTATTTTGTCTTCTGGTAGTACACACACACACACACACACACACACACACACACACACACACGACGTCTTATGGCCACATGCACATGTAATGACAGAAGGATATTTTCTCTCACAGCGGGGCATTTTTCTTTGTTAAGATGGGTTAAAATGATCAATTCTGCAAATTGTCTATTTAAAAAGGACTTGAATAGGAAAAAAACACCAACATCCTTGTTAAACAATGAGTCCCAAATATTGGTTTGCTTGTTTCCCTCAGTAGTGTTAATGGGATTGATGTGGCTCAGTTTTTAATGCTGTTATATGAGGAGGCTAAAAGCTGATTTGCAGGTATAGGTGACACGTGGAAGAACTTGTATAATAAGCAATTTTTCAGAGTTTTATAATTCAGACATGATAGAAGTCCTATGTCCCAAATTTTATTAGAATTTGACTTAGAAGGTACTGTGGCTTCAGTGACATTACATTACTCTTATTCTCAAACTCATAACTTGTAAACCAATTAGTTACATAAAGAGCATAAGAGAATTTCATGTATCATGTATTCAGTAGACTTTTTTAACAACATTATGAGTTTTGGCTTTTATTCCCTGAGTTTCAAACATACTTAGATATTTTCAATGATCCATTTTAAAAATTACTTTAAAAGTCATTGTATATTACTTTACTATAAAATATTTGTGTTTGATCTTGTGTTCTCTCTCTCGATCTGTGTGTATGTGTGTGGTTGTGTGTGTAGAAGATGTATGTGAATGTCTGTGTATATGCACAGTGTTTGCACTTACAAAGGCAGAGCTGGACAAGACAAGGTCTCTCATTAATGCAGATATTCATTGTTTGGACTAAGCTGTCAGGCCAGTGAGCTTCGGGGAATATACCTGATTCCATTCCCTCATGTTGCAGTTGTAGGCAGAAAGTCCTATGGAATCTTTAAATTGGGTTCTGGGTATACAAACTCACATCCTCACAGTCGCCTAGAAGTCATTCTAGCTGATGAACCATCCCCCCCCACAGTCCCCAAATCTTTCTTTCCTGTCATCTGCCATGCATGCATTTACATGCCAGATGAATAATCCTTTCCTACTTATTTCGGAGTGGTATCGGAAGACCTATATTTAAACTTTAGCTCTGTTTCACAGTGACTACAGAATCCATGGTAAAGTACTTGTCTGTTATCGGTTTTATAAAACTGACAAATGGCATCTTGCAAACAAATTCACAGTTTCTTCCAGGAGGATCAAGTGAGATGCATGTGAATAGCAGGAGGTCTAAGCATAGTATCAGCAGCAAAAGAAAATGGTAGCTTTCTGTCACGGGGAAGCATACTGCTCCCTCTCCCTGACTCACATTCATCCCAGAAAAATAAATAAGAATATTTTCTAAATAAATTATGATTGTCAAGTGAATAATAGATTCAACCAAAAATGGCTTGCATTTTCAATAGCCAACGGCTAGAAGAGAAACAGTGACTAGTCCTGTAAGCATGACAAATTCTTCTGAGTCAAAGCAGTCAAACAATCCAGATTCTTTTTATCTACCCACTATGTGTCTAAAAGATTTAGCATGCAGAAAACTGAATAGCATTCAGAAGAGGGTAATGTGATGATCATAGATCATCAATTTATTCCCTCAAGCATCTTTTTCTTCTACTCATTCAATCTTTGAGTCTCCAGCTAATTTATATCAAGTTTGTAAGTATTTTTCTAATGTTTGCATTCATAGAATTGTTGCTTACCAAAGCCCATCCTTTATTTCAAAGGCCCCAACAAAGTGGTTGCTGTTTAATTTGTGGCTGTTGGTCCAGGTCTGAAGGAGGCTGAAACACCTGTGCTGTTAGTGCCTGGTGTTAAAAACTTAACTGTAGAGAATAAGAATTCAAATGGCTATGCAATGTTTTAAATGTTAAAAATTAGCTTTGGTATATCTAGAAATAGAACTAGCTAGAACATCTTTGTTAATTTGTTATTTGACTATTCATGTCTCAGTATGCATGTTTATCCATGGTTATGTCAAACATACTGCCTTTATATCTGTAATATATATTCGTATTTTTTTTTTTGTTGAAAACATGCGATGATTGTACATTCAAAAGATATGGTAAAATGAATATATTGTAATTGTTCTATTTTATCTTTGGTTATATTTTTAACAAAGTTTCTAAGATATTTTCTATCTGTTTAATAAAATGTAAATTAGTACAAAACATTATTTCTATAAATGTACAGAGAAGTCCGTGATTCTAATAAAGATTTTTCAAAAGTGTACAATTAATGTAATATACATTTAAATTTATATATGATTTTTAAACTTCTGAATTCATTTGAATACATAAAATTTTTAAGCTTATATGAGATAAATGGCAATTTTCACAGTCAGAATTTGATAAACAATAAGGATGATAAAAAATAATTCCTTTTTCTATATTAATTCACTGGAAAAGTAGATGCCTATTCTTCATTGTTAGTCAACTTTGACATACATTTCTTGGAGAAAAGAAATATGCCTGAAATTTTAATTATGATGTGGGTCTACTTTAAGATTAAAAATCTATAGATGAGAAATTCAGAATTGTATTTAGCTGGGTTAAAAAAAAAAAAAAAACGTTTTTACTGCAAGTTGCAGAATATAGAATTGAGGCTCAACTTTGTGAATCTGTTAATCAGAAAATATTAGTCATTGGAGTAAGTTCAAAACAGTATTACAATTCTAACCATTGGAAGGTGCAGGTAAAGTGGGTCCACGGGGAACAGGATGCCCCAAACAAGAAACCATAAGTCTATTTACTTTGTAAAAGACTGCATTCATTACTGTGAGCCAGGGAAGACTACTGAGTGATTAGGTGGGGTAAGTTCAACCCATGATACTACTGGAATATGCTGAACTCAAAAGGAAAGTAAAAGGTACAATCCCTAGGCAAAAGAAATTACTGTAAAAGTCTTACATCTGGGAGACCTCTGAGAGTCGAACTTCCATTGTATACATGAAATTGTCGATGCATTCTATTGGGATTTAATTTATATGGTGAATGTTGGTACATGATATTTTTATTTACTTGCAAGGTTTATTAAATAATAACTTTTATAGCATTAAAAACATCAAACCTGAGAGGAACAGCTGAGTGCCACGTTTTGATAGTCACCATCAGCTGTGGAAGGAATATACAATAGGAACAGAGGAGTGTGCTGGACTTTTCAGAACAGCCCTGTTGAATTGGAGAATGGAGAGCTGGCAAAGGAGATTAAAACTGATTAATCTTACTGAGAAAGATAGAGGCAGCCTGGATGCAAAAAATGATGTCACTGTAGATGATGTAGAAGTAAATTGTAAAAAAAAAAAAAAAAAAACAAAAAACAAAAAAACTCCAGTTTTAGATAATACATGTCATATATCTAAAAATCCTAGTGTTTGAAAATTATTTTATGTCCACATACTTGTATATTTTTATACAGGTAGGAGTAGAATTGGGAACATACTGTCTTCCTACTTAACAGTGATGAAACTTGGCATCGTGTGCTATGCCTTATTGCTATTTCTTCATCTGAAAAGCTGGAATGCTAATAATATCCACTTCCACACAATGTTGGAATCACATGCATTTGTACTTAACGAATGCTTAGCCCACACCTTTGGTATCAATTAGAGCTATCGACCATTATCTACTCATGTATATCTCTATTTATCTATGTATCATATCATTTTTGTGTTGTCTGTTTCTCTGAGTGTCTTTGTCTCTCTAATAAAAGCAGAGAGAGGGAGAGAGAGAGGGAGAGAGAGAGAGAGAGAGAGAGAGAGAGAGAGAGAGAGAGAGAGAGAGAGGCGGAAGGAGGATGGGAGGGAGGAAGGAAGGATGGGAGTAGAGAGGAATAGGGAGAGAGAGACATTATAGCTCAATTTTCTATCTTATGTTTCAGAATCATATGTAAACTCACTCACTCTCTCTCTCTCTCTCTCACACACACACACACACACACACATACACACACACACACGTATACACACACACACACACACACACACACACACACACACATATATATATATATATATATATATATATATATATATATAAAGTACCCATAAAGTACACATAATTCTAATGTTATGAAAGGAAGGATTATCTAGTGAAATAACCTATTTTTATTATAGCTATTTCTACAGACCGGGGTTAGACCTGGTTTCAGTCCTATGTTTAATTTTATTTCTAGGTATGTCTGTATTTTTCCTTCCAGAAGATATTGCTATTTAATGTGTGTTGACCATCTAAATAAGGCAGGTCACAATCACACTGTTGTGGGGTAACATAAACCAATTCAGATTGAGACATGAATGTCATTGTTACATGAGGCTTGAAACTTGTTAACACAATTTTGTGAAAGAAACTATTTGTCCTGTTTTCTATAAAATGTTCAGATACACATTCACACCTACATATAAAGAAACAAAGACTTCTAACTTTTTATCACCTGTGTTGTCCTCCTGAACATACAAGAAAGGGGATAAGAAGTAAGCATACAGTTAAAGGGGAAGAAAAATCAGCCGCATGAAGAAAAGAGTGCACTTTAAACAGTGCACTGTAAAATCACTGAGACTCATGTACATATATCTTACTATGGTGCTGATTGCCTTTGCCACTGTGCATACTAATTAAAAGCAAACAGAATTTAATTGTATTTTAATCTTGTGGCTTTAGCTTTGAGTTTCTTAAAAAGTGATTCCTAGTCATTTTCTACTTTCTCCTTACCTTGTAGATCATGAAAGAACTATAGATTTTTATGCATATATTGGGAAAGGGCAGTGAATGTTTAATTTTTTTCTATCTAGTAGACAGTATGATTTCCATAATTGGGACTTTGTCTAGCTTAAATATTGGATATTCAGAGACTCTGACATGATTATAAATCACAGTTCAGAAATATGGATAGAAAATTGTCATTTTAATTAGGTAAATACACTTGAAAATGAAGTAATTTTTTAAGGTAATATCCTTGGTGAGTGTTTTACTGATAGCCTAACTTTATTTACCACACAGATGGCATAATAAAATGGATATTTATGTGGCCATTTTAATTAGAAATAATGGCTTGCAGAGTTGAAGGATGAATCATTTTATCCTTATATTGGCCTAAGTGGCCCTAATGAAAGATGTTACTGTGGACAGACTTGCACTATCCTAACAAAATATTTTTTCATCTACAACACAGCAAGGTTTGTCCCCGATTTCAGTTAATATCCAATCCTCTGCACCAACAATGAGATACAAAGATAGTCAAAATAGTAACCTGTGCCCTGGAAAAAAACCAGCCATTTTGCCTTTCAATATAACCGAAGCACTTTATATATCAACGGAAAAATATCTACTATAGCTACATATTTCTAAATGCAAATGGGCTTGGAAGGGAATCAACCAGCCTTGTCAAATTTATGAGCATGAGGGAGGCAGCCTAGCTGATGAGATCGCTTTGCAGGTATGACGGATATGTCATTCAGAAGGACACACTGATTCCAGTTAGTTCTTTTCTGTTTGTTTGCATTTAATTACTAAAAGGATTGGTATAGGGAATAAAATATACATGAACTAGCAGCTCTGATTTATAAAAGTGTATCAGTGACATTTCAATTTACAGTACAACCTTTGAAGGAAAAATAAGACTGCTTACATGCAACTTGCTTTAGCAATATTGAATGCAAATGAAAATTTATTTTTATTCCTAGTTTTTCTTTTAGCCAAGATATTTTATTCCTACTGAAATGTACATTTTGATATTGCTTGTACTTAAAACCCACAATCAATAAAACTGAAATACAAATACAAATAAAGTTTGATAAAGTGTAATGTGCCTAATTTTTTTCTTACCTCATCTCTTATAAATAGAATGTTCCCTTTTGCCTCTTAGCTAATGTGAAGTTAAGAAATTGACTTCCCCCATTAACTAGTTGTGCAGACCTGGTTTTTTTTTGTTCTTATGAATTTGGCATATGTCTGCCCTCCAAATATCAGAATCAGAATATAGTGAAAAGATTATATCAGGAAACAATAAAGGTGCTAATTCAAAAGGCAATTCTTCCTAAGTAGTAGACAGTAGACACCTAGTCCTTGTCTTTAGGTTCAACTAGGCATTGATTGCTGATGCTATTCTTCTTACATATATTCGGCATTTTCCTCAAATTGAGAGTTATAGTCATGTAAGATGGATAGTTGTTCCCCTAGCTTCTCAGTTAATTATCTTTGTGACTCTTACTAACATCACTTGAGGCCAGAGAAAAGAGTCAGGTTGGATATTGCACTCTCCCAGTATAGATTCTGACGTTTGAGTTGAAGCACCTGGTGCTGGGGAGAAAACCAGGTAAACTACACTGACCAGGAAACATGATCTTCAAGGTGCTTAAACAATCCCTCCGTAAAACAAGACCAGTGGATGCAAGGGCCATCTGGCAAAGACAGCTGTCATCCCGTGACTGTCCTGGTTGGACAGCAGATGCTGTTCTGTGTCGGTGAAGCTGTTGTCTGTCTTCCTCAGCTCAACTAGCCACAGGAGATTACCACTAGAGATAGAAGATATCTCTCCTTTTGGGAAAACTCTGTCTCTGGCAACTAAACCTGCTTGCTACCATCTACAAAAAATAAACCGAGACTAGTCTGTTCTAAAAATGCTTTCATGATAGAATTTATTCGGTTCTGATGCAAAAGGTACTCAAAGGCAAATACTAAACATCAGTGAAATGAACTGGAAGATTCTAAATTATTTTATAAAATGACACTATTGCTAGTAATTGGGATGCAATAAAAATGAAGGCAGATTAGCATTACATCACATTCAGGACAAGATCTGATAATGGTAGTAGCTCACCAGCTGTCTGCCTAACACTGGAAATACAAATATATTTTCCACAACTATTTAATCCATTAGAAGACATGTAATAAATGTATAAATAACGTTATAAAAAAACTGTCTTTGTAAGTGACTTTGGATAGATTAATGAATCTACTTCTGTTTTAGTTTCTTTGAGGATGAAAGGGGAGGATAAGGGCAAGATTTTCACAGCTTTGTCATGATTGTTGGATGGACAGAACTTCTGTTTACAAATTTTCTAACACAGTAAAAAAATTAATAATTAATGGAAGCCAATAGGCTCCCTGATAGCTTTTCCAATCTGCTTGCTTGGTTCAGTATGTGTACACCAACTGACACGCTTTCTTAACCAGTGTGAAACCAATTACCTGAAACTGACATAGTTCTTGATATTATTGTAATTATATTGTCATTTTATGAGTCTGTGAATGTCATAAATTTTGTTGCTAATAATTATAAGACAAAAGTGTTGGATCTTTGTAAGTCAAATTATTATGTTCGTATGGTTATGATTATTCTCCTGTGAGATAGCTCTTCCCCACTCATCAGTTAGAAGGCCAATCCATCTTTTGCACCATGCAAGAAACTTGTAAGAAACAGTAGGCTTTTAAATAACTTCCCTTCCAATAGGGCTTGCTCCTACCTTCCTTACTTTCATTCATTCTTTTTTTAACGTGCAAAGGGACACACTCAGAGCTTCATGTGTTCTAAATGGAAACTTTCCAGCTGATCTACATTCCAGCCTAAGCTTGACTCTTAAATCAAGACAGACTACAAATTTAAAAAAGCTGAGGGATTTTTTTCTTAATCTTAAATCAATATGGCAAGTCCCAATCTCTCTGCACATTAAGCTTTAATGTTTATATGGCAAAATCTGATAGATATCTAAAACTTTTAGAGGAAATATATTGGCTTTCTTTTCAGTTTTTTTTAAAATATATTTACTTTTCTGTCCTCACTTGATTCATGAGTGTTTAAGTTCTTCAAGTTTTGTCCGTTTACTTTGAGACATTTATTGTATCCAACCTCTGATGCTCTTCTTCTGCAAAGAGCAATTCTATGTTGGAGGCCTCAAATTTATTCATATATAGTTTATTTTGTGGGATCTTCAGCCTCATAAATCTTCCTGATAGCTCACTCTAATTGCTCATATTTAATATTTTAAATTCCTCAGTATTTTGAAAATATTATTATAAAGCTTTCGCCCCGCCCAACCCTGCAAGCCATCTACTTTTCCATTTTTCTTCACATCAGTAAATACTGCTTTTTCTGTTTCAGAAATGTTAGAAAGGTCTCTAAGTTGTTCCAATCCATTGCTCTTTAGTGATCTTTCATCAGCTTCTGATAATTGTATCTTCTACCGTGTTCCAAATGACACCACTTTTATTAAATTTCTGACTTCTACTCAATGACAGCGTTTGATTTTCTTTTTCTGCTTCCTTATTCAGGATGTAAGCCTGTTCTAGGCAAGTATTTGATATTGTTGCTTTTCAAGTTCGTGTATCACTGCCTGAGTCTAGTTAGAAAATAGAAGATGTTTGGAGAAGGGATAGATTGATTAGATGCCCTTGGAAGACATGATTTATTAGTCACTGGTATCTTATATTTTGATACTTTGCAGTTGTCTCAGGAGGAATTCAGTGCTCTTTATTGTGTTTAATTTTATTTACTGTGAATTCTAAGGACCTCTCAAAACTTTTTAGATGTTTTATACTCTCTTGTATTTTGACACACTGGTTCTTGTATAGATGAAAGCACTGTGGTAAGGGCTATGAGTACTTACAAATTTAAGTCAAAATGAATGGCATTTGATGATAAAATTCTTTGTGTACAAATGATGAGTATAAAATAATTTTTTTTTAGTCTTTATTTTGAAGTCGGAGTGTCTAATAGATGCTTACCAAAGAGCTTCCATTTTCATTTTTGTCAAAGATTTATTTATTCATTATATATAAGTAGACTATCATTCAATATATATACGTGTGTGTGTGTGTGTGTGTGTGTGTGTGTGTGTGTGTGTGTGTGTCTTCAGACACACCAGAAGAGGGTATCAGACCTTATTACAGAAACGCGTGCTGATCTGTGGCTGTAATGATTATCCATGAGGAGTTGGTTCAAAGCTGTGTTCATTTGGCAGCACAGTGTGTCTTCCTCCTTTATTATCAGTACATGTCTACTGAGCATCCTGAGTCATGCTATTTTAAAACTCTTCTCAATTTTGACAGTTAATAATTTTGAATCAAGCCGATTTTTTTTTTACCAAATGTATTTAGTGGGTTTTTCTTGTATTTTATTCAATGAATAATTTCAAAATTAACAAAAAGTTCTTCAGAAATGCTAGGGTTTGTTTTTAATGTTTGTTCTGGATTAGAGATGATTTTAACTTGGTTTAACTGGTAAAATATTTAAAAATTAAGGCTTGTGAAACTGAAAAAATTAATGTCATAGCTTTCATTTTGTAATAAAAATGGACTTTGCACATATTTTAATTTACATTTATTAAAAATACTATTCATCTGCTAGCTTGGATACCAAAATATTAAAAATACCACTCAAATTCTGTAAAAGTTGAATTTCAGATGTTGATCTGCAGAAGATGAATTTTATAACACTGTCTTTGAAAGAAAAAATTGAAGTAAAATCAGTGTAATACACATTTTTAAATGCTGGAATTATCTTGCACTGCTGTATCTGTAGAACCCTATTAATAACAAATATTGTCATATGAATCATGATATTTGTGTTAGCTTTCATGTGATGCAGCCATTCAGATTGGATATCTTTTGTGCAAATATAACTGTTACTTTGTGCAAAAAAAAATAGATTCCAAAATTAACAATGAAATTTTTGCAACTACCATTCACTTCACTATTTTACATGATAGAATAATTTAACATTTTTTTCCAATGGAGTTCATGATCTTGACTATAACTATAAAAAAATACAATAGCAAATTTATCCAGTGGAAAGTAATGGTTTCTTTCTAAACCTTTCAGTTCCACCACCCACCAGGTACTTATGGATACATTTTAAATGCCTCAAAGTTTCCACATCAGTTCGTTTTTTTATAAATGCCTATGTCTCTATCTATCAACAGGTGTTAAGATGGAAAGTTTGCTTTAAGCTTCTATGTATAGACTTAGCAAGTCAATTCGTCTCCATTACATTTTCCATACTTTAAAAGCTCACAGTTTTAAAATATGCTTTACTTGTGATAACATCTCGTATTCCCTTAAATGCATGCTCACAAGTGTTAGCTGTTACCGTGAGCACAGCCTGGGCTGCTTGTCTGGCAATGCACTCAGTTCTGAAACAAAACAGACAAACAAACGAAAACCAGTGAAATCATCCCAAAGGTGAACCACATCTTAGTACCGCTCTGCTTAAATTTTCACAGTCAGACAGGGTCCTTTAGTTGTTCTTCCAAGTTTAAATTTGTTATCAAATAGAATTTCATCTCCACTGGGTCTATTTCATTGCTAGTTAGTGTGTTTAATGATTACTAATGAGTGACCTCTTTAACAAAAGTCATTAAATACAATTTTTAAAATATCAATATATTAATATTTAACATTAGAATATTAAGTATTTCTAGGTACATTTAACGATTGATGTCTCCTTAAACACTGGACCACTGATTATCCATTTAGCTATTTCTGCATTCACGCAAATGCAACCTCTTGCCTGAGCAGCCAGAACATCTTCGGGTTGACTTGTAGTGCTAAAACGCCTGTTGGCAGTTTGTGACATATACTGTGCTAACATTTTGCTAAATTGGTCATAAAGTGATGCTTATGGTGTTTAGAAAAGTATTGTTGCTACATCAGAATTCAGTCTTAAAAAGTGTGAAGAATATGACGATTTCATAAACTTCTTAAAGGTAATGCTTATAACTTTGTAAAAAAAAAAAAAGATCACGACAAACACATCCGGGTTTCTGCTCAAAGAATAAACATTGCTAAATACTCAGGTATAATTCTCATCTTCAAAAGGGATCAAATGCTGCCTGTCCTGAAAAACTGTGTTTTTATACATACATTTTGTAGTATATATGAATACGTACACAAAATTTTGTTATTTGAATCAGTTTAACAGTAGTATACTTGATTACCTCTTGTTTTCTGTCCATTTTCACAGTGCCTTGTATAATAGAATGCCTCAACATTTTGAGGTGTATTTTGACCCTCAGGTTGTATAACTTTTGGAAAAGGAAAAATGCAAAAATTTTCAACCCAGGGGAAAAAAAAGAATTATATTCTTCCATGTGAATTTCTTAGCTTTCCCTTAAGTACAAGGAAATTAGTATATATTCAGTTTGTGCATCTTTGGATAATAATGTATCCATTCTCAGATCTTTTTCATATAATCTTTGTTTTATATTAAAAACATTTTTACTTTTATTTGGTTGTATGTACCTGCTTGAGTGCTTGCCATTTCTGAATTGTGTGCATGTATGTGTGTGTGCAAGTGTAGTTTGTCTCTGTCTGTGTTTGTATGTGTATGTGTTTGTATGTGTGTGTATGTGTTTATGTGCAAGTACACACACTCATAACCTCACACACATGCATACACTTATTTAGCCCTAAAGAAGGCTTCAGAGTTACAAGTGTCTTTGAGACACCAGACATGGATACTGAGGTCAGGATTTGGTAATTTCAAATAGAAAGTGCTGTTGAGCACTGAAACATTTCTTCTGAAGCCTTAAGAGATTGTATTTCTTTTGTTTTTAAAGTTAGCATACAATCACATGGTTTTCCCTTCCCTTTTCTACCTCCAAACCATCCCAAACACCCCTCCTTGTTCAGTTTCTTGGACTTGTCCATCACTAATTGTTACTTCATGCATCTCTACCTCTAGCTCTAGCTCTCTATGTCTATAATTTATATCTATATCTTCCTATATGACATATGTATTCCTAAATAGAACCTGCTCAGTTTTTATAATGTTACTTGTATGTATCATTTCCTTTTAAAAACATTGCTGCTTATGAATTTATAGGAATCGTATCTCCAGTGAAAGGAACAGTGACCAGTACTGCATCAAAACTCAAAGTACACTTTTAGGACTAAGTTTAATTTTGAGAAGTAAGAGGTGATTTTAGATGTGATGGCAGACACATGTAAAGTAGGAGGATGGAGAATGTGATCTTCTCAGGCCCCCCACAGCCTGTTCATTGCAAGCATGAGGTACTTTGGACCTAGTCTCAATAAAATGAAATTGAACACTCTTCCTTGTACATAACATAAACTTAATAAATACTTTGAGTTTTAAGGCGTCTACTAAAGTTTAAAAATATCCTTCTATGTGTGGATATTTTGGAATCCGAGTTCAGCCCACATTCAACTGTCACAAACCATAATGTCACTGGGAGGAGGACAGACAAACAAGGCGTTGAATTGTTGGGAATGACTGTAAATTTGATGCCTCAGTTTTCTTTATCTGTTCTATTCACAATCCACCACAGCTCATCTCCATGATCTTTAAGGTTCCTGTGTGTTTTCCTTCTGTTGCTGTAATGTGAGTTTACACTGTTGTAGTAACTTTGTAACTTATGTAAATTTTCTTTCATGTTCCATTTTTCTTATATTCTGGTTTCAGATCTGCTTTGATAGGAAAACAAAAGTGACTTTGTTGTGAGGTTTGTCCAAAAAGGCTGAAGAACTTCCACTTGAATAAAATATACAAATGAGATTCTCCTCGGGAAACCTCTCTGGCAAAAACATGTTCTATGTGCACCTCACCACCAAGCTGAGCAAGCACTGGTTCATGCTAAAGTGATGCTCAGTCCTCCCCTTCCTTCTTTGATGACACTGTTACATTTCAGTGTACAAACCAGAATTCACTCTTGCCATACAGTAGTGGCACATTTCTCCACATTCTGAGGGCAAACATATCCTCATTTTTCACTCAAACCAAAGGTAATTATTGAAATTATTACAAGGAATTCATAGATGACCCATTAGGAATATTCATCTGTTTTGTTTAGCCACTGGGAAACTCATTTGGGTCAGTAGCTTTTTTTCTACTTTTTCTAGTTTCTATACTCAACTTTATGTTACTTAAGTTACAGAGTCTGTTGTCCAGAGTTAACCTTCCTACCCGTGACTACTTCCCATGTGCCAAATTGTATATGCAAAACTATCATGTGAATGAATTAATGCATTAACATGTTAAGATATACAAAGACTTGATACTATCATGCTATGTAAGATATGGAATATTAAAATAAAAAACCGGAATGTTACTCTTATTCAATGGTACTGGCCAAAGAGGCAAAATCTCTAGAGAAAGGTTACAAAATAAATTATATAAGCAAAATCAAAACACTCAAGAAGATACCACTCTGTTTTAATATGTTCATAAGTTGAAATTTCCTGACTTGGGGTCATCTAATAAAGGAGGCATTTTTGCCCTTCTGCTGGAGATGTGGTTTTAAACCACAGGGCATTAGACTTATATCTCAGTGGCTTAAAAGACAGAATCTGATAAGAACAGCCTCAACTCCAAGCTTCTTGCTCTTTCAATATCTTCCCCCCAAATAATGCTTGAGAGTGGTTGTTTTATAAATAAGAGATGACATTTTTCTTGCTAAGGAAGCAGACATAAATATCAACTTGGCTGAATTTTTAAACAGCTTTCCTGTCTATTTTGAGAAGATGGCCCTTAGACATGGAAACTTCAGAAAGAAAAAAAAAACAAACTGGTTTTCATTTTTTCTTACTCTAAACAAGCCTTCGCTTCCCATTTCAATTTTTTTCCATGTGCACACATCATGGTTACCATGTAATATAATCATAGCAATATCAGTTAGCAGCATAAATGACCCATCTGTTCTATACCTGCTTACTACATACCATGGCTCTTTGTTAAGAATTTGGCTACACAATTTTGTTTAGAAATTATGGCAGAGTTGAGAAGAGGGATGAAGTAATTGGGCACCTCAAGTCCTATCAGAGGTGACTGCTATTTTTACATCACCATCTGTTGACAACAGTGACTTCTTCAGACACCCAAGCTATAGCATAGATGTCTTTTGGCTTTTGCTTATGGACATGATTGAGAATAATTATGTAAGTAATTAGCAGAAGGTGAATTGTTATTTCTAAGAAGCTGAGGTCAGAGCACACATGAAGAGCCACAGGATGTTGTTGGCTTGTGATGTTCTCATTGCTATACTTTCTGTTATGTTTCATCTTCCCAAAATTCTCACCCATCTGTATTCTCTCACTTTCCCTGGTAGTATTGGGAAGAAGAATGATTATAATAATCACAGTCACAGCATTAGTGATGGCGGGATTATACTTCACTTACCGAGATCATCACTGTCTTGGTCAAAGTATTCTATGGTGGTAAAGAGACACAATGGCCATGGCAAATTATAAAGGAAGGTATTGAATTGGGCTTTGCCTTTAGGTTCAGAGGTTTATTTCATCCATAGTCATCATGGGAGGAAGTATGAAGGCATGCAGGAAGACATGGTACTGGAAAGTTAGCTGACAGTTCTATATATGAATATAAAGGCAGAAGGAAGAGAGAAAAACACTGAGCCTACAAAGAAAAACATTTGTGAGCAATTGGGACCTCAAAGCCCTCCCACAGTGCTGCCTTTCCTCCAAAGAGTGAGGACACACCCCCTAAAAGTGCCACTCCTTGGTGGGTCACTACAAGCATGTGAGCCTGTGAGGGTCTTTCTTGTTCGAATGACCAGGCTAGCATCTAGAAAATAATATGCTCTTTCTGTAACTATTATGCCACTGACAAGCACAGCATTGGAGGAGGTAGACATGTACAATTGTTTGCACAATATTGGCCAAGTATTTACTGCCACCATCAGTAATTAGGTTAATTCCCCCTAATTGATTATAGACAAACCCTAAAATTCTTATCTGCTTTTTTCTCTTCATTTTTTTCTTTTATCCAAATATGTTCTTGCACAGTCTAAAACCTTTCTAAAGACAGTTCTTATAAAGAAATCTATAACCCTCTCTCTTCCAAAGTCCATTATCGGTCTCCAGATGCCAGTGCCTAAGTCTTTCAAAGAACAGCATTGTCTTCATACAAATATATCTGCCTCATATGTTTCTTGGCTGATCATATCATAATCATCCCATTAAGAGTCACATCATAATATTATCCTGTCTCCGTTGCTGCCTGATGTAGGCATATTACTGTCATTGTATTAAAGCCATTTGATTTTAGCCTGTATCTATGCTATCTGTTGACTACTTCAGTTGTTTTACCACTCAGCCATTGCCCATGCAGCACAGCTGAAAAGCAACCTTGCAAGATTCTCTCACTTGCTGCTACTGGGCAATCTTTCTAAAACAAATTACAAACTGCCCCTTTATGACTCTTGTACATCAGTATTCTTTTTTTTTACACTTTTTTCTTTCTTGCTTGGTTTTCTTTAATTGAATGGATTTATTTTAAAAAACAAAGATTAATGTACAGATTTTAAAAGCAGTTTTGCATAAAACTGTATGAATAAATTTTTGTCAGTACTCGACTTTTTTAAAAGGTTTGATAGTATGCATTAAAATCTTACTAGTTACACTGAGCATAAAGTACATGTAAAACAAGATGAAAGCTGGAGATAGTAAAAGATTTCTTGGTGTGTAAAGATTAAGAATAATGATTTTTGATTTGTTTTTCTTGAACTTCATATAGTCTATAAGATGTTTCTGAGGTATTCAGAGCTTTCTGAGATTAGGATCCAATTATCAGTGACTGCATATTAAGTCTGCTATTTTGTGACTGGATTACCTCACTCAGGATGATATTCTCTAGATGCATTCATTTTCTTAAGAATTTAATAAAGTCATTGTTTCTGATAGCTGAGTAGTGTTTCATGGTGTAAATATACCACAATTTTTGTATCCATTCATCTACTGAAAAATATCTGGGTTCTTTCCAGCTTCTGGCTATTATAAATAAGCTACTATGAATATGTTGGAACATGTGTCATTATTGTATGTTGGAGTGTCACTGGGGTATATACCCAGAAGTGGAATAGCTGCGTCTTCAGGTAGTACTATGTCCAATTTTCTGAGGAACTGCCAGACTGATTTTCAGAGTGGTTGTGCCAGTTTACAACCCCACCAACAGTGGAAGAGTGTTTCTCTTTCTCCACATCTTTGCCAGCATCTGCTGTCATCTGACTTTTTGATCTTATACCTTCAGACTGGTGTGAGGTGGAATATCAGGGTTGTTTTGATTTGCATTTCCTTGATGGCTAATGATGTGGAGCACTTCCTTGATGCTTCTCAGCCATTCAATATTCCTCAATTGAGAACTTTTTGTTTAGCTCTGTACCCCATTTTTTAATAGGGTTGATTGATTTTCTGGTGTCTAACTTCATAAGTTCTTTGTATACGTTGGATATTAGGCCTCTATCAGATGTGGGCTTGGTAAGTATCTTCTATCAATCTGGTGGCTGCTGTTCTGTTTTCTTGACAGTTACCTTAACTTTACAGAAACTTGCAATCTCATTAAGTCCTGTTTGTGAATATTTGACCTTAGAGCACAAGCCATTGGTGTTCTGTTCAGGAAATTTTCTCCTGTACCTATGTATTCTAAGGTTTTCCCTACTTTCTCTTCTAATAGTTTCATTGTACCTGGTTTAATGTTGAGATCTTTGATCCACTTCCACTTGAGCTTTGTACAAGGAGATCAGAAAGGGTCTATTTTCATTCCTCTGCATGCTGAGTGCCAGTTGGACCAACACCATTTGTTGAAGAGGCTGTCCTTTTTCTATTGAATAATTACAGCTCCTTTGTCAAAACTCAAGTGACCATATATGTGAGGGCTCATTTATGGATCTTCTATTCTATTCCATTGATCTACATGCCTATCTATGTACCAGTACCATGCAGTTTTTGGCAAAATTGCCTTGTAATATAGTTGAGGTCAGGGATGGTGATTCCTGCATGTGTTTTGTTGTTATTGAGGATGGATTTTGCTATTCTAGGTCTTTTGTTATTCCAGATGAAATTGCACATTACTCTTTCCAACTCAATGACGAATTGGGTTGGAATTTTGATTGGGATTGCATTGTCTCTGTAGATTGGTTTTGGTAAGATGGCCATCTTTACAATGTTGATCCTTCCAATAAATGAGCATGGGAAATCTTTCCATTTTCTGAGACCTTTGATTTCCTTCTTCAGAGATTTGAAGTTCTTGTCATACAGGTCCTTCACTTGCTTAGTTATTGTCACACCAAGATATTTCATATTGTTTTTGACTATTGTGAAGGGTATCTTTTCCCTAATTTCTTTCTCAGCATGTTTGTCCTTTGAGTAGAGGAAGGCTACTGAATTGTTTGAGTTAATTTTATTTCCAGCCACTTTGCTGAACTTGTTTATCAGCTGTAGAAGTTCTCTGGTGGAATTTTTGGGGTCACTTAAGTACACTATCATGTCATCTGCAAACAGTGATGTGTTTAATTCTTCCAATTTGTATCCCTTTGATTTCCTTTTCCTGTCTAATTGCTCCAGCCAGGACATCCAGTACTATTTTGAATAGGTAGGGGAGAGTGGACAGCCTTGTCGATTCCCAGATTTTAGTGGGATTGCTTCAAGTTTCTCACCGTTAAATTTGATGTTGGCTATTGGTTTGCTGTATATTGCTTTTATTGTGTTTAGCTATGGGCCTTGAATTCCTTTTCTTACCAAGACTTTTAATATGAAGGGGTATTGAATTGTGTCAAATGCTTTCTCAGCATCTAGTGAGATGACCATGTTGTTTTTTTCATTGAATTTGTTTCTATGGTGGATTATGTTGATGGATTTCCATTTATTAAACCAACCCCGCATCCCAGGGATAAAGTCTACTTGACCCTGGTAAATGATCGTTTTGATGTGTTTTTGGATTAGGTTTGCATGGATTTTGTTGAGTATTTCTGCATCAATGTTCATAAGTGAAATTGGTTTGAAGTTCTCTTTACTTGTAGGGTCTTTATGTGGTTTAGGAATGAGTGGTATTGTGGCCTCGAAAAAATGAGTTAGGTAGTGATCCATCTGACTCTATTTTGTGGAATAGTTTGGAATGTATTGGTATTAGGTCATCAATAAATGTCTGATAAGATTTTGCACTGAACCCATCTGCACTGCGTTTTAAGTTGGGAGGCTTTTGATGACTGCTTCTACTTCTTTTGGTATTATGGGATTATTTAGATGGTTTACTTGGTCCTGGTTTAACTTTAGTATCTTGTATATGTCTAGTAATTCATCCATTTCTTCCAGATTTTCCATCCTTGTTGAGTATAGGCTTTTGTAGTAGGATCTGATGATTTCTTGAATTTCCTCAGTTTCAGTAATTATGTCTACACATTCATTTCTGATTTTTTTAATTTGGATACTCTCTCTTGGCCCTCTAGTTAGTCTGGCTAACGGTTTATCAAATCTTGTTAATTTTCTCAAGGAACCAGTTCTTGGTTTTGTTGATTATTTGAATGGTTCTTTTTGTTTCTATTTGGTCTATTTCTGCCCTAAGTTTGAGTATTTCTTGCTGACTACTCCTCCTGGGTGTATCTGCTTCCTTTTGTTCTAGAGCTTTCAACTGTGCTGTCAGGTTGCTAGTGTATGCTCTCTCCAGTTTCTTTTTGGAAGCACTCAGAGCTATGTGTTTTCCTCTCAGTACTGCTTACATTGCATCCCATATGTTTGGGTATATTGTGTTTTCACTTTCATTGAATTCTAGAAAATCCTTAATTCCTTTCTTAATTTCTTCTTTGACCCTGCTGTCTTTTAATAGAGTATTGTTTCGTTTCCATGTATATATGGGCTTTTTGTTGTCTTTGTTGTTATTAAAGACCAGCCTTAGACTGTGGTGATCTAAAAGGATGAGTCTGAGTATTTCAATCTTCTTATATAGATTGAGGCTCGTTTTGTGTCAGATATTGTGTAAATTTAGTTTTGTCTTGGAATATCTTAGTCTTTCCTTCTATAGTGATGAATAGTTTTGCTGGGTATAGCTTGGGCTGGCACTTGTGCTCTCTTAGGGTCTGCATGATGTCTGTCCAGGCTCTTCTAGCTTTCATAATCTCTGTTGAGGAATTGGATGTGATTCTGATTGGTCTGTCTTTATATGTTACATGACCTTATTCCCTTACTGCTTTTAGTATCCTTTCTTTGCTTTGGGCACTTAGTGTTTTGGCTATTATGTGTCTGGAGGAGTTTCTTTTTTGGTCCAACCTATTTGGAGTTCTGAGGCTTCTTTTATGCTCATAGTCATCTCATTCTTAAGGGTAGGGAAGTTTTCTTCTATGATTTTGTTGAAGATATTTACTGTACCTCTTAGTTGATATTCTTTGCCCTCTTCTATTCCTATTATCCTTAGGTTTGGTCTTCTCATTGTGTCCTGGATCTCCTGGACATTTTGGTTTAGGAGGTTTTTGGTTTTTGTATCTTCTCTGACTGTTTTGCCTATGTTTTCAATGTTGTCTTCATCCCCAGAGATTCTCTCTTTCATCTCTTGTAGTCTGTTGGAAATACTTGCATCTGTGACTCCCGATTTCTTTTTTAGGTTTTCTACCTCTAGGGTTGTCTCTTTTAGGGTTTTCTTTATTGTGTCCATTTTGGTTTTAAATTCCTTCTTTCATTCCTTCATCTCTTTGGTTCTCTTTTCCTCTAGTTCTTTTAGTGTTTTTCTTATTTCTTCTTTAAAAGCTTCTAATTCTTTGTGCTTTTCCTCCCATTCTTTTTTAAGGATCTCTATCATCATCTTGAGGTAGGATTTCGGGTAGGAGTCTTCTTTTTCTGGAGTGTTTGGCATTCTGCTGTTTGCTGTAATGGGAGAGCTGGGTTCTGATGTAGCCAGGTTGTTTTGGTTTCCATTGGCTAAGTTCTTTCTCTTTCCTCTTGCCATCTTGTTGTCTTTGATTATATGTGATCTTATTGTCAACGATTGGTTCCCATCTCTCCCATGTACCTGGCCTGTGTCCCTTGATCACCAGTGCTTTAGGTGGCAAGTGGCTTGAGCGTTTCGTCTGCACACAAGGACCTTCCAGGTGGAAACTGAGTCACCAAGGCAGAGTTCCTACTCCCCTGAACCAATAGGGGGGTGCTTTCTGTGAGCCAGGCCTAGCCCTCTCTGTGCACTGGCTACTCGCAGTGCAGTCTCACCAGGCCTGTGTCCCTGGATCTTTACTATTCCGAGTGGCTTTCTTTCTTTCTTTTTTTTTTAATGCTTTAATTTTTTTTTTTTATAATCCAGTCATTATGACCACCTGGTCAGCCCCTCAAGTGTTCCTTGTCTCATACCTCTTCTCTCATCTCCAAGAGGATGTCCCCACACCCCTGCTTCACTGTCCACCCCACCTCCACTCCAGGGGCCTCAAGTCTCTTGAGGGTTAAGTGCCTCTTTTTTCATTGGGACCAGACCATGCAACTTCATACTCTGTCTTCATGATCCTCATATTTTACAGGATTACAAAGCCTCTTTTGTATGATTTGGTGGTTACCTCCTGCAATAGTGCATGCCAACAGATGCTGAGCAATGTAAATGCCTTGCTTATGAATTATACCATTTTGTCAAGTTAGACCTTTTTCATATCTAAGTAATGTCTTTATGTCGATTAAAAAAATCTTTTTATAATTGAATTCTCCAATCTCCTCTAACTTCCTTCTTAAATTCTGTCATTTCTTCGTTCTAATTAAATGACTCCATAATAACAATTGGTCTTTCTGGTGACTTATGTTCATACGTTTGAATCAATACTCCATTTTCATTGTGAATATTCACTAAAATTAACATTTTCAACATTTTAAGACTCATTATTGCGATGGACATAATTTATAGTCTTCTTTGTTTGTCAATGTCTCCTGTTAGAGACACTTGTTGGGATTCTGTAAACCCCACCTCTCAGTTACCTAGCAACAGCCAGGTATACCCCACCCCTCAATTACCCAGCAGTGGCCAGGTATGCTCCGCCCCAGTGACCTGACACTATAAAAGGAGCTGCTTGACCCCTCCTCTCTCTCTTGGCCTCTCTTGCCCTTGTGCTCTTGCAGCCTCCCTCTTCCCTTCCCTTCCCCCTCTGTCCCACGTGCTCATGGCCGGCCTCTACTCCTCTACTTCTCTCTCTCTGCCTCTACCACCCTCTTAACTCTCCCATGACCTGAATAAACTCTATTCCGTACTATACTGTTGTGTGGCTGGTCCCTCAGGGAAGGGATTCCCAACATGGACCCCTCAGAGGCATCTCCCTTGCCCTCAGGCCTCGCCACACCTCCATGGGCCATATGCCCCCCACTCTCTTCATCCTTCCCCTAACATTGGTGCCGAGACTCGGAACGTTAACCTTTCACAACATTGGTGCCCTGTGACTTTTCCTTTCATTGGTGCCCCGTCATCTTGGTGCCCCGTCATCTTTTCCTTACAACACTTGATTTCTAAGTTCAGCATTAATTCTTAAGTAGAAACACCCATTTTAATTAGCTACTATGATTCAAGATGCTCCCCTTCATATTCTTGTTTGGATTAATGGTTTGTATTGCATGGTGAAAATTATGAGTACTTGTGTCAATTAAATAACAATAAAAATTCCTGTACATATTTTTGTTAAAATTTGCAAATATACAAACTATTTAATACATAATTTTTCTCAATTTGGTAACTTTGAGTTAACTTAAATTTGAACATCTGTTTATCTTACCTACACTAATTAGTTTAAAGCACATAAAGTGCCTAGAAAGCAAGGCACCTAAGAAATAATTCCCTGAATTAATTTTTTCTTCCCATTGAGTTCCATCTTGAAGGACAAAATATTTCTTTGGCAACTATGTTAGTTTAATTAAATATATGTCGAAATGCATAGATGAGTTAGCTTGGAGTTATACATGAGTTGAACCTCAAGTCATAAATTAGTGCATTAAAAAATGTGGCAAATGTACTGGTATTTTTAAATTTCATTTATTTTCCAGATGTGAGTACACTGTAGCTGTCTTCAGACACACCGGAAGAGGGCATCAGATCCCATTACAGATGGTTGTGAGCCACTGTGTAGTTGCTGGGAATTGAACTCAGGACCTCTGGAAGAGTAGTCAGTGCTCTTAACTAAATTCCCCTAGTGTTGGAATCTTAAGGAATGCTGATTAATGGCATGATAGAGGATGGAGGAGTGGTTAAGTATGAACAATCCTCGGTACAAGTGACAACATGGATGAAGTTTAGCCTTCAAATGAGCAGGATTGGTATGCATGCCTTTCATTTGAACATCCCTAAGTCAAGAGGATTTCTGAAGGTTCCAGGACAACAGGTCCATGTAGCAAGTTCCAGTGGAGACAGTGCTACATAGTGAAACCCTGTCTCGATATACAAATGAAAACCAAATAAACGCACAAATGAGACTGTGTTTAAGATAAAGAAAAAGTAGTCGGGGATACACAGAAAGATGAAATCATTACAGGATTCAAGGCTGAAGAATGTCAGGAGCTTGGCCTTGAGAAAATTTAGCATCTCTGAGTGTATAAAAAGTGATGCAGACAAGAGGCAGGTGTGAAAACGAAGGCCTGCTTTTCACTGGGTAAGAGTTTGAGCTGCCGTACAGGGTTAAATTGAAAAGTAGATACATGATAATGTCATCAATGCAAACCTGAAAGCAAAGGGGTTGGAGAAAGGAAACTAGTGTAAAGAATGTGTTAGGGGCCTGAAAATTGTTCACCAGCTAAGAGTACATGACAACCGGACTGAAGATAGGGTGAGAGTTTGATCCCTGAATTCCACATGATGTAAGGAGACAACAAATGTCTGCTAGGTGTAAAGTTCTTCTCTGACTTCCATATATGTGACATGGCATGGTCACTGGCCCTTCCAGAAAATAGAATGTAATATTTTTTAGGTACTTTGTCTTAATATTTGTTAAATAAACAAACATCTTTAATTTAACATTTATACTTTAATATTTTAAAAATACAATGTACATGTGCATGCAAATCACATGTACATACATACGCAGATGTGAGAGAGAGACAGAGAGAGTGGAGTGTGTGTGTGTGTGTGTGTGTGTGTGTGTGTGCTTTATTATTGTGTTGAATTCCTAAACATGAATATGTTTGTTGTTGATTTTTGTTGTGGCCAGGAGAGAGTAGGACTGTAATTCACTTTTTTGCATTTCAGCTTCTGCTATGTAGCATTTCTTACTATGAATTCATTTTTGTTTTAAATTATGTTTAATGGAATGTATCTCTGAACCATAAAGCAAACTCTATAACATTTTAAACAGAAGTTAAGAGGAGTTATATACAAAACCATTTTCTTCTGAAGCTCATGCACTGTTTCGCCCCTTTTCTTGCCAAGTCCAGTCAGCTTCAAATGAATGAAGTCATGAAATTTTCTCAACTAAAGCTACTTAGTCTCTGCTTTCTGCAGTGTAGCCTGCTTAGCAGCCACTGAGGTAATGATTCAGAATCTCACTGCATACTCACTGTTATTGTCTGTGCAAATACAGTACTCTATTTGTTTTCACATGTTAGATGTGATTTACAGGAACTCATGGCCTAAGGATATTCAGTACTTGGTATTTAGTTTTACTTAAAAATTAAGTCATGATTATCTCTTCATAAATATGAAGCAAAGCTATTTTATCACAAACACTTATATTGTTCAGCATCACATAATACAACTGTGTGCTAATAGCTTTATGGATATTATCTGATCTAAGGAAGGCATTTAAAATGTTCAAATGAAGTCAACACATAATAACATTTTATTCTTTTTTCCACATTTTTCCAATCTTGGGCATAGTAGTACCAATTGTGTGTTTTATCTGTTTCATTGGAATATTTTCTCTTTATTCCTGTTGCTGGCTAGGGAACAACACACAAATCTGTAATATTTTATCTCCCTATAAATACTTCCTTCTTCATTGAAAAATAGCATAGCAATTTTTCAAAGACAAAGCAGAATAGAGACAGGCCATAACTAACTTTAAAGTCAAAAGCTTTGTTATTATTCAGTGAGAGTTATGGTGGATCTAAGGATAAATTTCACTATAAATTTTGTGAGATTCATATCAAAAGACATTAATTCAGTTACAATGGATTTAGATGGTTTCAATTTTGAGTTGTTGTCATTTTAAATACCTTGCAAATATGTTTGATCCCGATTTTTCAATCAGATAAAGAATAATGCCAAACATTTTTTTAAATTATTTTATGGAACAGATAAAAAGATTACATTTACTCAACTTTAAAAAAATTTCCTATTTTTAAAATCCAGATCTATTCTGTGCTTTTAGTATCATAACATTTAGGGATGCAGTGTTGGTCCATTTATGAAAAGATATTGGCATACCTTTCATTTGTGTGTTTCTCAGTTTAATATGATTATTAATTCCTTCAGACACACAATTTTAAGAATATTAGCATTCTGCCTCTACTGTAAATGCTGTTTTAGTGGACCTTGATTTTTTTTAATTGTTATTTTTTGGTTGTTCTGTTTATTTGCATTTCACAGTTTATCAGCTGCCCTGGTTTCCCCTACAAACCCCCTCTTTCACTCCCCTACCCCTGCCTCCATGAGGGGGCTTCCCCACCTACCCACACATTCCCACCCCACCACTCTGTCTTTCCCCTACCCTGGGGACATAAAGCCTTTGCAGGACCAAGGGCTTCACCTCCAATTGATGCTAGACAAGAACATTCTCTGTCACATGGGCAGTACACCTGGAGCCAGAACTTCCTTTGTGTGTACTCTTTGATTGGTGATTTAGTCCCTGGAGCTCTGGGAAGTCTAGTGGGTTGATATTGTTGTTCTTCCCATGGGGTTGGAAACCTCTTCAGCTTCTTCCATTCTTCCCATAACTCCTACATTGGGAACCCCATGCTCAGTCCAATGGTTGACTGCAAGCATCAACATCAGTATTGTTGAGGCTCTGGCAGAGCCTCATAGAAGACATCCACATCAAGTTCCTGTTAGCAAGCACTGCTTGGCATCAGAAATAGTGTCTGGGACTGGTGGTTGCATGTGGGGAAGTCTCTGGTTGGCCTTTCCTTGAGTTTTGCTCTTTGTACATGGATTTCCTTTAGAGTAATTCTGAGTTAAATGTTGGAGAAGGGCGGGTTTCCCTTTCTCGGGATACATACACTTGAGAAGATAGTTTTACTGTTTGTTTGACGAGTTTCCAAAGTCCTGGAAAGTTTGAAGTAAACACTCTGTATTTATGTACATTTTTTAGAAAGATTTTAGAAGGTAAGTCTTTTTTTTATGTTGAGATGAGTAAGTGCATGCTCAGATGTTTTTTCTTTTTTTCCGTGTGCAAAGATTGTGCTATCACAAACAGAGCTAAGTTTGTTCTTATGATTCCTTCATCCAAATCCTCTTCATTTTTCTTTTGATGTATTACTTTAGGGACTGGCTATTTTCATGATACAGACCAACAAAAATCTCCTAATCATGCCCTGAAAGATTTGATTAGTTCATGAAATGACACAAAGCACATAATTAAAAAATTATTTCTAGATAAATGTTAGCACTGTTTTATTTAGATTTCAGAGAACAAGGAAAGATGCTGTTGACTTAGAGACAAACAAAATGCAGGCTTTTAGCCTGCATCCCCTCACAGATGTCAAAATGAGGCATGAAAACTCTGTTGGGGAGCTACAGAATGATTGTTACTGAGTTGCTTAGCCCCTACTCAAGAGCATGTTATATAGTTCGTGTTCTATAAGTTCGTATACCAATATATCATATATCTTTTAACCAAAAGGAGTGATCTTTCCAATACCTCTGTTCCAACAATTGAGTAGGGTGATGGATAATTTTTATTGCCATGGAGACTGGATTAAGGGGTACCAATGCGTTTAGTGAAGCCAACTTCTGATGAGGTCTCTGATGGCATCCCCAGACAGATCATTATAATTTGAAGTGATTAGTTAATTAACCCTTTGATGGATTCATGATAATAATTTCATTAGTGAGAAATGGAGAACAATGGCAAGTGAGTCCTTCTTGAAAGAAATGGGTTTCTGGGCACTAGGTAACACATGTCTGGTGGCTAGATCTTTCCCTGAACAAGTATTCTGCCCAGAAGTGAAAAACAGTCTTCACTTCCATACACCTTTCAGGGCTTCTTGGCTGGGAACACAGAGCTAAGCAACTATCAACCAGCCGAAACCTTCAGTTGAATAGACAATAGGTATGTGTTTCTGCCAAGTATTTGGTGACAATTGAACAAAGTTACTGATACAGATCCCTGATGCCAATCATCCTTCTGGAGCTACAATAATTTTCTTGGTTCCAAAGCTTAAAACGCACAGGGGGCTCAGTTGTGACTTAGGTCATACCCTTCAGTGATTCTGCGTCCTGTTTATCATTAACTTTTGTAAACTGATCTTTCATGTAAATATTCTTTGGAGTCACTATTTCTCGAGTTATCATCACACACTTTGTATTTTATATCTCAGTGCTGGCTTTAAACATGCTCATTGTGTGTTCTATTAAAATCAGCCGTTCTTGGTTATCCACTCACTGCCTCCCAATTTTGAAAATACTTCTTTTTTCTGTATTCTCAGAACCCATGTTTTAGAATAAGTTTCTTGAGCCCACAGTAGCAGACCGATAGGTGACACATTATTAAATTGGCACTCAAGCAAAGCCTAGTGGTGCAAGCCTATACCTCACTATGCTGGCCTAAGACTGGAGGGTTATGAAGTCACATTCTACCTAAGCTGCAGAGTAAAGCTCAGCCTGAACATGCTTATGATAACCTGTTTGAAAATGATGAACAAAAAGAGGGCTTGGGAGATGGGTTAGCTGCTAAGCACTCCTGTACTAATTCCTTTTCCGTGCTGTGATAAAAACAAGTTTATGGAAGAAAGAGTTTAATTTGGCTTATAGTTCCAGAGGGATGCGGATATCTCAGCCTGCAAGCATGGCTGCAAACAGCAGGCTTGGCAGAGGAGAGGAAGCTAAGAGGTTCCATCCTCAATCTTAAGCAGGAAGAAGTGGAAATAAACAGGGCAGTGGCCTGCAGATCTTAGTCTTGAAGCCTACCACAGTGATTCACTTCCTCTAACAAGGCTCCACTACCTAGAGCTTACCAAATAATCAGAAGTAGAGCAAGTATCTACATTTGAAACTATAGGTCGCATTTGTCATTCAAAACAGCACAATTGCCACATAATGTGAGGCTCAGCATTACATCCTAGTATCATGTAGAAACCCAGTGGATGTGGCAGCCACCTTAATGACAGAGGTAATATGCAGAAACAGGCTTCCATAAGCTGGCAAAACTTGATGAATAGGAAGCTCAGTATTCAGCAAGAGATACTGTGTCCCTTAGTAAGTAGAGAGCCATTGAAGAAAACTCCCATGGCCAACCTTAGGCCCCCACTGGTACATGCATATGCATATTCATGTGTGCCTACACACAGATACACAAATATCTGTATACCGAATACAATGTACACATTAATAGCTAATAGCAGACTTAAGGTGCAGCTCCATGTTAGCACATTTACATAGCATGGATTATGTCCAAAATTCAATCTTCATAAAACACATGCACACACACACACACACACACACACACACACACACACAAATACACACACACACACACACACACACACACACACAAACACACACATACATATGGAGGTAGATTTCTTCCATGACTTAGTGTAAGAAAATTAGAATGAAAGAAAATTAGCCTTCATCTAAGTCAGCCATTCTCAACTTTCCAAATGCTGCAACTCTTTAATATCATACAATATTAATAATAATAATATTAATATTTATGAGGTGACCCCAACCATAAAAGTATTTCACTGCTACCTCATAACTGAAATTTTGCAGTTTCTATGAATCATAACTGAAATTACTGATAATGCAAGATATCTGGACTGTGAGCCCCTCCCCTAAAGGGGTCGAAACCCACAGGTAGAGAATCACAGCGCTAGTCAGGCTGTCATGCTGTCAGGGTTGTCCATGGAAAACGATTTATTATCTGCATCTGCTCACTTCACTGGGATGAAATGTGCATGTTTTCTGCAGGTTGGTGAAGGTTTCTATAAAGGTGCACATGATTATTTTTTGTTAGACCCAAGCATTTAGCTAATGATGTGCATAAACAGCAGCGCTGGGGGTTGATATTGCTCTTCGTGTACACACAAAAATTTTCCTTCTCACTCTCACTTCCACATAAACAAAACATATTTGCCAAGAAACATAACAGGGGGTGGATACAGGGACCATAATGAGAGATGAAGTACTTGGATACATGATGCTAAACAGTGTGGTGGTTAAATGTATGACTCTGCTGGCTTGATAAGTAGTCTATGAACTTAAAGTCACATAACCGTGGAACTGTATGTCTTGACTGTCTTTCTTTGACTTGGTTTCTTCTTTGCATTGAGGATAATAAAGGGATTATTTCAGAAGTCCTGTGATTTTTCAATGACAAAGGGATTTAACGTTTTTAGAACACTTCACACCAGAGGCTCTATTTGACCAATGTTATTTCCTAAGCCCTATGGGGTTTGAGTGATTAGATTGAAAGTGGATTCAAATGAATATTATTAGTATCTTTGAAGTTCCAGAAGAGCGTACAGATTATGTACAGTGTAGTAGAAACTGGCCTTACATCCCTTTCCCCTGAGGATAGTTGATGTTTGTGAATTAAGTAATCACACAACAAATTAAAATGTTCACTTGACTTAAAGTATAAATTATAAATAGCACCCTTTTTTAAAGTATCAACCAAGAACCCTTGATGAAAATCCTGTTTATAAATTCAAACGTGTGTGTGTGTGTGTGTGTGTGTGTGTGTGTGTGTGTGTGTGTGTACATATGCAGGAAGCATTTCTGGACTCTATTTTCCTGCTGATAATTATTTTTGAATCTCCACTACAGCTGCTGTGGAAAATGAAGTGGGATAATAAACTAACTCTATTCTCCCAAAACTGAAAGCAGAAGAGGAGATCTGCATGCTTACAGAACAACAGCAATTTTTAGTGGTTTATTCTTCTGCTAATTTTTATTTCCTTTAATGTTTCTTATAGCCGAACATTTCAAAGGACATACGCAATGTATAGAATCCCATGGCAATTCCTCAACAATTTGTCCTTGTGCATTGCTCTGCCATGACTGCTCATTATGGAACAGAGAGATGCAGATTGATTACCCTCCACATCAAGGAGGTGGATGAAGCCTTTCTACTGAATTGGTTCCATTTCTAAAGTTTTAGTCTTTTAACACAGGGCTGGATCTACACCAAGAGAGAGTCTTTTAGGAGTGGACTGACAAGAAGGTGTCCAATAGGTTGACCAGTAGCTCTGAACACTAGGTTCCATTCTTTATCTTAGATATACATGACACACCAATATTAGGTAGCATAATTCAGTTTTTCTCATAGAATACTGTTCCCTTGAGGTGCTCAGGATAATTTAGAGTTATTCTAAAGAGTTAGATACCAATGGACACAGAAAAACTTTGTGTTCCTCATTAAATTCATCAGGGAAAAAATTCTTAAACATCTCATTATTATTCTTTTATTAACTTATGCAAGTGTAGGTAGGCTGTGCAATTTTTAATCATAAGTGTAATTCAGTAAATGAACGTGAACAGAGTTGAAAGTTATAGCCTGCTAACTTACATTATTATTATTATTATTATTATTATTATTATTATTATTATTTTGATTTACATTGGTTTGATATTCAATGAGAGCATTGTTGAGCACTGGGGGAAGACTGGTTATAAAATGTTTGAGTTTGGAGAGACTGGCAAGGTCTTTGTGATGCTGTATATGTATAACCCCATCACTTAGGAAGTAGGGATATGAGGGTAAGGTGTTCAAAGCCAGCCTTGGACCATAGTGGACTGATAAGCATTATGGGCTATAGTAACTGACAGTATCAGAGAAAAATTTTGTGAGGCTTTAACTGTCATAACATACACACAACTGAGGGTAATGTTGCTACAATGTAAAAAATGGGAAATTATAGTCCTCTTTGTATTTATGTTTTAGACTAACTCTCAGAAGCTATTTAGCTTTTTACTTATTGTGTGTGTGTGTGTGTGTGTAAGATAAAACATAATATTTTTTTCTCACCACCCCATTATCTGATTTTCAAAATATGTTATTTTATGTGTAGAAATGTTTGTGTCTGTGGATATATGTGTATGATTTGCAATTCACGTCTCAAAAGAGGCCAGAGGAGGATATTAGTCTCTTCTCTAACTGGAGTGATAGAGAGTTAGGATCTACTATGTGGGTGCTGAGAAGGAAACCCTGATTTTCTACAAAACTCAGCATGCACTCTTAACTCAAATGCTATTTCTCATAAGCTATTTTTCAAAAATAAAACATTTTGATATATTTATTTTTTTATTTAGTGTGTGTGTGTGTGTGTGTGTGTGTGTGTGTGTGTGTGTGTGTGTGATGTGAGTAAGAGAACAACTTACCAAAACCCAGTGTTTACTCTTTTTACCATGTGGGGTCTAGAAATCAAAGTCAGATTGTCAGAGTTTAGAGCAAGAACCTTGAAGCCACTTGACATTTTTATTATTTTTACAGAACCTAATTTAATATTTTCTAAAAGTATTTAACTTTATTTGATGAAGCATTTGGCCTGTGTGCCTTCGTGCATATCTGGACATCATGTGTGTGGTGTCCACAGAAGCCAGAAGAGGGTGTCAAATATTTTAGAACTGGAATTTACAGATTGTTTCCAGCCACCATGTGGATGCAAGGAATGGAACCTGAGAAAAACAAGCAGTGTTTTAGATGCAGTGTCTACCATTGGTGAAGCTATTTTTTAAGAAATAGGTTTGTTAAAATAATAGGCAAGTCACTTGGAAGAAAAGATAATTGAATAAGAGAACACAGCATAAATACAAGCTGATTAGATGATAAAAATCTATGAATACAATATTTAGAACAAAAGATTAGAGTGTTTGGTTCAAAGACTCAACAATTTCCAGATAATGAACAGTTTTCCCTAGATATCACTAATGATACACAAAACTTTTACTTACCTAATATGTAAAGAAAAAAAAAAAAGATCTTAGATCTGTCAGAGTGCATGGCACAAAGGTAAGTGATATTTTTAAGACAAACAGAAGTTCAAAGTTGAGTGGAACTCTATCATAATCAAACGATGTTGCGCTACAAGAAAGGACAGCAGATATAGTGGGTTTGCCCTGTGTATCTGCAGGGTCAAAGGCAACTTCCACCTTTCCCTCCACATTTGCCTTTTGGGGAGTACATCTTCTAGTCTGGCTACCATAGCAACTAAGATTAGTAGAATAAGAGCAGAGGTCAATTTTCCAAAAATCACAGGAAGTCACTCTCAAAGGCAGAACTCCAAAAAATGAAGTATGGAACTTTTGCTATAATAGAGTAAAGTTGGTGGTACTGAGCTGTGACTGTAGGATGTAATCAAAGCCCTTGTTTTCCACTGACACTCTGCAAAGAAGAGATTAAGAGGGATCTTCTTTTGGGGATCCAGTACTTTCTGAGGTCTAGCTTTTTCAGTCTTCTGGGATTTGGCTTCTTTTCCTTCTCAGCTGAATCTGAATGAGATTTGCTCATCAAAGTACATTGGTGCCTTGCTTGAAGGAAGGGCTTTGCTCTAAGGATGTGTTTCTCTAATTAGCGTCATTATTAGAAGCCCAAAACCCCCTGTTTGCCTCATCAGAAAAGAACAACCTGTCCCCCACCCTCACCCCATTTAAGCCTGCCTCAGCCTGTGTTTTAATTCATGTTCAGCCCTTCCTTCCTCCCAGGACTACCTTTCTAGGATCCCTGGCTCCTTTGCCTTAATAACACTTACCCCCCCCCCAAAACACACACACACACACACACACACACACACACACACACAAGGCAAGCTGGGTGTATCTTCAATATCCTCAGCAGCATCTGTTGGCCAGAGAACGGACCTGAACTGTTATATTCATGGTGATGTTTCAGATCTTGCAGAGACTGTCTCAGTTTTCTTTGGTTGCTAAACAGGAAAGGGAATCCTTGTTCTCTGTTGAACTGGTGCTGGAGAAAGTGTGAGCCTCTTTTAACTGATCCTTGCAGTGTGTTGAAAATCATCCCGAGCATCTGGTCAACGATGAAAAAGAGGTTTAAGGCATAAAACACAGAAGTCTGATCATGTGTTTGCTTCATTCCACCAGCACTGTTGGCAAAGCTCGGACAGAGATGGCATGCCCACAATCTGTTCTGGAGACTGGGCTTTTATGACTTGTCAAAGTGCTTCCACTTCAGAGCTAAGCAACCTAATTTGTAGCATAATTTTTTTTATATAATTTCTAAGGACTTTTTTTCTTTCTTTAGTTTTATACCTGTACATTGTGCTGTGTGCTATTTTGATTAGAAATTCAAAGTTATTGGTTCATAGAATTTTAATATGCTATTTAAGTAACTGTTATTTAAAGTTAGTAAAGATTTTATAGAAAAAATATTTTAATTAATTGCTTAACATTTTTATTGATAGAAACCCATTTCTCTTTGCAGTTTATGGATATGGATGTGCACACACACACACACACACACACACAAACACACACACACACACACACACACATATGTTTTGAAACCCTGTTGTAGTTTTTTTTTTTTAAAAAAAATCATTTCCAACACATTGCTTTTGATTGGAAGAAGTGTAGATAACCAAAATGTTAAAACCTACGCCAAGAATTAACAGGACAAATCTTAACTTTCTTTGAAGATGCTCATGATAATGTAAGATATTCTTATGAAGGACAGAGAAATGCTCTACAGTAGTGTGTAATGACTGATGTATTAGAACACATTATAAGGGAGACTTGAAAGGTGATGGAAAGGCTGCACTTAGATGAGGTGACTTTCTAGTCTTGGCTCTGGAAACTTCATGGTGAGTGTCCTTGGGCTAGTGACTCCCACTGTCTCTTCCTCCATTTTCTCCTCGAGAGCTAGGAATCATGAGAGCTCCCTTCTAAAGTTATCAACATCAAATGAACTAGTTCTAGTAATGTGCCATGCCTTATGGTAAAGGAATAGCACTGCCTCCGGACCCTGGACCTGTGGCTCTCGCAGAACTTAGAGTAGAGTGAAATGGAAACAGCACTTGCAGCAAAGGGTCTGCTCACCAAGTATGAAGTGGAAGGGAGCCTGTCCTGCTCCGTGAATTTGGGCACATGTGAGGGTGAAAGACCTGTAAGGGAAAGTTCTCCTGTTCATTGATTGTCATGATTGGGTTGATACATTTATACTTCCTTAAGAAAAAATAAAGCTAAAGTAACTTGTAACAAGACATGAACATTTGCACCTTAAAATTACTTAAAACTAGCCTTATTTTAAAAACAAAACAAAACAAAACAAAAAACCAGTGGAGTTTATGCAAATATGGTTTTTTGGAAGAGAAGTATAATGTGTGATTACAGTGAACTGGAGTGTGAAGAACTTCTTTGTAAATCAAAAATTGCAAAACTGGGCCGCTTCTGAGTCTTAAAACAACTGATTTTGTGCATAGATTTATATTTACGCATGACTATACATAGAAATATTTTGTTGTCTCTCTCTATATATATTTTAAATTATATATATAAATTATATATATAAATATACTTCAAACTTTCTTTTTATACATACACATACATAATACATAATAAACTCATATGGTGTTAACACTTGCTTATTATATTTTGTATCATATACAAAATATTTTTATAATGTGAATGAAATAGTTGCAAATATATAATAGGAAATGGCTGTTTCTTGGTTATCTTTACAGTATAAGCAACAGGGGTGTCTTTCTTTGAAGTTTCTTTAGTTCTAAATCCTTACCCTGTAAAACATAAATAGTCTATTTATTTCCAACACCTTCATTATGGGCAGTGTCTTTTATAGATTAAAAAATGCAAAATTCCATCATGAATCCTATGGTACATTTCTTTTTCTGGCCATTCAAATAAACTAAACAACAATGCAGTGAGGCCCAGACCAATTTCATCATCTCAAACTAAACTGATACTTGGTTTTGCTTTTGTACCTAAATTTATGGAGTGTAAAGAATCCTAAACACTTCAAAAAGGCAAGTCCTTAAAACTCCATGCGTTCTGCAGCAGAGAGGCAATGACTGGAAAGAGGAAGGACTGCAGATGCTGGTGGGAACAGCATCAAAGCATTGTTATTAAATATGAAAAGGCAGGCTAACTCACACATCTCGAATATCTTCAAAGTCGAAGATATTTTTGTTAAGACATGAGTCACAGAGGAAGAACTGGAAACTAAGAAAGGTAAACTTACAACGAACGCCTCTGCCCCTCTGCAGGCTGGTGGACTCAAAGCACACTTAATAAATGATGTGTCCCTTAAACAAACTCACTACGAGTTAACATCATGTCGGACAGTGAAACCTCCAGAGAGAACAAAACAGAAACCCTGAAATTTATATTCTTATGCGGGAAATGGAAAATAGAAAACTACTTATACTAAATTCTGGCATTACATTCTGTAGCTACTCTATGATTCTATTCTATCCCATCGATAGTCTTTTCCTGAATTAAGAGGCATATTCGATGCCATAAAATATTTTTCAGAATATGACTGGCCATTTCTATTATTATTTTTCATTAATATTCTTTTACTAAACTTTTCAGTCACCCAATAGATTTATTATTATTTTTCCAGATTTAAGTCATTAGTATTTTTTAAAATTTAATTCACAAGGAGGTTGTGTTGAGGTGATTAAGGGCTTGCCCTTGGGACTTGGGATGCTTAACTTGGAAATTATGCAAAACTGAATATGAAATATTCTAATACAGGCTGGTTGTGTTACATCACCTGCCTTTTCGTATGTTAGGAAAAACGGGAAGCTATTTAAAGTAGGAAAATTCTGTGTTAGCTCCTTGCCTTCTTGGCTGCAGTATTAGGAGCCCAGCTCTCACACTTAATCATGGAGCAGTTATGTTTTGCAGTGGCCTAGTTTGCAAAACTCTGTTAAAATGCAAATTACATACGGTTAAATAATGAGAATTTAATTAAATTAGTGGGCCTTCAATTTACATTTCTAATCCCTTTTGACTTGTTTCATATTATTGGTGACTGTCAGATTCAGGGTGCTTTCCAGAAGGACACCTGGGCTGGCACTTTAGATTTCCTGCCTCCTACATGGAAGGGCCACCACAGTATGTGTGAAGTTTGGGGGCCATTTCTTAGAGAACTTGGTTTACTGACTTCTAAAATGAGTAGGCCTGACAAGTTCTGAGAATCCTAATGGGTTGTCATGATAGTGTGATTGTCTTTGAGATTTCAGGCTTCTGACAGAGAGCAAGAGAGATTGAGACATGGAGAGAGACAGAGAGACAACGATGGAGAGAGACAGAGATAGAGAGACAGAGACACAGAGAGAGACACAGAGAGACAGATAGTATTTGTGTATTTCCATTGCCTTTTGTTGATGGCTTCTGATTTCAGAAGGTGCATAGATATCCTTAGAATTTCAAAGGCTCTCCCACATCCAGAACTTAGGGTTTTGTATTTATCTGGAGAATATGTAGTAGCTTTTTGTTGCCACAGTGCTAGAGATTCTGTGTCAATGAATTAAGGGAACAAGTACAAAAATATTGATTGCACAGTAAATTTTGGCCATATTTATGAAATTTTGAATTATGGTTTTATATTAATGTCATTTTGCATTTGTTTAGACATAGTCATTAAAATTTAAGTATATTTATAATGTATTTTTATCTCACAAAAATAATTGCTATTTAGAAAACGCTTTATGTATCTGCAATTTAAATTTTGTGAAGCTTCATCAACTGTTATTTTGAGCCTGGTTTTCATGAAAATTTCTAACAAACAGTGACATAGTAATCATTGTCCACAACAGTTAAAGTATGTATAACAAGAAACAGCATCTTTAGTGATACAGTCTGAACATGTAGTAGTTCAATGTATTATTGTAACTGGTGACAAACACTTTTCTTAGTTTCTAAACAGGGATTTATTTTAGAATAAGTCAGTTTTAGAAAATAACTGACAAAATCTAATTATGTCTCAGAATGTGACTCAGATTTCTATTTATCCAGTACTTTTTGCCCCCATTGGGAATGGTCACATACACCTTTAATCTCAGTGCTCACAAGCTGGGTAGATTTTTGTAACTTTGAAGCCAGCCTGGTCTATAAGGTGTTTTCCAGGACAGCCAAAGCTATTAACATAGAAAAACAGTGTCTCAAAAACATACAATTTTTTCCAAAGTCTCTGAATTTACTTCGTTAAATTAACACAAATTGTTGCTTAAATATTTCTAACTAAGCTTAATTTAAATACTATAGAAAGCATGTAAGGAATATATTTTTTCAGTATTATTATGTGTTTTCTATAGATAATATTTAGATGACTGATTTAAAAACTGGAATTAATTATTATTGCATGCACATATATATTTATATATACATACACACATATATACATTTTATTGGATATTTTATTTATTTACATTTCAAATGTTATCTCCTTCCCCAGTTTCCCCTCTGAAAACCCCTATTCTTTTAAAATGTAAGCTGTTTAGTCCATATAATGAGTCTTTCATACATTTGCTGGGCTCTTTGTCACTGGACAACTAATTGGAGTGCTCTCTCATGAGAAACAGGCAGATCACCTGTATGGGACTTGCCTGTAGTTCTTAATGTAGGCTTGCAACATAGAAGTGCTTCTCAGTCAAGTTCGGAATGTTTGTTGACGTCATCCTTGTTTGAATCCCATTTGAGCAGTCATGATGGTGAGAGTTCATGGCTGTAGCTTCTGACATCACTAAGAGACACAATCTCAGAGTAAACTCCCTGATCTACACAAGCTGTCCCCCTTCTTCAGTGTTCCCTGAACCTTGATGGGAGAAAAGGGAAGGGAGAAACATTGTCACTAAATTACAAAGTGAAAAATCAACAAAACAAAATCAAAAAACTAAGAAACTAAAAAGAAAGAAATATAGACAATAAGTAAAATCTGTGCTGTAAGATTTTTTTTTTTAATGAAACATGATCCACAGGACCCTAGGATCTCTGAATGTAGTCATTTATTTTTGTATCTCCTACATACCTATTTTCTTTAATCCACGGAGCTCAAGTACCATCAATCACATATTTGTTCAGCCAGCATCTTGATGCTTTGTGGCGATTGGATGGTGTGCACTCAATTCTTCTGTTTTTGTGGTAAGCTCACAACAGCAGGATTTAGAGAGCTGTTTCCTTTCTACTAATGTCAGATAATTACTACAGCAAAGGAGTATTTGTTTCCTTTTCTCTTATGTTAGATAACTGATAAGGAAAAGGAGTTCCAAAGTATTCAAAATTTATAATCAAACTGAGAAATATTTCATTTGTAAAGTCTACAATATATACATAGAATTTACATATACATATATATATATATACTGTCCTTATATTCCTTATTATGTACTTATATTTATATTATATTTTCTATATGCACTTACTTTTATGTCATATAAATATAAGAACTTACTATTTGTTTATATTCATGTATTCTCATAGCTATTTTATCTTTTATTATTTTTAAACTTATTTCTTTTAATTTAATGTGTATGTGTGTTTTCTCTGCATGTACACTCATCTTGTGATATTTTCATCAGCGGCAGAAGAGGATGCTAGATCCTCCTGAACTTGAGGTGTAAACTGTTGTTTGCCATCATGTGGGTGTTGGGAAACTAAGCCGTACAATCAATGAATGTTCTTAACCACTGAGAAATATCTTGACACCTCTGATATTTTTGGTTGTAAATTTGTATACAGAATAAAACAATAATCACATTTCTTCCCTCCTGGTTTATGTATATTTTTATTAAATAAACAGAAAACAGACCAGTTAGGCATAAATTTTGACAGTTTATAAGAATTTATAGCCAAATAAAGTTACACTCATACCATAATTTATAGTGTAATAACAAAGTATATTTTAAATATATCAACAAATTTTACTAATAATAAAAATATGAAGCTTGGTATATCTTATCTATTCATGTTAAAGGTGAATGGATATAGAACACTTTAGGTTATAAAGATAAATTCAGTTGTATAATATTTAATTATTAGGTAGACAAAGGTTTAATATTTTTTACTTCTTAGCTGAAAAGGTAAAATGTATTCTTAGTTTTTCTTATTCATTGGTCAAGTCTGGATGCTTTTTCTTGGTTAAATAAAAGTGTAAATAAAGAATCAAACAGACAGATCTACAGTCGTTCTATGTGAATTTATTATGAGCTTTATAGGAGACATAATAAAAGGTAATATTTATGTGGTAATTAAGTGACTTCTTGTTATAAAATTTAGACTTGACCTTTCATTTTAATTGCCCTTTTCGGAATTATAATCTCTCCTGAACAGTTACATGAACATAGGAAACCCTCCGACCCACTAATTTCTTTGCTTTGCTGATATGTGAAATCTATAGTAGATTTTGGTTATAATGCAGATGCTTCTGCAGAGAATGACAGCTTCAGACCCAGTAAGCTTCATACTTTAGAGAAAGAGTTTACCACAGAGTTCCCCAGGTATGAAAGGTAAGAAGAGAGAATGTGTATGAAAGATTTCTTTGTAGTACTACCTGAAAACCCAGCTATTCCACTTCTGGGCATATACCCCAAAGATGCTCGAACATATAACAGGGACACATGCTCCACCTATTTATAGCAGCCTTATTTATAATATCCAGAAGTTGGAAAGAACTCAGATGTCCTTCAACAGTGGAATGGATACAGAAAGTGTGGTACATTTACACAATGGAGTACTACTCAGCTATTAGAAACAATGACTTCATGAAAATAGTAGGCAAATGGATGGAACTAGAGACTATCATCCTGAGTGAAGTAACCCAGACACAAAATAACATACATGGTATGCACTCACTGATAATTGGATACTAGCCCCAGAAAACTCTGAATACCCAAGAAATGATTCACAGACATTATGAAGCTCAAAAAGAAAGAAGGCCAAAATGGGGATGCCTCAATCCATCTTAGAAGGAAGAATAAAACACTCATGGGAGGAAATATAAGATCAACTAGAGGAACTCAGAAGCAGTCTCTTGGGGATCCACCACATATGCAGCCACCAAATCTAAGCACTATAGCTGATTTCAAGTACTTACTGGCAGGAACCAGGTAGAGATGTCTCTTCAGGGACTATGTTAGAGTCATTTAGATATAGCTGAGCCTGCTTGCAGCTAACCATCAAACTGAACTCAGGGACCACAATGAGGTTGCTAAAGAATGGACCAAAGAAGCTGAAGGTGGTTGCAACATCATCAACCAACCAAACCCTCCAAAACTCCCAGGGACTAAAACACCAACCACTGAGCACACATTGAGAGAACTATTGATCCAGTTGCATATGTAGCTGAAGATAGCAGTGTCTGGCATTAATGTGAGAAGAGGTTTTTGGTTCAGGGAGGGCATGTTTTTCCAGTTTAGGGAAATGCCAAGGCACTGGGTTGGAGAGGGTGATTCGGAGAGAGTGCACCTTTGTGAAGGCAAATGGAGGGGGAGGGAAGATGGGAGTGGGGCAGGCGGGTGGAAGATAGCATCGCAAATGTAAATACAGAGTATCTAATAAAAAAAGGAAAATAAATAAAGATGTCTTTGAAGGGATAGGAGGATATGAGATATGAACAAGGAATCTCCAGAATAGGGGGACTTCATGTCTTTCCCCTCTAGAACATTGTGTCTGTTTGAGTCTGTCCACACAAATCAGCAGGAAAACAAGTTCTGTATACTAAAACACAATAAGCAAAGGATATGGTCAGTTTGTGATGTTTTTGTCCTTTGACAGAAAATTCTTTGTTGTTAAGAGTCGTTTACAGAAGTTAGTATTTCAGGAAATAAGACCAGGAAAGAAGACTCAGTTATAATGAATGCTCTACTTCAGATTTGGCCAAGTGTTGTAGGTCAGTCTGCCTGGACAAGTCTAACACTGTCACCCAGGATAAACAGCTATTGTTCTGAAGACATAATGGCTGCACAGTGCTTGATTCTTGGCAAAAGGTAGAGAGCCAACACTAAGTAACACAGCCCTATGCTGAAGTGATTAAAGATTAGTCACGTTTAGGTAAATCAGAGCTCTTCCCACAGCTCAAGGCATAAATCACTACGTTTTCCCCCAACTTCACTGTGTCTGCTAGAAAAAGCTGATGCCCCAGTTAGAGCGGTAATAGTTTCTCAGAGTTGAAATTAGGATGTTAGCAACATTTGCAACATTAATGCTAACTAAATTAACAAAAGGAACAACATAACCTCTCTCTCTCTCTCTCTCAATCTCTCTCTCTCTCTCTCTCTCTCTCTCTCTCTCTCTCTCTCTCTCTCTCTCTCTCTCTCTCTCTTTCTCATTCTCTCTTGTTCTCTCATGCTCTCCCTCTATCTCTCTAAGGAAGGAAGAAACAGTTTATTTTGGCTCACATGTAACTTCTCTTAATTTTCTGAATTCCTGTGTATGGGTAAAACTGTAGAAAGGTAGAAGAACACATTGCTGTTCTTGGATTACTTCTGCTAAAATAGTCCTGTGCACTCTTCTGGTGAGATGTGAATAAAAGTCTTTTCACCTTCGGATGCCAACAATAAGCCAACATTAAGATTCAGACCAAGCTTGGAGAACCAATCCGATTATCGGTCTGACTCACAGTGAGTAGATGAGGCAAGACTTTCAAGAACCTAAGTGACCACAAATCACCTTTACCAGTGAAATATCTCACCCCAGCTGTATAAATGGACCCCTCCATTTCAGTTAACTATCCACATTCTAAAATTTTCTACTTCCACAACTTCAAGCTCATAGGCAGCTGGAGTAATTACATACAGCCGAGAGGAAGTACGGGAAGGAATAACTGGCATGTCAGCTGAGTGTCGGAGGAGAAACAGAGATCACCTTTATTAGAATAGGACATGAAAGAAGCAGCAGTTGATTCATAAGGAATGGTCATTGCAGCATTCCAAACCCAAGGCCTCGTCATAGTAACAAGCCACCTGGCAGGCATAGGTTTGCACAAAGATATTCACGTTTCTTGACTATGTTAGTCATGTAGGCAGACTAAAAACTAGACCTTCTTAAGCTGAACTGGCATTGGTACAGATTTTCTTTTTCAAATCAAGTGTGACCTCTGAACTCACTTTCTTGATTCTGCAGCTTGATACTGTGGGAGTATATTGTCATGGTGAGAGGGAGCCAGCTTGAACAAGGCATCAATTCTTACTCTGAAAAAAAATCTTTGAAGTTTTTAGCTGGGACATGGTAAATCAGTCACACTCTTTTAAGGGGGATTTTTTTTTTCTTTTATTTCATATCTTCCATACTGTGTCTTAGATTTTGCCATTTGTGTGATTTTTGTGTGTGTGTGTGTACGTGTGCGATGTTTTAGAGGTGTCTTTTGTTATGAACACCTTTGCTATTTAATTCACAATTTGAGGGTAGAGTTTAGTTATTTCCTCATAGGGCATTTAATATACTTTGGTTATTTTTAAGGAAATATAACTAACATTGCCTTGCCTCAATTATTTATATGGCATGATACAGATGTTGGTATTATGAGAAGCCCACACATACGTTGCATTTATCTTAATATGAAGATGTTCATTCTTAACAACATGATTTTAAATTGTTTAAAATTTTAGGTAGAGATTATCTCAAAACACAGCCCATAAGCAGTGCATTCCTTGGTTCATTGCATTCCATAATTCAAGAACCACTTACATGTATAATATGAGTAATTGGTAAATGTTTTAGGCAGTGATGTAGGAAGACTACTCAACAAATTATTGCAATGGTTCTATGGTACCTAAAATTGCCCTAAGGGATAAAAAAATTTTGAGGTCTCTGAAAGTGACCTAATTTATAAATGGAATTTCTTTAATTGATATTCATCATTAAATTCCTGATGTGAATGCATCTGAAAAATTAATTGAAAGTGCATTAAAAATATTATTTTTGACATTTATTTTCATTTTATATGTAACCATAATAAATGCCTTACCTTCATACTATCAGACCACTACTCACATACATTTTCCATGCTAGTCAGGAAAAACTGAGGATGTTGGTTCTCTAATCTCACTGTGAGTCCTGGGTATTGACCTGGAGGTTGTCAGGTTTGGTGCTGAGTGCCTTTATCTATTGAGAGATATCTCTGAACATAACTCAAAATCTTAATGTCGCTTTGTAGCTTAAATATCTTAAATGATGTCCACAGATGTTCCCTTTCTAATCATGAGCAAAACCAAAATTATAACACTATGGAAAATCTTACAACATGTTTTTCTAACCTTAAATATTTTGCTGATGGTAAGTTACTTTAGTGTATTAAGAATATTGGAATGTTTTCTTGAAATAGTTCTAACTCCATAAATTATAAATAGCTATATATTTTATAGTAAACAAAGTGGCTTCATATTTAGTGTAACATATAGAATATGTTTAAAGTGATTGGAATACAATTATAAAGATATAATCCATTCTGATATTAGCCTAGGATTATTTATCTTATAATTTGCCTTAGATTCTAAGACTAGCATTTGGCATGTAAAAGAATATGTATGAAGTATATGTGGGGCGAATGCCTGTGTTACATGAACATAATACAATGAAAATGAGATGACTCATTTGTAAATGTGAAAACCACAAAGTACTTTAAAACTGATAATAACATTTCAAAGAGCTCCCCCACTGAATATGTACGTGTGGTGTGAATTTTATTTCTGCATTATTCCATCCATTAGCTACTACCTGAAAACACAGGAAAAATTATCACTCCTAAAATTACTAGAAAATATAGTTCATTATACATTATTCTTTTATTATTGGACAACATAATGTTTTAATAGTTCTGCACATTTGTCTCAGTATATTATGGTACCAAGATAAATCACAATACATATTCATTTACTCAAATTTGTCTGGCTTGGTGAAGCAGGGGTACATAAATCAGAGGATGTGTGAAGATATTTTACATTGTTCTGTTCACTGCTTCAGAATAAAACAGTGGGCAGAGAGTGCTTCGGAAAATTATACATCCTTATGAGACTTTAGTTTGCATCAGATCAGAGGTATTTCCTGTTTTGCTCCTACTGTGGTCTCAGACTTCATGGCTTGTCCAAAGTAGAGAGACTCAATAAATATTTGTTGAATAAATGAACAGTGACTTCCTGCACATATTTTAAACAAATGATTCTTTGGGGAAATATTATTATACACAAGTTGAGAAAATCATTTAGAAATCAAACAGTTCCCTCCTAGCATGTCATTTCTGGTTATTTTCCATGAGCTCCTTGATTCTCTGTCTCTCTCTCTTTCTCTCTGTCTGTCTCTGTCTCTCTTTTTCTGTATGTGTGTGTGTGTGTGTGTGTGTGTGTGTGTGAGTGTGTTGAAAGATGTCACATTTGTGAAATGTCTGGGGTTATATATGGATCACAAGACTTCAGAAAGTATGCAACTCTGCTTATATTTTTACATGGTTTTTATTTCCATCTGTTGCTCATTTATGTCAAAGCTTAATGAGCTCTTAAGAGAACTCTTAAGTACTTAAGAATACCCCTAACTTGCCTTTCCCCTCTATCCTGGTACTGATTTTGTATTATAAATATTAATATAAAGAAGTCTCGTGGTTAGTATAGTTCCTAATTATATAAGCCAAAGTTCCCTAGAGTCACAGAATGTACACAATATCTCTATATATCAAGGCAAATTATTGGAATGACTTACAGTCTGTAATCCAGATGACCCAACAATGGACAACTGTGAATGGGAAGTCCAGTCCCACAAGGCTAGACATTTCAGCTGATCGTCTGTAGAAGCTGGAATCCTGGGGGAGGAGGTTCCAACAATTGTGCTGGCAAGTTAGTGCAAGCTGGACAACAATGAAGCCTTTCATTTTCCTTCTGTAGGCCTCCAGCAAAAGGTATGGCCCAGATTTAAGGTGTGCACCACCACACCTAGACCTAAGTAGTTCTTTATTTGTAACTTGCTCAGTCTCCTGGGATTAACGGTGTGAATCATCTTGCCTGGGTGCAAGCTTTTCATGAGTACTGTGCTTCAAGAATTTAATCTAAAGCCTGTGTCTCCCAGCTTCAAAATCTGGATCACAGGTCTGCCCTCTATTTCTGAGTTGTAGTTCATTTCAGATATAGTCAAGTTCACAACTGAGAATAGCCATCATGTTATTATTCTATAGCTAATGAATATTAAATGAAATATTATGGTATTAAGAATCTTGGCTGTATATCAAGTGTTCAGATATACAGTAATGTAAGTAATAATATAATACAGTAATATTAGGGGTTCAGTAGTTGAGAGTGCTTGATACTTTCTCAGGAGAGCTGAGTTAGCACCTACATCAAGGAGATCAAATTGCCTCTAGCTCCAGCTACTGGGGATATGTCCCTGCTTTTTCTTCATTATGTGAACACACATGTAGGTGCACGCATGCACATAAATACAAACAAAATAAATGCTAAATAAGAAAGACCTGAAGGAGCTAAAGGGGTTTGTCATCCCATAGAAAGGACACTATCAACCAACCAAAATCCCCAAAGCCCCCAGGGACTAAACCACCAACCAAAGAGTACACATGGAGGGACCCATGGCTTCAGCTGAATGTGTAACAGAGGATAGCCTTATTTGGCATCAATGGGAGGGGAGCCCCTTGGTCCTCTGGAGGCTAGATGATCCAGCGAAGCAAGGAAGCAAGCCCGTGGGCAGGTAGGGTAACACTGTCATAGAGGCAGGGGGAGTTGAAGAGGATAGAGGGTTTGTGGAGAGAAAACTGGGAAGGGGGATAGCATTTGAAATGTAAATAAATAAAATAACCAATTAAAAAGAAAAAAATAAGAATTGCATAATTATGATATATTTAAAAAGTTCTCTCATTTACAGGAGTGAATTTGCTCTCTAATTTCCTGGTAAGGAATTTTTGCCATTAATTTCTGTATTAATTATGACACATTTTTATCCTGTTTCTAAGTTTTTCAAATTTTTGTAATAATTTTTTTTGCTAATTACAATTATTTTTTATTTTCTTATAATAATTTTAATATATAATTAATATAATTAATATTAATTGTATTAATTACTTTCTAATATTTGTTCTCTTAGATCCCTCAAACAATTGTGTTTATTTAAAAATTTCACTAAGACCTTGAAATGGGCATCTTTTATCACAGAAAAGATTAAACAATTAAATGACAGAATTTCTTTCTGTCTTGCGTGGCACAATTAGAATCTGTCGTCTCTAATCTAATCACAGTGTTAGGCAGGTGCTCGCAAGGGGCCAGTGTGCATTAGGAACAATGTGGATTATGAACTTCCATTTTTATTTTGAGATCTTGATCCTTTTAATTTTCATATGAATTCCTTACCTCTTTCTGTGTGTGGCAGCATGTCATTGTGTCAAACTTTACCCTTTGACTTACTGAAGAGTCGTGAGCACCAAGAAAACGACTCTGGCCACTGTACAAGGCAATGATTTCATTGTGAATATGCTCAGCACATTTTTCTTCTCCATCAAGTTACAAAGCATGGTGTATCTTCTTTCAATTCCTACTCACAAGGAGACATGAGAAATAGCATGTTCACTGAAGAGAATGTACCTGTTTCTCTCTGTATGGGAGAGAAGGGGGATGACCTAGAGGCAGTAGATAGAAACAACCTAGCTGTGATTTCCAATGATTACTTAATAACCTAAAGTAGAGGAATGCTCACATTTGAAATTTTGAGACAATTTAGCTAGCCAGTCTTGATGGGAAGGAACAAACTGTAGCTAACATGAAACAAACTCAAAAACTACCATGGTACTGGTCAAAATGCACAAAATGCCATTTTGAATTCTAATTTCTGACAGTCAAAGATTTTATAACATAATGTAGAAACTTAAACGACTATTAGACTTCTTTGATTTAAAAAAAGGGGGTGGGGGAGGGGCTGCAGAGATCACTCAATGGTAAAAAGCACTGACTGTTCTTCCAGAGATCCTGAGTTCAATTCCCAACAGTGGCATGATGGTTGACAATAGTCTGTAATGGGATCCAATGCCCTCTTCTGTTGTGTCTGAAGAGAGCTTAGGTACACTCACATACATAACATAAATAAATAAAATTTTAAAAAGCATGAGCATACACAAATCTACTATGTATGTTGTAAAGTTTATAATTATTACAAATCCAAGTAAAATATATGGCATCATCTGGAACATTCTATGTTGATCAAAAACGCTCTTGCATCCCCTGAACTCAAATTCTCTAATTTTAAATGATTCTGGCGAAATGTTATAAGTACTTCTTTTTCAGCATAGACTCTCTTATGTATAATTTGTGAACTATGTATTTGAAATCAAATGTTACATTGCTAGAAATCTCTGTTTAATTTCAATTTCGGGTGGTTAACAGTTCTATCGCAAAGACAATTGCATGCAATTCCCACTAAGAATTTTTGAACTAGAATAGAAAATTGGATTATTTTGTACAACAAGGATCCAAGTGAGGTCCTGGAGCACTCAGTAAAGCTGTGCCTTTTAGGAGCATTTACTCATGGTGGTCTCAGTACCCAAGCTTTTCTGACCTACCTAATTATTTTGATATTGATGAAAAATTATTTCTGGGAGATTTATATATTTAACTATACCTAAACTTTGTCACTCCATGGAAATACTTTTTAATTAAATGAAAATATACTATAGTTTAATGAAGATTCTATATGTCCACTGACTATTCATTTTCGTGACACTTAACTTCTAATTTTAGAAATGCATAATTTCAACAATTAGCATAAATACAAAATAAGACTAAACTCCTATTGATGCTTCTATTTAAATATGGAGATAATTATAAATGCAGTAATATTTTTAACAGAGCAAAAGAAACATGCAGATTTCATTAAAGCCAGTAGCCTTCTTGGCAAAGCGATGTAATGATAACACATAGATTTTACTTCTCAGTAGTGACATTTCTCACTATATTCCATGATTGACCTTCCTTTAAATGCCCTGACAGGTTGAATACAATTCTTCATGAGCATCAGACATGTCCAGATTTAACAAAGATTGATTCTAGTTTAGTACTTTAATGCAAGAGACCAAATTAGATCAAATTATTTGTTCTATGCCATATACTGTGCGCAGTAGTGTTACATTAACTGAGGTAACACATGTGAACTTCCATGCTGACATGTTTATATATGTTTTGTTTTCCTTCATTTGCATGCACGGGTTTTAATCTATTATGATGTTTTAGCAGGTACTTCTTTATTGTAATGAATCACCTATGAGCAGCAGCTCTTTAAATTATCCTGGTATAAATTGCAACAGGTGTTTCAGCAAAACTGGAAAGGAAACAAAGTAAAAACCTCATTGTTGAAAAAATAGTTGCTTCTGGCCTATTTCCTCCATGGCTTCTTAACTCTTATCTAATGGCTTCCAAGATTGTTTAAGCAATTGTAGGAAAACCATTTATTAAACTATGAATACATTTTCCTACCAGGCATGTATGTACGTGGTAGCTCGAGCTCAGTAGTTGTTTTCCTAATTCTGTGGCTTTGCTGAATCATTAGGATGTGCAGCTGGAAATCCTCATTTCACTGACTCTAGAGGGTCTGGTTTCTTAATTTTGTTTGTTTGGTTGGTTTGGTTTTTCTCAACAACTTTGCTTTTGTCAAATCTTTCTGGAAGGGAACATTTTCCTCAAAAAACCTTTGTGAGAGTGTCTTCAATAGTCTGCAATATGCAGGATGTTAGAATTGAGATAATAACTCACTACATGGATACGTTCCTTACTCTGCATTAGAGATGATTTGTCCAAATAAAGATAGAGTCTTGCAGATTTGCATTCAACAAATAGAGTTAGGACTGAGATTTTTTTCCAGGAGCGGCTGGATGTAGCAGGGGGTAATTAGTAAACAGTTGTGAGAGATCCTTATTTTCTGTTTAACGGACTTTACAAAGGGCTCCTACAGTAGCTGGCTGGGAAGCATAGATAAATGTGGCTTAAAGAGCCTACATTCCACACTCAGAAAATCTAACACAGATGTTTATCCAACTTACCCCTTTGGAGCCAGAATTCTCCCTTTCAAATATTAATTAAAATTAAAAGCACAATGAATCAAGTTAATAAGAAAACTATATGACCAGTCAGAATTAAATATTTCCCATTCTGTTCATGTTCCTGAACAACATAGGAAGAACACTGTCTTAATTTCAGAAGCACTACATAGCACTCCATTCTTATGGAAAAGTCCAACTGACATTGTAAGTAATTAACTGTCACTCACCCTTCTGACCAATTTAGGAAATTACTGCATTTTTCTGAGTCCAGGCTCCTCTGCCTACCTACCTGATAGGAATCAATCTCTACCACCATATCTTGCCTACAGAATGCCTTCCTGGAAAACTATTATTTTGAGTTATTAGCCTCTGGTCTTTATGATGGATGGTAACAATAGCATCTGCTTTTAAAATGATGACCATGAAGCGAAATGGCCTTTGCTGGTGTGTTCTGAGCAGGGATGAGCATGCGTATCCATTCATTAGATTTAAGACTTTTTCTGACACATGAAGACATGGTTGTTTACACTTTTATGACCTGTGAGGTTCTGCTTTGAAGTTTGCAATGGACGTGCAGTTTTATCTCACTGATGCAAGCCTGTGCCTCTAGTAGAGGCCTACAGACACTCAGACTTTTGCAGATCTATTTTATTCTAAAATATTTATTATTCCAAAAGAGTTTTCTTCCTGACTAAATATTTGTAAGCACCCTTTAAATTGATTTGGATCAAAAAATGAATACACTAAATCATACAAATTTTCTATATTTTAGATTTATAAATGGTTTATTTTAGAAGTCTAGGATAATTCTAATTCCTTCTATCAGTGCATGTCAGAGAGTAAGAAGTTGTGTGTGTCATGGAAAAGGAAAAATGGACAGGTGGACAAAGGGCAGGAAATAAGACACAATGACAGTAAACAGAGAATGAGGGAGAGTGACAAGAGAACAAGCAAAAGGGGGGGGGGGTTATTTGTCCTGAAGTAGGACAAAGTACAATGTCTGGATAAAGAGGAGACAGATGTGAAAAATAGAGAAATGGCAGTTTATAAAGATTCAAGAGGAAAACCTATGTTAGGATGAGGTGTTTCATTTTAATTGGACATGTTAGTTATTGATCCCAAGGCGACTTCTGATGGCTGGACTTCAATCCTTTGATAGCTGGAGCTTGGTAGTCAGCCTCAGAAGGAGGAAGTAGCCAAATAGAGGAATAGACCTTGGTGGCTCGCTAGTAAGCTAATGGTTTTAATGAGGCATAGGAGTGTGAGTAAGGCAGGACTAGCCAGAGGCATGCTCACCCTGTTTCTGCTGGCCAGAGACCCTTCTTCATGATTATTATCATTGAAAATTAATATCGTGTTAACTTTTCACTTCATAAATAAAAATACGAATAAAAGAAGCTAAAGTATTAAGTGGGCTTTCTCCCATTTGGAGGTGTTTTCATTGTTGGTTTATCTTTTTCCTGATGGGCCAAATATAAATTCATCCTTTCAACCTTACTTTTTACGTTAGCTGGGTATCCAAACCTCCAAATGTTCGTAATACTGTTGTCAGGTTCATGCTGGGACATTTCATAGACCTGTTAGAACATTAGCATTGTAATATGTGTCAAAATGAATTGATTCCTCTTTATAAAAGACTCACCCTTTATGGCTAACACTGCAGTTAACTGTAGCAGAACTACCAGCAGCAGCACAGCATGTAGGTTACCAACTTGGTCCCTCCATATGAGCATTACTTCCAAAGTAAGACAGCCTACAGTTTGGTGTTTTCAGTGCATTTAAGAAATGATAGTCAATCACTATACCAACTGAAATTAAAGGTGTTTTGTGACTCACAGGTCCTGCGATGTTGTACTAATATATGTCTCTTTTAAAAAAAGAGTTTCTCTGGGTAGCCCTGGCTGTGCTGGAACTAACTCTGTAGACCAGGCTCACCTTGAATGCAGGGATACACCTACTTGTACCTGCCAAATGCTGGTGTTAAAAACCACATGCCACCACACCAAGCTTGTTGCTGTGTTTAAAGCTAAATAATCTTTATTTTCAAATTTTAACTTATGATTTGAATTGTTAGTATATGCTGCAAGGAAGATTGAGCTTTCTGAATGCAAAGGTATGTCTCCTCTAGGGCAGGGCAGTTTACCAATGCAAATACAATACATATTGATTTAGCCACAGTGGGCTATGAACTTCTGCAACAATTAAGAAAAACAATAAAACAACATTTTTTTAATGAAGTTTAAAATAAAATTTAAAAGACTACAAACATTAAAAGGCATTAAAATGGTGCACTTTTATGCCTTTTTGACCTATATCTTGAGCAAATGAATCTACTTAATATTTTAAAGAAGTATTTAAATAGTTTTTCTATTACTTTTAATCTTTGAAGCAGGTTCTCATTTTGGATCCTTAACTGTTTTATTATTTTTTTAATGTGACTATTAGTGTTTTGCCTGGCCTGGTGCTCACAGATTCGAGAAAAAAAAAATCAATGGGATTTTTGAGACTAGAGTTACAAATGATTATGGTTTGCAATGAGGGTGACAGAGACAGAATCCAGGTTCTCTGGAATAGCCATTGCTCTAACTGAGGAACCATCACTTCAGTACCCTTAGCTGTTCCTAAACTTATGAGTCTTCTGAGTAAACTTCTCAAAGGTGCCTGAACCCCTGGTGCTCGGTGTGGGCTTTTGTTGTTGTGTTGGTTTGGTTTGGTTTTTACATAGGGTTAATCTGTGTAGTCAGTCTGGCCTCCCACTCAGCTTCCTGACTCTGCTTCTCAAGTATTGGAGTTAAATATGTGCCACTTTACCTTGCTTAGAACTTAAATTTTGAATAATTATTAATCCCAAATGCAGTTATGATTCTTAATTATCGAATATAATTATAATTATTATTCAAAAAATAAAACTATTACATAAGCTAATGAAGGTAGACTATGTCTAGATTTAAAAGATACTAATTTTGCTTGGTTTTCATACTTGCAGGCTGAATTGAAATCCTTAAATTGTAGACAAATGAAAATAAAAGCTTTTTGAAAAATTGAAACTTGTTTTGTGCACCCCTACTCCCAATAAGGAAGAACGATTCAAAAAATTAGGAAGAGTTGTAGAGAAGAATTCTGATTTACTTATGTATTTGGGTGGTTGATTGATTGATTGGTTGGCTGGTTCTCTGTTACAGTGTCTACCTATCATATTGGCTATCCTACAATTCACTAAATAGACCAGGCAGACCTAGAACTCACAGAGATCCACCTGCCTCTGCCTCCTGAGTGTTGGGGCTGAAGGCATGCAACAGTATTATTAAAGCGGCAAAAAGTTGAGCAAAATCTGGAAAATGACTATCATAAAATTTTCTTGTTAGAAATGTTAGAGAAAATTTAGACTTTGAGAACTTGTGCACACCACGACAATGCAATCAAAATAATGTGTAACAAGAACCAGGAGAAGCATTTAACGGATACAGTCAGGAACTGCTAGGACATTGTTGCAGAAATTGGTTGAATTCTGTTATTTTGTGAGCCCATTATTGAATAGAGTTGCTGCTGATTATGAATACTTTTGAAATACTGGTTAGCTGAAGCTGAGGTTTTTGAACATCCTGGTAGTAGAAGAAATAACTGAATGTATTTGTGCTGCCCTGTAGTTGTAGAGAGCAGCCATTGATTATACTGATCTGCAGATAGAGGAGGGGATACTGGACCTTGAGAGGTAGATGAGGCTGGCTAACATACACTTCTTTATTTCTCACTACGAAGTTAGTTAACAAATGTTGGGAGAAAAGAATGACCTTGATATGTTCTGAGGAGCACAAAGGTATAAACAATGCAAAATTCCTTGGTTTGGAGACACACTAGACTGTTTGGTGTTCTCCAAATAGTGCACTGTACTATTACTTCATGAAGAACCCATCCGTGTAAACTAACTTCTTAAGCACGCTTTTTCCTTTGCTGCCACTCAGGATTTATCTAGATGTTCTTTGGGCAGCATTTCTGACTTAGTCTCTCTTCTGCAATTGTAGTACCACCTTTGGTCAGGATTGCTGTGTCGTATGAGCCACTGAAAGTCTAGAATCCTATTTCAAATTTATGTGATCATCCAAAGGCCTGTAAGTAGAAGGAATGGCACACAGACAAAGCACATCCAAGAATCTGCCATCAGCACTTTGTGTGGTGACTGTTGCAAAGTAAACACAATCAAAAACTTTTGTGTTATAAAAAGCAGTTCTTCCTTCTGTTAAACTTGGCAGCAGTGAATACATGATAAAAGAAATTTCTAGATGAAGGCTTAGTACATTAGAATGCCTCTAGCACTTCTTTCTTCAATGAATTATGTTTCAACACGTGTCTTCAAATTCTTGTGTCTCGATATGAATTAAGATTTTTACCTTACAATAGGTAAATCAGAAGGAAGAGACAAGCCTGAAATATATATTGCATTTATAACAGGACAGAGTCTATGCACTTAATAAACAACTGTGTTATATCTTTTGTCTAACTTTAAAAAAATATTTTTTCAAAAACATGTTTTTTTTTAACTTTTTAGTTTAGTTTTCTTTTTTTTGGGGGGGGGCGACTAAGAATCTTAATCACTGGTGGTTTTTACTTTGATTTAGTGAAGCAGACATTTATTGACCATATTTGATGTCAAGCCTTGTGCTGGTTGATGGTGAAATAAAGATGAATAAAAGATGAACCTGTCCTTTTGGGCCTTATTAGCCAGGATGTGAAGGCAGAAGAGTAATAAAGCGCTGGACTGAGGGAGGACTTTCAAGAGTGTGATGATGTCTGGAAATACTAGCAGTGGAGCCTGTTCATGCATATGTCAGCTATGGATTCTTTTTTGATAGAAATAAAATGGTACAGATCTGAAGTCACACCTGTACCTTAAGCCATACAGCTAGCATATTGAATATGTTACAAGAATGAATTTGAATTTTCCGTGATAATCAAAGTCATTAGCAGCAAAATTCTGAGCCATTCAGAATGTTGGCCTGGTCATCTCTCCCGGAATCATCTTTCTACATAGGAAAATGAAAAAGGCGGAAGGAGAATCATAAGTGCTACTCTTTGCCTCTTCCCCAGTTGAGGTTATGGAGGCTAAACACATGCTATGTCAGGTCCCTCAGTGTTATGATAACACAGCATCATGGTAGATCTTCCTAAGAGGAAAACGTCCATTGTATCTGTGAGCCTAGCACAATGGCTTACTAGTTCTTTATTAAAGCATAACTATACATCAGAGTAGAAATACTGTATCTTATCTATTTATCTCCTCCAAAGAAGAACTGCCTTCTGCAAGATTTTAGAGTTGATGGTTGAACTCCTAAAAATAATTGTTCTATTTCATTCAATTACTGCTTCCTAATCATAAAATTCTATTTTTAAAAAATTTATAGTGATTAATCTTCCACCAAAACACATGTGCTCTTCATGGTAATCTAGAATATTATTTTAGCCTGACTTAGCAAATCATTATGAAACACAAAAGGAGAATGAAGGAAATATCTTCCTTTGAGTTTTTAAAGTGGAAATCTAAAATCTCTTGCTAAATAAATGTACCTGTTTTATCTATTGTTTATTTGCTCTATAATTGTCTGATTTTCTCACACTTCTCATAGATTCCTTTAATCTCTGGAAAATAATATTTGTTAGATTGTTGAGTGACTAGCGTAGATGAAACACTTTGGAAAATAATCACTGAAGGCCGGCGAGGAGTGACAAACTTATATCCTACTTGTACGAAGGTTTTTATCTCCAAAAGTCTGACAGAGACTTATGATTTATCTTCAGTCATTCCTACTGGTCCCAACGGTGCTACATCTTACGTGAAGTCACAAGAAATAAGTCCTGTGGCAAGGTACATGCTACAGGTCAAGTTGGGAAATGCCACTCGCAGTTTTGAAAGAATGTTGAATCATCACCACAAAATACACATCATTATGAATATTTAAGAAATGCATCGTACCTTTTCTTTGTCTTGTCAAATTTCTACCAGGGTCTCATGTTCACTACTACCACACCTCAGTTTCCTTAGACATCTTAGTACTATCTCAAGAATTTAAGCTTCAATTGGGTACGATTCTATCAAGGATAAATGAGACTTCTAAATTCTATAATCCTGCAGATTTATAGACTGTGTGCATGTAGCATAGGGAGCTATAGTCATGATGTCAGTCACAGAGAAGCAAATCTGCAGATCATATTGTGATGGGAAAAAATGGTGATTCTTTTAATCCCAGACAGCCTAATATTGTTGCATGCATTTAAGTTAAGAATTCGGGCTTGATTCTACAGGCTTAATCAGCTTCTCTACAACTTGAGAAAGGTTAGCAATATTCCTATTTGTCTCGTCTCAGGGGCAGTATTTCGACTGTCCTCAGTTTGTGTCATAAAATGCCTCAGAGTTGCATTAGTAAACAATAGCCACAAATACTGCTTCTGCTGACTGCTGTGTGTATAAATACAGGACTTGGTATTCTTTGTTACCTCAATCAATCATGCAACAGATACTTTCGTACACTGATACTTTAAAAGTGCAATAGTTCTCTTATACCCATTTTATTCCATAGTTTATACTTTTCCTATTGTCCACAAAGGAATTTAACTCAGTGGGGCCGTTGAAATGATTTTTAAATATAAACAAAAATATTTTCTTCCAAAAATGTTCTCTTTGAAGTTTTAGAATTTATCACATAGTTATATATTTCTGATACTATCTAACAATTCTTTTTTTTTTTTTTGTTATTTTATTTGAAACATAGTCTTGCAATGTAGTGTAGAACTTCTCATAGAAACCAAACTCATAGAGCCTCACCCATCTCTGTCTTCTGAGTGCTGTATTGAAGGCATGCACTAGGATGCCCAACTTTATCCTTAGAAATTTCTATATTCATACTTTCTCAGAAAGTTTCAGCTTCCTGTCCACTAAACTTTTTGCAAGTATTGTTTGTACCACAATACATGATCATATATCCCAAAAGGCACTACCGCAGAAGCAATTAGTAATTTTATTTGTTAGATCAAGACTACTGGTTGTATTTTGATTTGACAGTGTGGTCAGGTGTTGAGTGACAAGATTTTTCCTGGGAAAATGCAGTACACACCAACTCATGCTGGATAGGAAGTCCTTGTATGGATTCTTACCGGAGTTTAATTTGATGAACCAGCCAGTTTTATTTTGTTACTTAAAGGAATATGGGTGAGGAATTACAGGAATATCTCAAAGACAGCTTATATTACCAAAGCCCATCTAAGCACAGAAGACAGCTCACAAAGCTATAATCATGTAATATACTGCACAGCCTGCAGACAGCTCAAGAGATTAGGCCTCAGTCAGTGGGAACCTCTTCCAGGCAGCTCAGCTGATGTCAGTTTCTTCCTAAAGCTGGTCTGGTCTTAGGGTATTCTAGAGAGCATTGTTTGTCTGAGAGTGACTTAGCAGCTTTCATTTTATTTTATTTATTTTAGGGAGGGTCCTTGTAAATCTAGTCAATTTCAGGAACTTCCTGATGTTATTCAAGTTGTCTACCTTACAGACTAAAAAGCTTTACAACAAGATACAATGTGGCAATGTCAGGGGAGAATGCTACAAGGCATCAAGCTATATTGTCTTGGTATTTTCTGTTTCCATTATGTAGTAGTATCTATATTTTGAACACGGTAGCATTTCCTATAAATTTTCAATGACACACATATACAAACATGACTCCATGCAATCAATAACTTGCTATTTCTCTTGTAAAGATACAAACATCCTGTAACATAAATCTCAGGATCAGTGTACTTAGTCCAGAGTGTCATGGGATGAGGACCTGGAACTATGTACCCTTTAGCTCAAAGTAGGTGAAATCACTTTCCAACTGCAGACTGCAGTTTTCTTCAGATGATCTCAGTCATTGGCTAATACAGCACAGAGGAGAAATGTGGGTGGGACCCTGATGCAGAGGCTTAAAAGGGAGTACATTTTAACACAATCTTCTCTTCCTGGGATTAGGGAACTTAAGGTGTTGCTCATAATTAAAATGCACCTTACAGTGTATTTTGGGATTGAGGGTATTATCTCCAGACTTAATATTATAAAACATCTTTATGTTTGTTAAAGAACTTTATTCTGGTATAGTATATACTCGTATATTTCTACTGAAGAAGTGATGAAAAACTAGTTACCTTCTAATGCTTAATAAATTACATTATTTCTCTTGCAAAAAGGTTTGAAAGTTTTAAGGGTTTTCATTACTCTGACAGACCATAATTATCCAAATATGGACTTTGTACTTTTTACATATATTAAACTATTTTAGTTAATTTCTTCATAAAATGTCTGAAGTCACATGTTTCATTTTTATTTCCTTATAAATTTGCTTGGAGAATAGAACATAAAATAATAATCACTTTCATGTGGAACAGTCTCCCACAGCCTGTAAAATGTTGATGTATGTCAGAGAAATTTTTATGACCATTGAGGATAACTCCAGACAAGAAGGATTAATGGTACTCTTTTTCTTGAAATATTTAGTTCTCTGTTTAATTTTAAGTTCACAAGCTCGCAGTGAATATTATTTGTGTAAGTATGTCTCCAGTGATGTCAGCAAGACTCTGGCAATAGTATCAGTACACCTTAGCTTTTTCACTGGGTCACAGTGAAATAGCAATGCCAGAGAGACAGAGAAAAACCTAGAAACAGAGAAGAGGTCGTGTCCCCAAGAAGCTAATGGATGCTTTTGGTCTAATGAGCTGTAAAATGTACATTTTAAAGCTCCTTAGAATTAAAGCAAATCTCTCACTTAGATTAGGTGTTTTTCTCATGAGGAACCTTGGTATTCTACTGACATCTATTTCCTTTGTCTTTGTTTTCTTCCACGTCTCTGAAATATTTTGGAACTAAATGAACTAATATGAGCACTCTGGTGCCGGGAACCAAACACAGTTAGTCTGCAACAGCCATAAACGTTCTTACTTGGTGAAGCATCACTTTTGCCCCATCATATTTTATTTATCCATCCATTCTTGTCCAAACACACCAGAAACTCGTGTAACTTAATAGCAGCAGTGAACTGATTATATAGACATAGTAACAAATGCATGTAATTCTACCAACAATAACGTGGACACAGAGATCACAAGTATTAGGACACCTTGGGCTATGGAGAAAGTTCTATGCTAAGCATGGATTACACAGGAAAAATATTAAAAAATTACAACAAACAAAAACACAAAATAAACTGTCTTTTAAAATTATCTCAAACTCTGCATAGATATTCCAGGAGAAGATATACAGGCAAAAGTAAATTAAATGGTGCATGATATCACAAATCATCAGAGGAAGTCAAATACGATTTAGAATTCTATTTTTGTAAAGGTCAAAATATTTTTATTTTCTATGTTTTTCTGATGTTAGTTTAAATAGGATTACATTACTTTCTCCAGCCATTCCTAAATATCACCCTTCCAACCCCTTCAGCTTCCCACCTCAATATGATACATTCTTTAACCTTATTGTCATTACATATAACCTATGTATGTTAATAAATGTATAAATACACCCTTTGATTCCACATTTATATAAATTATAGTCATAGTAACTTTCAAGGCTTCCAGTTTATTAGCTGAGAAGGTTTTAATTATTAATACTAATCTATGCAATCATAAAATTAAAATATAACCAACACATCTCTAGCAATTTAATGGTTGAAATAATAACCTTCATTGGTTTCTGGATTCCAGGGACTCATAGTGTATAATTGTCAATACCTTAATTACTACAATGACCTAATTAATTCAAAGGCAGGGCATATCTGAAACATTTTCTGCATCTCTTCATCCTGAATAAAATTATCCATTGATTTCAATTTGTGGAGACATAATGAACAAATGGAAACATTGTAAATAGGAATAGAGCACAAAGATGATTGGGGTCTGACAGCACTGATGGTATTAGTGATAGGTGCACTGGTTGTATGTTACAGGTAAAATTAGAACTATGGACAACAGCTCAAAATCGGCTAATTCTAAAAGGCAAGCAGAAAACACCACAAACTGTGCATGGTTTTCATGTGAGAAAAAAAAAATCCTGTAGTTTCTTCAGAGAAAAATGATTCTTAGGGCAATGTATTGAGAAGTCATCAAATAAAGAAAATAAATTTTAATGAACTTGTTTATGTTTTGAAGAGAATGCGATTTTAAATAAAAATAAATTCCCTTTACCAAGACCCTATAAAATGTCCTGATTTTACTATCAAGCAAGATGTTAGAACATGCATTTTCAATACTTGTAAAAATTAAAGAGTGATTAATTTAAATGAGTGCATTTTGTTAAAATGTCACTATTTCGCTTTCTAGGTAATAAAATCATCTTATTCTTACATAGAATAAACTTATCATTAATTTTTAAGGTTGGTTTTAGAAAAAAAAGATTACATGTCTTAATGTTTATTATTAGGACTGGTCATGCTGCATGGTATCATTAAAATAGAATATTTTGGTAGTTCTTCACAAGAGCAAGAATATATTTTCTTTCAAAATGAAGGTGTCTTGTATAATTCAGAAAATATTTCACTATAAAATGTTACTAAATTAGTATTTATTTGAAAGAACTGTATCTTTGGATCTATTTATACACGGTTATCTTATTTAGTTCTGTTTGACATGCTAATAAAGCCCAAACCAGAAGCTATAAATGTTTATTTTAAAAGAGATACAAGATATAAACTAGCATATATTCATATATGTATGCACGCACATATATGTATTTATGTATACATATATATGTATATATAGTAACTGTATTAAAGTAAAAGATTCTAAAACAAACAACAGTTTCAATACATCCCAAGACCCTTATTCTGTCATTCCTGTAAAATAAATTCTGGGGATAGTTTAGTATTAACTTAAAAGGTCCAGCTATGCCTCTTGTGTTAATCTGTCAGCTGGGTGGTGTGTGATAGATTTTCCGTCCGAGTCAGTCTGTGCTCCCTTGCTTTGTTTCTAGCTGAAGCCAAGCAATAAACAATGACAGCATAGATCTTTCTGTATAGGTTGGCAATTGGGGTTACACTGGAGACTAGATGCTCCTGAACTGTCCTTACGATTCACAGATCTGCTGAGAAAAGTCAGCCAAGAAACGATGTACTTACAGAAACACCAGTGTGTTTACTAAACTGTGTAGCATGAAACAGTCTTATTAAATGATGAAAGACAAGCCTTCTCACATATCAAAATACTGTTATTTGATAAATGGAAGCAATTAAACCATGTTAGGAAATGTCTTCATCAAGAATGTGCAATTTTATGAAAGGGTTTCCTATAGTTTTCTTAACTATAATCTTTGTCAAAATGTTTTGGGCAACCTTTTTTTTTTTCCAGATACTTTTTAAGCTTTATCTCTGTGTTTCACTAGCACATCTTTATTTACAATGAGCTCTTGCTCGGACTGATTGGGGTCAAATGGAGCATGAGATAACCATATAGCGTACTTGGTAATCTGATGGAAACTGATAGCAGCCATTAGGGTACAATCTCTACTAAGTGAGACAAGTTCGCTGCAATCCCCAAGTTTCCTGTGCTTTGAACAGAAGCAAAGTGGGAGGTATGAAGACCTGTAGGTGAGACACATGTGTCTACTTTTGTGCCAAACTCTTCATGTACTTTCATAGAAACCTGATTAAACCTGCCTCATTTTTTTACTTCCCAGTCTTTTATTAACAGAAACATATTTTGTCCCTAATTAAACAACTATATTAAATTATTTCTTGACCTATCTATAACATAAAGAGTATATATAGTAACACTTCTATGTCTCTGCAGAAATCATTCACTCTGCTTTTAAAAATGAAATGGCAAAAGTTTGGTATCAATTGATTTATTTTGCTAATATAAAATACACTATCAGATACAGAGGAACACTTTTCAATAATGACAACCCTAGATTATGAAAATTCACTTTTTCCATAATAAGCTTATAAAATGACATACTGTATTTTCCTTTTCTAAATACATTTTTTCTAATATGTTGTCCAAACCAATATATAGACCTCTTTTGCATGCAGGAAGCCCCACCTTAGGGACTGTCACACACACTCTCTGTATTTTGACACTGTTTTTTCGTAACTTTTACATCATGGTTCCGGGGTCTTGGTTTTTGGGTGTGTACTCTAATATTGCTGCTCCTCAACTTCCATCCAGGCAAAAGCAGGATAAGCAGAGCAAGCCTGGTCTCCTTTGGAGTTCTAGTTACTTGTCATTTCTGTTCTGCATGTAAATTAACCCCTTAAGAGTCGAGGACACGCTTTGAGCTATATAACTGGGTTTCTACTCCCAGAATCTGTGATGCCAGCATCTCTTCCTCAATTACTCTTTGTATGATTATCATGAGTGAAATAAAACTAAGCAGAAATGTACTTTCATGGGTTCTGTGGTTTGTACTGCATTGTATATATTTGGTATGCAGCCTTAAAGATTAAAAAAAATTATTAGTATTTAAAGACTTAAAATAATTACTTTATGTTTAGTATTGACTTTTTGTCTGAGTAACATAGATTGACAGGCAGCTATCTTTTTGTTTTATTTATTTATTTATTTATTTATTTATTTATTTATTTATTTATTTATTTATTTACCTCCCAAGTGTTGCACTCCTCTTGTTCCCCCTGGCAGAGTTCTTCCCCCTTCACATTCCTCTTTGCCTCTGAAAGAAGGCACTACCCCATTATCCCCCCACCCTAGCTATCACATTTCTACAGGATTATGTCCACACTTTCCCACTAAGGCCACTAAGACTAAACAGTCTTCTTCTACATATGTGCCAGGGGCCATGAACAAGCCCATGCATGCTCTTTGATTGGCAGCTCAGTCTCTGGAAGCTCTCAGGCTACCTTAAATCCTGTCTTTTCTAAAAGGGCCACTTTTGAATGTATTTCTTGCTTCTAAAGGCTAATTATTAATTATTGTACAATGCTTTGATGCATTTGGTTGGAAAAAGTATCCTGGTAAACATTATTGTGTTAAATTTTAGCACTAAGACCAGAAATATGTATTACATAAACTCTAAATCAAACCAAAGCTTAAGCAGAATTATTGCATCATACGGTACAACCTTAGAAATTCTCTGTTGACAGTCACAGTCCCTGGCTCCCTGTAGGTATTTTAGGAATTGATATTCCATAATGGGCCACTAACAAAGGTGTTTAATTGAGACCTGTCTTGAGGCTTCCTGCTTAGAAGAGGTAATTTCCAGATATATATTTTTTCACCTGCTTGGTTGCTACTGCATGCTAACTACAGTGAACTGTTTATAGTAAAATTACCTGCACAGTATTGTGAATCACAAAGCATGACAATTTGCCTTCATAACTTAAAGAACAGAGTATTTTAAGTATATCATACACCTGTTCTTCTTTATAACTCAGTAAAAAAAATTCTCAAGAAACTCTTTTTGGACTTTGATATACTTTCTCAAGAATTTACTGGTCATTGAGGGTGACAGAAACATATAATTTCAGCTACTTGAAATGCTTTTATAAGGAGGATCAAAAGTTCAAGATCATGATAGGAAACTTTGTGAGTAGATAAATAGATGATAGATAAATAAGAAGATAGATAGATAGATAGATAGATAGATAGATAGATAGATAGATAGACAGATAGATAGATAGATAGATAGTCTGAAGATAGATATCAACAATAAAATACTTGTATGAGAAATACAAGACTTTAGGTTCATTCTGTTGTAATTGTCTCTGTCTCACTGCCTCTCTGTTTCTTTATCTTTGTTTCTGTCTCTGTCTGTCTGTTTCTCTCTCACACACACACACAAGCCCACACACACACTATTCCATTTTACAAAAATCTGAATGCTATAAAAAATCTTTTGAAAAAAAAGTTAGTGGAAATTTATAAAATGTGAAAGCAATGTTTAAGATTCAAGTTGTTTATGTGAAGAAGATATTCAGTACTGACTGAAGATGGCAAGTGAAACACACTTGCTAACAAAGGCAAAGTGGGAGGCTCAAGAGCTTTCCTTCCCTTCTGTTCCTCTTTCTTTTGAAAGTCTTAATGAACAGTATATGGATTCTTACCTAGGAGGAGTTGGGATTCAATGAATTTGACAGCAATTTCTCCAGTTTTTTGTATTTTCATGATTAATATTGTGATATTAATTCACTTAGAACTGCCACTGTTTCTAGGGAAACTATTTTTAGAAAGGACTTGCTACTTTTCTTCAGTTCACAGAATCCACACTGTAGACTGACATGGTTCTTGCTATCTGTTTTACAGGTTTTTGTCTCCCAAAAAGAGATAATGTTTCTCTAACCTTTATTGTGGTATCAGTCTTATTGACAAAGATAGCATTTCCAAGTTCTCAAGAGAAAATAAGATTACGTTGGTTTTGAATCAAACACTGAAGCTGTGCTCATGGTACAAATTGTTTGGATATTATGCCAAACAATTGTTAAGCATGGATCAAGCAGGTAATTTTGTACAAAATTGCCAAAACTGAAGCTCAACCCTGAGCAGAACAATCCTTCATAACCATAATCAAATTTTAGGCACACAGACACAGACATACACACACATACAAGCATGTGCATGCACACACACACACACACACACACACACACACACATACATAAATACCCACACACAAGCACACAAATACATATATATGCACACACACAGAGACACACACACACACACACACATATATATATATGCACACACATATACACACACTCACATAATACAAATACATATACATATGCATATACACACATACATAAATGTACACCAAACACACACACACACACACACACACACACACACACACACACACACAAAGAGTAATTAACTATTAATGGTTAAACATCTTAGGTTTCTTTTTATCCTGGTGTGGAAATAAATATGGAAAAGTAAGAAATGTTCTCCTTTGAATATAATTTTCTTATCTTCTATAGCACATGAAATATTTTTGATTCCCATTGTAGGATGCTTAATTGTATTTTTTTTAAGTTTTTCTGTAACTTTACTTTGCTCCTGAAGATTTTCAAGATAATAGTTTTTAGACTCCACTAGCAATGAAGCCAGTGCTCTTAGTGCACACTCAGAGAAAGTTTGAATGCAGTAGGTCATTGGTAGCTAGCATCTGTGAAAAAGAACATTATACCTGTCTCCTGTCATATGGCAATTATTCAGCACAAAAAGCTCTATGCTCACATGATTCTGAGAAGCAGGTAGATTATCTCCTTGTTTAGTTGTTCCTTATTTTTTTTATCACATGACAACATGTAAACTTGTAGCAATGACTACGTGTCAAATGTGTCATCCTGGTGAATAGCTATGCTCTGAATCAGTATTTAACTGGACTGATGAAACCCTTTACACAGAACAAACCTTGGGCCTGGAATGTTCCAGCACCAATCAAGGCATATATATATATTTTTTTAAGAATTATGGCCTTACTAAGTACTCCAACATCTCCACTCCTCAGTTTCTTCATTTGCAGATAGAAAGAAAATGCCTCTTCCTATGGGAACATTAGAGGAATAAGAATACTTTTCTATAGTTCAGACTAGGAAGTTAGTGTACACTTATTTTTAGAACACTGGGAGCAGAAAAGATTAGGTTGCTTCATATTAAAAGGAATTCTGTCTTTTTGACTCTTCAAATTTTGGTTCATGTTGCTGTTTCTAATGGATTTATTTCTTTGGAACACCTCTCTGATATAATTTGGACATTCCATCTGTAGTTACTTACTCTTCTTTATTTATATTTCTCATAGAAAAGGGACAACAAATGGTATATCCAATGAATTATTTTTGAGTTTCAAATAACCACTTTCCTTCTTCAAGCATCTCTCAAAATTCTGATTAGCATTTTGAGAACCTATGAGGTCATTTGGCATATGACCTCAAACACTTTACCTCTGAGTGACTTTCCTGACCCCATATTTTTATTTGTATAGAGCAAAGAATTTATATTGGGTATTGTGTATGTAATGTGACATCCATCCTTTTTCATTTTGCATTATCTGATTGTTGATAATTGAATTATTTCCCATAATATTTGCACAGGTTATTTGTGTAGCTATAGTTTAAAACCAGTTGCTTTGATTTATGGTTAAATAGATCAATGGCGACAGATCTTTATCTTTTTCAGATTCTCTTGGAAATAAGCTCCGTCCTGGTGCTTTGTGGGATTTCAAGAGAGGTTAACTCAAGGGCATTTCCACAAGAAAATGATCCTGTATAAAATACCAGTCTATTATGTGGATGAAAGATGTACTGCCCTAAATCCTGAAATAGCAAAATTCATTAAATTCACATTTGTTCCTAATATTAATAAACATTTACTAGAACATAACACTGTCAGAAAGACAATTAAATTGGACATTTGTTCTAGAAAAGTTCTCATTCACATTGTCATCCTAGATGACTTGCTTCCAAAATAAATAAATAAATAAATAAATAAATAATTAATTAAATAAGTTCAATTGTTTAAAATGTAACTAGGGAGACAGGCAATCTTTTTTATCCAAACATACTATCAAATTGTTTGTTAGCCATTTCAAAAATATAGAGTATGGTATTTCCTTGCCCAGTGGATGTTTAAAGTAACTTTAAAATTAATTCTAACATTAAAATCACTTGAAAATAAATGAAATAAAAATGATTTTGGAAATTCACTGAATTTTGCTGTTGTGATCACTGTGGAGCTAATCAGAGTTTCCTGGAAAGAATGAAGACACTGCAAATATCAGCCAAAATGCCATAATTTTCTTCAGTGTGCCTCCACCTTCCCAATGTTGATTTTTTTCTTAACACATCTTAAGCTGTTCTCTTTGGTTTTCTCTTCTGCTTTATTATTTTCTTCCACTCTGAAAAAGCATACTGTCAATAGCAGTGAGATTTCTTATGGTTCTTGGGGCCAAATAATCTGTATTTCAAACAGCAGTTCAGTTCTTGAAAAGCCCCTGTCTTAGTCAGGGTTTCTATTCCTGCACAAATCATCATGACCAAGAAGCAAGTTGGGGAGCAAAGGGTTTATTCAGTTTACACTTCTCCATTGCTGTTCATCACAAGAGGAAGTCAGAACTGGAATCCAAGCAGGTCAGGAACCAGGAGCTGATGCAGAGGCCATGAGGGATGTTACTTACTGGCTTGCTTCCCCTGGCTTGCTCAGCCTGCTTTCTTATAGAACCCAGGTCTACCAGCCCAGGGATGGCACCACCCACAATGAGCTGGGCCGTCCCCCCTTGATCACTAGTTGAGAAAATGCCTTACAGCTGGATCTCATGGAGGCATTTCTTCAACTGAGGCTCCTTTCTCTGTGATAGCCCCAGCTTGTGTCAAGTTGACACAAAACCAGCCAGCACAGCCCCACCACACTAATGCTGGCAGGTATTTTACTGACTTTACTTGTCCAAGGAATTTTATTCTCTGTTTTTCACTTCTTCATACCATGATCAATTTAACCTTCTAAAACCATTGCAGTTTCTGATTCCCTTCCCCTTTCTACTCAGAAATTCCACAGCTCATATCAAATGCTGTTCTAGCTCCCTCATACACAAAGGTAATCTCATTTACCATTAATACTTCAACTTTCAAACATTAGTCCCATCCTTAAGTAAGAATTTGGACTTTTCTTCTTTATTAAATTCCTACTTTTTTCCAGGAGCCATTATAAGTTCTTAATATATATTACCTTTACTTATTTCTTAGACCACATGGTAAAGTATTGAATTCTCCTATGAGCAAGGAGGCTTAGAGAGTGTAGATAACTTGGAACCTTCAATAAAATGGACCTACAGCAGATTCTTGCATTCTTCAAAATTTACAGAGTGGCCTCCAATGATGTTACTGCTTATGGTTCAATTTGTAGTTTTGATGTTTTTGTCCTTTCTGATAGTAGACGAGATTAGTTTTTAAAAGAAAATGGGGACTATTTGAAGAAATGAAAGTAAACTATCAACTGTTTTATGTCAGATATATAGGTACCAGGGATTATATTTCTGCCATAGTGTATTTGACTTGAATGTTACAAAGTATATACCTATCTATCAATATAGGACATCACTGCCAAATTCATAATAATAAGTTCCTATCTGAAAATCTTGTTAATGCTGATGAATAACTTTTTGACCTCAAATGGCATATTAACTGCAAAGCAGTTTTAGGATCTTTTGGATGTCTGACAAAATGTTATGAAAATCTGGAAAAATTCATTATTTTGATAGTGTCATATTTGGATTTACCTACATACATTTGGTTTATTAATTCAGTGACTCAATATCTCAGCATCTACTGTTATCCGTAATAACCGTATTTTGGTCTATATTAAGACTAAAACTCAGGTACCTAAGTTGAAAAACGGTTTGAAAAGTTCTGAGCAGTATGCATACCTATCACTTTAAAGAATGTACTCTCTCTAAATACTTTGCCCTTATTGTAGAAAAACGTTTCCAGAACTTCCGTCAGTAATTAAAATTGACTTTTCTTCACATTACTCTGTATTCTATTGTAGACCTTTGACGCAATTTTTTTTTGAGCTTCCGGCCACACGGCTACATTTCTGCAATATGCTGTAATTTACAATCTCCGAGTTTTCCCTTATTCCAAACCGTTCGTTCTCCAACTTCCATTTTTTTTCCCATTTAATGCAAACCAGTACTTTGATGAGAACAAATGTTTCAGCGCACACACAGCACACACAAATTTACAATTTTACTGCCTTAAAGACGATTAGATTGTGTTCCTTATACGTCTCCAAAGGAGGATAGAACTATTTTAAAAGTCTATGAGTAAACCATTCACGACCTTGCTTCTCGTCTAATTTTGTTAGCAATTATTTTGTATGACATTCGTTACTCTCAAACAAATACTGAAAGAAGTCTTTGAGCCTTGTGGTAATGTTGTGCTGTTGTTGTTTGCAAAGCCAAGTTACGAGGGGCAATCTTAGTGTTATGGGATCCGAATGACCAGGAACAGGACACAAACTATGGGCCATTTGCTGTTTCCCTGTGAGCGAGAGCCACAAGCACTTGCCCATTTGAGACTAGGCTGCAGATAGTGTTTGTGTTGAAAACATGAATATTTGTCGGCTTCAGATTTGCAAATTGATAGTTTCGCTTGGACAATACCTGCTTCACTAGGTCTTAACTCTCTGAAAACTCATTTTGCCTCAGCCCAATGATTTCCTCATGAAACTTATTAATATCTTACAGAATGGTGACGGGGGAGGGGTGGCGACCTGTGTGATAATCTTCAGCTGCTCCCCTTGCTGTCCCAATTCCTTTAGTTAACAATATTGTGTGGGACTCCCAGTGATAGCAACTATTCTAGCGAAAATTCTTTCGCAGAAGACATGTTTGGGGAACTAGGTTATAGGTTGCTGTTCAGGCTCCACGCCACCATCTTTAGCTGTGGACTCACAGCGGGTGGATTTTGATGGGGGAGGGGAGGCAAGAACTTCTCAGAGTGAAGAGACCTCAAGCAGCAGTGAGCACAGCAAGGACAGACTGAAGGAAGGCAGCATCCCCGAGAGGCAGTTTATTTAGCAGAGGAAGCAAAAGGCATTTAAACCTTTGGGGAAGGTTTATTGGTGCCTATAGGGGTAAATGTACTTAATTGGCTGGGTCCAAGGACATGGAGAGACTTCATGCAGACCCAGGGATATGATTCGACTCCTGCTGATTTCGGGACTGGATTTCTAGGATTTCGATATGCCTCGAATCCTCCCTTTTTTCTAGGACTGGTAACCACCTCCCAGTCCCAAGGCTTCCCAGCCCCAGCAAACGTCTGTCCTTAAGGCATAGATGGTGATCCATTGAGGCTGTCTATGCTGACAACTCTGGGATAGTCATTAGCATTTCTTAGGCAAAGTGCATGCTGTGATGTATGGCTTAAAACATCCTTAATCTTTTCCTGTTCATTGCCTTTGAACAGGATTGTTTTCCAGAAGTTTTAATCAAAGTTACACACACACACACACACACACACACACACACACACACACTGTTTTTGGTTGTGAGCCTAGCCTTTAACAGCTGAGCCATCTCTCCAAAATGTATATACAAAAAATATCCAATTTTAAAAAATGGAAAAAAAAAAAACAGAGAAAACCATGAAATGTATCTATCTTGGTCCTTATATCTCCATAATTACGAATTTATCCTAGAACCTTAAACGATAAATCCCATGAGATACAGGAATAGCTTCAGCTATTGTGATGCTGTTAATAGTAAAACTGAGAGGCTACCTAAGCTTCCAGTCAATGTATCTTTACAGGAGAATTTTACCAAGTCATTAAAACAATTGCAAAGTAGTGTTTGTTATAGAATGCTAATGGCACACTTTTAAAGGAAGAGTGGATTTCAGTTTTAGTCTTTGAAATCTTGTAGAGAATGTAATTTTTCTTTTTAGAGTCCGCAATAAAACATTTCATCATGATATATAAAAAATGAGTTTCTGATAACATGAAAGCTACAAAGATTATAAAATTTTTATTCTAAAGGAAAAAATATTCAGAGAGTAGAGAGAGGTTTGAGTTCATGTCAGTTATGAACAACCCAGTCGTTAAAATTTTTTGTGTGTATTTTTATACTTATTATTTTGTCTTAATTACATGCTATGTTTTAAATAATTAAAGTATTATGCTATTACATGGGAGGCATATGGCATTTATCATGTCAGTAAAATTTTACCCACTACATACATTTATTCATTTTTGAAGGTTGCTAAACCTGTCATTCATACTCATATAAACATAGTAAGTAATATTCTCTTAATTGTACAAGAAAACTGATGCACTGAAATATTAAAAAGCTGATGTGGGGTTAACAAGGCTAGTAGGGAAATAATTGAGAGATGGTGGCAGGCTCCCAAGTCTACGCTCGTATCTGTGATACTAGTGTATTTTAAAAATCTGAAGGTCTGTCTCATGATAAAATCCAAGGATTTTAGAAAATTTTCTATTTTGAATCTAGCAAAAATAGGTCTATTGAAACTTAAATATGTATTATTCAAAATTCTTAGAACTAAGTGTTTTATATATCCTATTTTATATTAATAAATTTAGGAGTCCTTGCACATGCTGAATGAGCTACCTGGACAATAGGACCTAAGTGCTAATGTAAAGTCCATTCTGCATCATTTCTTCTTTGTGCATTATGATAATTATGTATAGTACTTGCTTTATGCCGTGTACTGATGACAAACTATCATATTGATTGTGTATAGAATTTTTCTTTCTGGAGGTCTTGAAATGCTCAAAATATTTTGGAGTCTGTAGCTTTTGAAATTTGGAATTTCATATTAATGCTGCTCAACCAACCTGTAATACATTCTTCAGTAATATATCTTTACTTTGAAATTTACCTTTAAAATATTTTATTGTTTTATACACCATACCTGAAAAATTTAACAATCGCTTTAGTCATTATGGCCAAAGAAAAGTGAAGGAATTTAAAATAAGGATAATAGATAAATGTAAGGGTGAATAAATTGCAAACATCTTGATCAATAGTTTTGATTTATAATTCATGTGAATCTAGGCAAACTTTTCAAAACAGACTACCACCACAGTCTAGTTTGTCAAAGTGGCATAAAGTTTTAGAGCCTTAAATACACAGTGAACATCTTTTGCAGGATCCCATCTTGTCAAGGGGTGTAGGAAACAGTTTTACAGGGCTAATTCAAAAATGTTTAGTGTTCTCTGTGGTGAACTGGCTGGGTAAATGATGCTGAGCTTTTCCAACTCATTGGATGCCTAGCTGTTTATTTTATTATTTTTATGTATTTGTTTATTTTTTACTTGATGTGGTTGCCTGTAATTCTGGTTGGTTTGAAGGTTGAGTCTGAAGGATTAAAGACTCAAGGTCATCCCCAGGTGAACAGTGATTTTGTGGTCAGTCTGAGTAACCATAGGAGTCATAACCAAAAAAACAAAGCAAAGCAAAACACCAATAAGAATACCAAAGCGTGTTTAGAGTGACAGAAAGAGAACACAATTTTCAGTATGGAGTTGTCCAAACTGTGACTTAGGCAGTACTTTAGCTTGACTGTCAGTATTGAGGTATTAGAAAATAAAGTGTAAAGATTATCTTCTAATAAAAAAATAAACATTGAATCAGTGAGCCTTATAAATTTATTTTCAAATGTTGTACTCAATATCTAGAATACCTTGAATTTCAAAACTCTTATTTTTAAGAGCAATCTACACAAATGGTGACAAGTAAAGATATTTATTCTAATACTTAGTAAATATATTATCTGGAAAAAAATATTTGTACAGATCAAGCCCCCTCAATCTGTATTTGCATATTAACATTAGGATATTGAAATTAATGTTTTTAATAGAGACAGAATTAGTTCACACAAGCTTGAGGCTGGGATATAAACTGGTAATAAATTTATAAGTAATGTCTTTCAGATTACTTGTTCATTTGGTTCATGATGTCTCTGTTCTTTAAAATGAAGAAGGGGGAAAATGTTTTAGACACAAAATACAAGAATTATTCAAGAAACTAAAATGTAAATATATTCATTACTTAACCTACACATTCTTTTCTTTCTTTCTTTTTTTTCTTTCATTCTGTTTTACAGGTGTCTGACTTGGGAAATCAGTGTTTATTTTTGAGGGATTTTTTCCTTTTTTTTTTTTTTTTGTCTGTGTTTGGTTTTTGATCATTGATATTGGAATACAGAAGAGGAGCCAGAAGCATATTGATTTGGTTTCACTTCAGAACAGCCATTCTTGAGGCATTCCCTCCGAGAACACAGCCATGTGGCCGGCTCAGCTGACCATCCTCACGATGCTTTTAGCACCTGTAGTTTATGGTAAGTTCTGTTGACTTCTCATGCTTAGTTAGCCCGCTACTCACATTTACCCATAACATCCTTTCTTTTAAACCTTCTCTTTGAGATGGTGTAGCTTTTTCTTACCTTATATTAGTATATTAGTATATTACCTTATATTAGTATCAGTAAGTATCAAAATATATACTCTGAGCTATGAAATTACAGCTTTTCAGTAGGAGATCTCAAAGACTCCACTGAACCCTAAAAGATTTGTCTACTTTTTATTTTCACTTTGAAAAGAGCTCCTGCATATTTTGTGCGTTGACTTACCAAGATACAGAAAAAAAAAATCTCCTAAATCATTACTAACACACTTTAGTATATATTTAGTCTGCATTTTTTGTACTTAAATCATTTTTGTAGGAAAATGAGCTTTTGGGGGAGAGCAGAATTTGTTTATCCATAAGAAGCAATCCTTGCTTTTAATTGGTGTTTATTACTGTATGCAACCTTTAATACACAAAATGTAAACTGTGATCGCCCACTAGAGACATGTTGTTCTGTTATACACATTCTTAAATATAAAACAAATAACATGCCAACTTTTATAAAAAGGAATTTTACAAAAAGTACCGATTAAAGTCATGATAGACTATACTCCATTGTTCATGTAGAGTTCCCAGTAGTTACCTTACAAAGAGAACTTAGAAAATAGGTACCTTTAATTTTTTTTCTAGATTATGTATTTATTCAACATGGGAAGAAAATCTATATTTTGTTCAACTTACACTTTAATACTTATTCAATTTAACTAGATTCTAAACTAAAAATTGAAGTTTCATACAGGTCCCCTTTTGCAGTTTAAAGTTTTCTCCTAACATTAAAATGAGAGTATTAATCTCTCTAAAAACTCATGGTACTTACAGCAAAGGAAAAGGACAAAGGTTTATGTGGCATTGCTTCGGGTGAGTCTGAATACTGCAGGGTGGTAAGCCCCTGAGAAGAATCTGTAGCTTCAGTAGCTGCTTGGTGGTTTTCACTGGCCCATTGAAATCCACTGTAACTGCACTGTCTCTGAGTCTAGCCTGTGTTCCTAGACTGGAGCATGAATAATATAGCTTCTGTTGTTTTTGAAGTGTTCCACTAAAGTTAATGCATTTGGGATACGCAGTTCTAAAAAGTCTGTAACAGGCAGAAATAGCTCTCAACTTACAAGTAAAATCTTTGGAGAAACACCTTGTTTTTAAAGAAGGAGATGTATCAATCATTACTTAAAGTTTTCTTAATCCAGGTACTGGTGCAGCTCTTATACAGTCTTACAATTTGCTTATGACTATTAAAATAATCTGAAGCCACTTAAAATCAGATTCTTTTTCTTATTATCCACACATAAAAAGTCATTTACAGGCGCACTTGTGCGCCTGGAACCAAGATGTCGGCTTCCAAGTATAAGCCTGCGCCCCTGGCTACTCTCCCCAGTCCCCTCGACCCTGCCGAGTATGACGTGTCTCCGGAGACCCTAAAGGCGCAGGTCGAGCGTATGAGCATAAGGGCCCGGCTTAACGGGAGTACCTGCTTCAGTACAACGACCCCAAACGCCAAACGCACATCAAGGATCCTGCCTTGATTCGCTGGACCTATGCAAGATCAGCAAATGTTTATCCTAATTTCAGGCCCACTTCCAAGAACTCACTTTTAGGAGCTCTGGCGGCGTTTGGGCCCCTCATCTTCTGGTATTGTTTTCAAAACAGACAGGGACAGAAAGGAAAGACTTATCCAGGAAGGAAAATTGAACCGAACATTTACCCTCACCTACAAAGCTAAGTAAGGATAGCTCTGTTCTTGCATAAGTAAATCTATTAATTAATCAAAAAAGTCATTTACATTATACTTTTTACTTTAAAATTGAAAGTATTTATTGTATTATTTTGAGGTTTAAATAAACAACATATATAAAGTATCCAAGCTCCACAGAACAAGTCATTATATATTAATTCCCTTGAACATCATGTCTGACCCACTATTAATTATTTTAGTAATTGATCCAATGTACAATCAGCTGATCATGAGAGTTGACTCATTTAAAGTTGATATTCAGAAAGAATTATAATTATCTATATATTAATATATATAAATTTATATTCAGAAAATCACTATAAAACTGCTGTGTTAGAGTTAAAATAGCTAGAATAGGGATGTAAGGAAATGTCATCATTTCATAATCAATGTTTTTAGTTTTCTAAAACATACATCTCCTAGGTACTCGTTATCCCTAAATATAAACAAACGTAGGTCAAGGGTCTTTGTTTTGGGGCCTATTATCTAAGTACTTAAGCAAACATACACACAAGCACACTGACACACACACACACACACACGGTGTGAGGGACAGAGAGTCTGAGAAAGACAGACACAGAGAGACAGAGGAAATATAGATACAGAGATAGATTGAGAGTCAGAGACAGAGAGAGACAGAGACAGAGATACCAGAATCTCTGAGCAGTAAACACCTTTAAAAATTGTTAGTGTAATTACTTTGTGTTTGTACTAAGATCCAGATTTATTCTGTTTTATATTTAGAGCACCTAAACTACCTTAATATTGTTTATCCATAGCATCCCAAGTAATATTGATGTTTTCCAAAGATAAGTTTATCTTTTCTACTTTTATTCTTTTAGCTTATACGATGCCTTTTCTAACTTTGCAGACAGGAAAGGGCTTTAATGATCAGTTTTGCTATCCAGATTACTCATAAACGGAGAAATGAACCACTGATTAGAGCTCAAAGATAACAGAACAGAAATGATTAGTGTTCCTGCTAATCCGGGCTCAATGAAATACTGCATAATTTGAACCATCAAACAGTAGAACTAAAATGGACATTACTTTGTAAAATCTGTTTTTCTCCCCAAAACGCATTGATTATTGGTACCTGTTCTTTACTCTTCTGATGCCCAGTGAAGTTGCCCTTTAGACATTTGGAATACACTTCTCTCAATATTAACTTGATTGGAAGCCCCAGCTTCAGAGCAAATAAGCAGTTGTAATGCCTACTGCAAACATCAGATTATTTGATACAGGTCTTCCTCACAACACTTCCATGGCTTTGTTACCATAACCTGTTCATCATCATCACATGTTATAAATTATATATGGAAGTGCTGAACTGCAAAGTTCCTCTACTGCTGTTAACAAGGGAATTCTGAATGAGGATCTTCTTCATTGGTGCCAGCTGAACTCAATTTCAATCAGGGATGACAGGCAGTATCTTGGAAATTCGAGAGCAAGTGAGGAGGACATTTCAATCTCCTCCCTGTCTATATCCTGAGAGCAGAGTGATTAGGTTTTTAAAGTCAGAAATAAGTGTAGAAGAATGTCAGATCGGCCACTTACTAGCTCTCTTACGCTTCTCAGCAAACTAGTTAATGTGAATTATCACATAAAGACTGTGCTCAATGCTGAAGATACAGAGATAGAGATGTACAAAAGACTTACCTGTTGCCTCTCAGGAGCTTTAGAGAACCCTAAATATTTATAAATCTCGTGTTCTTCTAGAAGATGAAAATCCTTGCAGAGCTATATTTAGCAAAGAATAAATAATAAATGTATAACTCCCAGTGGAGTGAGAGGCATTTCATAAAAGTACTATCATTTTTCTATGCCTTATTTACCTTAAAATTAATCTAAACACCTAAGCTGTAAGCAAGCAATGTGCAGAATTATCCTTATCATTCGTCTGAGTCTTTAGAAACAAACAACAAAAAACTTAATGACTTGAACCTTTTGATTCAAGGTCTGTATGAAATTTTAAAATATTTAAATACACACAAAGATATTCTATTATTGTTATTATCTAAATAAAATATTACCAATATGTAGAAATGCATACATTACTTCTTGAATTAGTGACAATTTTCTATAGGTCATTCTTGTAGATATCTGTAGGTAAAATTATACTAATACTTAAACTGTTGATCTTAGTTAAATAATCTTGCCATTGCTCTACATTGTCTGGCCAATGTTTTCCCATGGAGACAAAAATAATCAGTGCACACACAATATACATGTTTGTCTATATGCAACTGCAAATGGTGTCTCTGGTTGTATGTTATCCGTCCACAGTCTGTGTCTCTGTGCACCTCTGTATTTCTCCTTTTCTGTTTTCCATGATTGTCCCCTTCCTCAGGAGCCATCAGACATATATCTGTCCTACCGCGAGACTGAAATGTAAAGTTCTTAGCTTTTCAAGGATTGCATGAAAATAAGTATTTTGTGTCATGTTATTGATGTAGTCCAGAGAAAGGAAAGTTGAAGAACAAAAACTAGCAGTAATGAGGGTGGCTGGGACTTTGTAAGAGTGAGAATGAACCAGGGCATGGAGCACACTTGTCATACCTCTGGGTCTTTGATGTCATAAATCTCCCAGAATTTTTCTAAGACTTATTTATCTTGAAGTCAATAAGGTACCCACCAGCTACCCAGGACTTTACAATGTGCTTTTACTCAGAGTATGAGTTGTACAGGAATTTGAGGTCCTTCTTGCACAACTTTTCCAGTATCATAGATTACAGGATTGCACCACTACCCCTAAGGTTTGGGGCTCCTTCTGATTGACAGAGCACGTCAAAGTCTAATGTGAGACCTTAAAGTTGGCTGGCTACCCAGTTCTGGCCTATTACTACTTTCAAGTGCCAATGGTTTGGGGGTTCAAAAGGGGACCGTGGTGCTGAGATGTTTTAGCTACTCAGTTTATTCAGACTTTCCTGCTAACTATACTGAGTGACAACCAAGAAGATGGAAAACATGATCATCATAGCATGATGAACAGGACATTGTATTTTTTAGCACCTTCAAAGAGGGAGAAGAGGATTTAAAAACATTAGAATTACCTTATGCATGCTTTTCTCCTGCAAGTAGATTTATTTTTGTCTAACATAAGAAACCCCTAGTTATATATTTATGACTTTATAGGCTAATGTGTTCCATTAGGTCTAAGTTACTTGTAATGAACAGTGTTTAATAAGAACAAAAAAGTATTCCACTGTGTATATATTTATTTGTATTTTTATATATTTTATTTATATAAAAATAAATGTTATAGATGTATGCTACTTAATATTATAGTGCTTCAATTAATTTATACATTTTAAATTACGCTAGTAGTACAAATTCGACAAGTCCAGATTACATATGACTATGGATATTGCCTTACATTTTTCCTATGAAGATAGGTCTTATTTTGTGAAAGCATCGGGTTGACTTCTAAGCTCTACTTCACTTTGCTATTTTTGGAAGTTGATCGTCCTTGATATATTTCTGCTGCCAGCATAGGGAATTTGTAAGAGTAGCAAAAGTACTTTAAAATCAAATCCTTTGTACACACAAATGTGTATCATGGTATTGGTGTGTGAGGGCAGTGCTAATAGATTGGATATATTCCATAGTCGTCATTCTTCAAAAGAATTTCAAAACATATACATTGTAAGCACTATAATTTCTATAATACCAATATGTTAAATATCGGCATGATTTTAGGACCATGTTTTGTTTATAGCAGTTGATTTAAAATTCCTATGTGGAGTTTCACAATTAAAAAGACTTTACATTTTTGTTTGTACCTGGGACTATGTTATATGTGGTTTTTCTGTAGTAATAATCTATAAGGAATGTGTACATGCTAAGAGGAAAACAGCACTTTCTTATATTTAAATTTGAAGTATTATGACATCTTTGTAAAATAATATATTTTATTTTAATATTTCTTGGGTTGTGAGTAAAAAGTGACTGTAATTGGGTACTAACTGTTGATTGAATTATAAAATATTTCAATATATAATGGTCATTATTTCCCTCTTCTTTAGGCTCCTATTTCTTTTTCTTTTTCAGTATTAGAATGCTGCTCCCATTGCAATTCTCTATAAGCGGCTATATTCTATATTGCATACATTTCTGATTGAGAAACTATCTCTTTTTTTTCTTTTTTTTTAATGACTTTATTTTGCAAAACAAAGATAAATGTACAGATTTTAAACATTTTTTGCTTAAAATTATACATTTTTGTCAGTACTGTTTTTTCAGACATTAAAATAAATTTTACATAAAACCATGTGAATATATTTTTTAGTCAGTACTTGATTTTTTTCAAGGGCTTGACAGTATGCATTGAAAACTATCCCTTGAAAGGCGATAAGACATTTGATATTCATTAGCAACAATGACCTGGTTTGAAATGACAGACCAATTACATAGCTGTGTAATCATTAAGAAGGAGGCAGCATTCAAAAAATGAAGAAACTTGTTTTAATTTTCCATGTTTCTAACTGATAAATCGAGCTTAAACTTTAGATTTAACTTTTAATTGCATTTTTTATTTTACTTTTTTTGTTTTTACTGAAAATTTGTCAGAGTGCTGGAAATACTGGAGTACGGTTCTATTTGTTTGTTTCTTTATATTTTTCTGCCAAAGAAAACCTATTGAGCATATAAAGTGTTTTTTCAGGCAAGTTGATCTAGTTGAGAATCTCTGCAAGAAATACATTACACACACTTGCAGAGTTTGAAAGATCTTCACACAAAAACAGGAATAATGACTTTTAATTAGCTTTCTATTTTATCTATACAAATTTTGGGTGAATATGAAAACCTTAAAGCTTCAGTTGAATATGACCAGTAACATCCAACACCATAGTCCTGTTATTTATTTGTTTGGCATTGGGGGGGGGTGGGGATAAAAACAAAATCTTATCCTTAGGCATAGCAATAAGTATTCTTAGGGGTTTTGATGTAGTCATGTATGAGTGAAAATATTTTTATTAGAATATTTGGTTTATACTGCTCACTTTAAATTTACATTAAATCTTACACATTTGGTATTATTTCAAAAATTAAAGTTATTCTATAAACTGAAGACATTATGACTTTGAAATTCATATCTTATGGCTTAGTACTGAACAACATGGCCACGTTATAATTATAACAAACATTGTAAAGACACATAGTAGTGTATAACTTAGACCAGATACATTTGTAAAAATTAAAACAGTTATCATTTATTGGAATAAAGGATGCCTTAGAAGAATTGTAATACATGAAAACTACAAATCTGCTTGTTCACTACAATTTGTGGAAAATAGTTCACCAATTTGGCCTGTTATAATAACAAGTAAGACCTAAGAAGTACAAAAAATATATCTTCAACAGTACAATAACATTTTCAGCAGTTTAATGAAGTATTCAGAAAAGTCAAAATACTACACATGGTGATGGGAAGTAGCTTAGAAGCTAGATGCTTCTTTGTATGTGCAAGGACCTGGGTTCAGTGCTGAGATCATGTAATACATGGAGTTGGTAGAACATGCCTGTAATCTCAGCAGTCCAAGTAGAGACAGAGCAATCAGAATTTCAAGGAAACCCACAGCTGCATATTGAACTCTAGGCCAGCCTGTCCCCATAAGAAGATATAGCAAGATAATTGATAATGACAATGAGGATGGGGGTATACTAAATTTTCCGCGGAATTAATGTGTGTGAGTGTATGCATGAGCATAAAAAAAATCGTGTTATTGAAGAACTTTCAGGATAGTAAAAGTCAGTAAAAAAGAAAAATTTTGAATTCTTTTGAAATTACAAACTAGACATGTGAAGCAAAACTTGAAATCATTAACTTTTTTCTAATCAATCTACCTGGATTTTTTCATATAACATCTTATGTAAGCTTAATGTCATATAAAGTGTTACATGAGAGTATCTAGTTAAACACAGCACAAATTATATCAGATATGTAAATTTTTAAAGAAATAATAAATTAATAAACACAAAAGACGAATAGTAATGTGTTAACCTGACTGTATTCAAATTATCTTTGTAAACAGAGACTATGGAATACTTTAAATTGAATCTTCAGAGTCAACCAGTTTATGTGTTGAACACCTCAGACCATAAAACTAAGCTATAGATTACCTTTGACTCATAAGGTTATGAATAGGTACTCAGAAAATCACATACCTAAGAACAGACTGATCAAATATGGTTCAAACTGAAGGGCAATATTTTCCTTAGTTATATAACATAGATTTTCTGAAACAATGTATCATTGATTTACCTCACTTTGTCTGCATTAAAACAAAAACAAAAGCAAAAGTGTTGGTTGAATGGATGTCTTGCTCTCCAAACTAATAATGGTTTTTAAAGAATACCCTCAGAATGTGTGTGTGTGTGTGTGTGTTCATGTGTGTGTGGGTGCCTCTACTCTGGTGTGTTTTCTTGCTATATTTATTCCAATTTTAGATATGGTCTCCAAATAGCAAGGTGCTCACCAAGTAGGCTGAGCTGACACCTCAGAGTCTCATGTACCTCCACCTCCCTAGAGCTAGGATTCAAATACAGATTCCTACAATCATTGTCACATGAATTGTGAGATCTGCTCAGGTCTCCATGCCCACAACAGTAGTCTCCAGATGGAGCTATTTCCCTCCTTCTAAGCATTCCAAGAATGTTCTGGAGTGTCTTTTGGGGGAGACCTACTCTCAGCTATGGAAAGACCCCATTGGGTGGCACAACATTTCACAGTGTTGTGAAAGTGCTTATAGAAACAGTCCTCAGGGACAGGGGAGTGGACGAATCTTGTGAAGGAAGGGTCCAATGGACAGTCTGGATGGATTTTCTTAGAGTTAGTGGGTCCTAACTTCTACTCCTACTTCTATGAGAGAAAATCACAGAGTCATGGCTTCAGTCTTTTTTAATATAGGGCTTTCACGATAAAGGAGTAAGACCTCAGTTCATGAAAAAGAACTTTTTAAATCCTGGCACATTTAATATCATAACTCCTTTCAAAGACACATAACACAAGGCAAATAGTTTTTATTTATACTTTATATACCATAGAACTAACTGACTTAAAGTTCAGTTATCATAAGTCTTTAAAAAAGAAGACCTTACCTGATAACGTCATCCCCATGCCCCTGACCTTTTGACTCTTGGAAGACAGAAAATCTACTTCCCCCTGAATGGGTTAATCTTTCCCAGAATCTTCATACAAGTTATTCATGGCAATTTGTGTCCTTTGTGATTGATTTCCCCCTCATTGGGCCCTTTAAATTTACTCATATTTAACACGTGCAATTACTTAATGATTTTTATTTCACTGTAACTACTCCACTGTAGGCATACACTACAGTGTACATTTCAACTGGTAAACACGGAAATTGTTTCCATTCCTTGGCTGCTTACTAGCCTGCTGTGTGGACATTCTTGTAGCATGCTTTATTTGGGTGCCCTTTCCTTTCCTTCTGGCATCTGTGTAGGAATAGAAATGATAATCCATCTGAAACTTCTGTCTAGCATTTTGAAGAACCACAGAACTCCTTAACAAAGGAGAGTAGCAGGTCTACTCTTTCAGGGATCATGTGGGTTGTCCTGTCTGTAGGTCTTTCACTGCTCTTCCTTAGAGCTACTGATGTAACCACAGGAGTTGTCGCCTGCATTTTCATCATGTCCATAATCTGCAACTGCTTCTCACATGCGTGTTGAAAAATAATTATTGATTTCTTAATTATGAGTTGGTTTTTCTCTATCATTAAATTATAAATGTTTTCATAGACATGATTTTTTAAAGAGGCCAGATGATGACTCTATTACAAAAGACACAAGTTTAATGTGCTTTTTAGATTCACTACCCCAAGAATTTTTGCTTACTTAGAACCAGTTGAGTCCTAACAACGTTAATATATTTTGAATTCTACATAGTTTTCTCTCTTCCAATTTTACTTACGTAGTTGATTCAAAAGAGAATTCATCATTTAAGGATACTCTTATGATGACAAAATTGAAATGGGCAGTTATTGAAGTTTCATTCTGCAGAGTCATATACTGTGAGATAATACTTTGATTGTTAGCCATTTTTCAACTCCTCTTTCCTAGAAAAATGTTGAATCACTGAATGTTCACCTCCATATCCCCAAATGTTTCTTCTTTTCCCTGAGACTAAATGATTTTTGTCCTTGATTTTCAAAATCTTGTCTTTTGGAATTTAGAATTTTAATTACTCAGTATTTTAAAGTTGAATTATACCTATTAAGTTAACAATCTTATTCCCATAGAATTATTTTTCTCTATAGTGTCTTGCAACCTATTGAATTCCTTCATGTTTCTGTGGCCATGACTAATACCTGAGACATATACTATACAGGAAAATTGATTTACTCTTAGCTCAAATGATTCAATTCAAATTTGGTTGAATCTGTTGCCTTGGGTACAATCGAGACAGCTCTTTGCTCATGAATGATGTTAATGAAAATAAAGGAAGAATGGTGGTGTCTGAGAAAATTAGAGGGAGAAACTGAAAGAACATAGAGAGACACACATGGAGAGAGAAGCAGAAAGATTCTAAGAATCTAAGAATGATGAAAAATAGCAACCTATTTACAAAATGCAGCTTACATGAAGCCTCAAAGCAAAGCTTATGACTTGGCTAGTCTAAGCTCCTTTCATGTTGCAATTTACAGTGTTCTGCTGGGTGGGATCTAAAGATTTCTAGCTTTAGACTCTGGTTCAGATTCCATTGTGTTCAAGATACATTATCTGAACCAGCTTAAATCACGGTGCTGTTATTTGTTAAAGGAGTAATTAGGACAACTCAGTAATAGTCTGAAGACTAAATAAAATGATGTATAGAAATAGCCTTACACACAACCTTATACATTTAATCCAGAGAGAATGAGCTCATTAAAAAATACCTTTAGGAATTAAAAAGAAAAACAAATGACTTGGAAAGTAAGCAAAATTTAAAATACAACTCCATCTTGGGGTCACTTGCTTTCAACAGCAGTTTTCAAAGGGTGCATTGTATATTAATCCCTGAATGTGACAATTTCTCTTAATTATATGTCTACACATTTGCACACACATTTAGCCCATCATTATATTCAAGACTCACCCACTGGACTGTAGCTAAGTCTTTAATGAGTTACTAATGAACATCTTAAGCTTAGATCAGCATTTGGAACAATCCTAAAGTGTGTTGAAAAGCTATTCAGATCGCAAAGCTGTGGCTTTTAATTAGACTGTGGGCCCAATAAAAGTTCCTGTCTTCACTTTTCTTCCTATCTTGAGGACATCGAATACTAGCAAGTGGCAGCTTAGTCTCATTTTGATATCATTAGCCATATATGAAGTTAATAGGGCTGGATTCTATTGACTGGTTTTGAGATCTCATTGAACTGATCAAATAAAATGAGAACAATATGAAAACATTACCATGGTATTCTGCAGGGTTTCATTCTTTTTTCTGTTGGACTTAGATGACTTTAAAACAGATTGATTTTGTTGTTGCATCAGAGAATAACAGATGACAAGGGAAAAAATGATCCAGATACGATTAAATCATGTAGGTGGGAAAATAAAAAAAAAAAAAAAAAACAACATCTCCCGTACTTATAAAAAGAACACGCAGTCTGCTTTCACACGTTGCCAATTCTCTCCGAGCTGTTAGAGGCACCACAGAAATAGTAGTTATAAATATTACCCAAATTAGATCAAGAGTACTCTTTACTGGAGCTCACCTTAAAAGTCAACAACGGTGCTACTTAACAGGTATCCTTTCTGCTACCCTTTTCCTCTCCTTCCAGTCGTGAAGTTAGTGAAACCATGAAAAATGTAAGGACAAATGCTTTTGTACTCTCGGTAAAATTTTGAGCAACGGGACGACATGTAGCTCTCCCTCCCGGAACCCTACAAAATAGCTTGAAAGAGGTCCTTTAAATCCTTCACAAGAGCTGCTACTTGGATTCACTGTGATGACTTCATTGTATAGGTTATGGATTTTCATTGGGAGCTTTGCATTGAGCCCCTGCAACAGATATCTATATCTACATATATATATATATATATAGATAGATAGATAGATAGATAGATAGAGGTATATAGATATCAATATAGATATATAGATTCATATATAAGTTTACATATATGAATCAATTTTTTAAAGTAGGTATCCAATAATAGTGAGAGTATGAATGTATCACCAACATGACTTAATTGATCAGTGTGACATTTGAGCTTGTTAGCATATCTGTCTTGTTGTTAGCCAGCATTTAGACACCTGTTTACTGTTTGTGAGGACAGGTTGAGATGCAGGTGACAAAAAGCTCTTACTACCCTATGGTAAGAAAAAAAACAAACAAACAAACAAAAATGACAGAGGGACAATGACAATATCTGTATTTTCCTCAACTATTCTCAGGGATGTCAGTCTGGATTTACTTAACCAAGCGAGACAGAACTGACTAACAAGACTGTGTCTGTGAATGTACACAGCCCACAACCGGTTCTGCTCATTTTGCCCACACAACAGGGCCAAATGTCGGCATGGTAGAAGAAGTGTCCCCTGTACCACAGCTGCCTAGAATCTTAGAGAAATGAGTGCTTCTTTATAGCATTCTGAACACACAGCTTCTGTAGCATTAAAAATTAATATTCCTGAAGAGGGTTGCAGATGAAAGAAGTCAGGATTCTACAGAAAAAAAAAAAAAAAATCCAACGCTTGAGTTTTTTTTTTTTTTTAAACCATGAATTACAATCTGTTTGTGTTTTGTTTGCAAAGAGCAGGTGTTTTTAGTTGGAAAAAAATTACAGTTAGATGCCATCCCTTTAATGTAATAAGCCTTTTCATTTCATTTGAATGAAAATAAATCTGTCTTTTGGGGAAAAGCCAAACTTATAAATGAAAATTACTAACAGAATTTGCCTCCTTACTCCTGTTCACAAGGGTCTGAGGTCTGTGTTGTAGCATTGCTATTTAAAGAGTCAATATAATAAGTTATACCTCTCCCCTTACTTACATACCTTACTGCATTAAAATAGAATACTGGAAAGCAAATTAGAAAATAACTTCTAAATGTTTTCATCCAGCACCACAAAATAATTTTGCCTTTAGCTTCATTCACAGAGAAGCATGTGACCTTGTCACTAGGTTTCCCTCTCACACAGCGATTGCAACTTAGTTCTGCTGTGTCCTCAGTCAAATGTGTATTTTGTTTCATTTTGCTGTCAAAAGCTAAGTTGTTGAGAAGTGTCAGGAGATGGGTCTGAAAGGTCAACAGTTCCTTTTGTCACACCGGGTATATCTATACCATATGGAGGGATTCCAGCTACAGAGAGAATCCAAGTTAGACAGGCATATGCTCACTCAAGGATTGCTACAGAAGTTGCTTCATCTTACAATGAAGGGCAAGTCATCATCACTGAACTGTGCCCCGATGATATGGAATTAAAACAGAGTTTTCTATGCCAAAGCTCTGGGCATCTTTAGACAGGTGCTTTCGTGACTACTTTCAGATATTACTATGAGGCCTGTAGAGAAATTGTGTAGTAATTACATACACCTTAGAAAGAACGTGAAGAAATATTAACCTTCATATGGGTGGTACTATGGTGCTGGGGGAACAAGTATTTTTCAGGTTTATAAGACAAAACAAGCAAACCCATTGTTTTCACAGAAAAGAAATGAAAGCAAAGGGGATCAAGTAATGACTTCTATTCCCTGTACTTTAACATATACTTTTTAATATTCAGTATGTGATTTCCCGTTAGCTACATAGTGCTGCTCAGCCTAGTATAGTGAATATTGTTAATAAGTTATTACATGCTAAAAATACTATTACTGTCTCTAATTGTAAAGGTTAAAAAAAAAAAAAAACAGATCAAACTCATCAAGCTACTGATGCAGAGATACTGTCCAATGATCAACTGAAAAGAAATTAAGTCAAGATCTCACAATGCTCTCTAACAAGCTTCTATTCAAGTCACTCCTATGACAACCTCATACTGCTTCATTCTGTAGACCTTTGAGCTAAGCTAGAATCAAAACAATGGAAACAGTGTTCTGAGGTTGGCCAGCACATGATGGAAATAGTAGAATTTATAACCGGAAACCTTCTAGTTTGTTGGGGGAGGGAGCAGTTTATTTTTCTTGAACCTTGAGGATCAGATTAATACATGATGAAAGGAAATTTTAGAAGAATGTAGGAGAAAATATGAGGATTTTGATGATGATGCTTTCATAATAATCATAACATAATTATAACAATTCCCCCTCTCTTTTCCTCAAGTCATACCTTCCCAGACATACTTCCTTGTTCTCTTTCAAATTATGGCGGAATTTATTCACTAACTGTTGTTACATGCATATATGCATTTGTATATACATACCTGTTCCAACATGTATACCACAGACTGCTCTCTGTACAGTATGTTGCTTGCATGTATTTTATAAGGTAGTTTTGATCTATGAGCATGGGTTTCAATGAGTTCTCATATTTTCTGTCTTCCTGATTTCTCCTCTCGATTTCTAGCATTCCAGAGTTGTGCACCACATTTTGCTCTAGTGCTTACTTTAGTTTTATATTCTACACATAATATAAAAATGTCAACACTGCCTTCAATGCTTACTTTGAATTCTTTTATTCCTTTTGGTTTCTGTCTACATGCAAAGAACACCATGAAACTTCCCTAGAAAGGCATTCTTCAACTGACAGGCTACCCACAAACATGACATGAATCACTTCACCAATCCACTATGCTACATACTCTGTCAAGTGTCTGGAGATGATCCACTAGGAAGGCAGAAGGGTGAAAGCATCTTCCTAAAATATGATAAATGACAGAGATAAAGCAAAAAATTGGTAGCTTATAATGAATACTAAATATCATTCATGACTTAAGTGATTCAAACTTGAAAACCACAGACACATCATTTTCAAGCCTTATCAGATATGTGATACTTTAATAATTAATTTTAATTATTTATTTAATAATTAGAATGAAATCCATGTTTCCGGAAGGTTACAAAACAAAGGCACAGGACACATACTTTTCCTTATCGCCTCTTCAGCATTATCTGATAGCAACATTATCAGGTTGCCATCTTGAAATTTTATATACAAAAGTCAGAAACTATAGTCTCAAATGCATATGTAGGTGAGGGAAGGCTAGAAGAAAAGGTTGCTAAGAACCAAACCTGTTCGAGCCACATGTTGGCAGTATTTTTCATCAAGGCTTTGAATAGCCAGAGAAAACACCAAGAATGTGGAAAATGTCTCCAAGTATCCAAAGACCACCTTGCTTCAAAGGGCAACTAAATTTTTTTTACAGCCATGTGTAGAACTTACCCAAATGGAATATAAGTGGATGGAGAGTCCTGTATAGGCATCACCTTATTTGACAGGAAGAATTTCTGCTTCAACTGTGAATGTGCCTCAAGGACAGTGTAAGCTCCTAAGTACAGCTTCTACCCATTAATGCTGGTGAATTTTTTAGCAAGGGCTATTATTGAGTTAAGGAATTCTTCTAAGTGTAAGATTTCAGAGGATTACCAGACCCTTAACTGTGGACGTTATTTTGCTGATTAAATCATTCAGTAGTTCTGAGGAGCACGAATTGGATGTGTAATTAGACCTGAAGCATGCGTAGCCTTTGAAGTTATACAGTACCTGAAGCATAGTAAGTGCAATATTTGTTTGAAAGATAAAAGTTAAAATTTGGGGTTTTGCTGCCAGTCTAAGGTGACTGTGAAGAGTGGTGAATTTAAGTAAGTGTGGCATATTGCATCATATACACTAGAATCCCATTTTCTCTAATGTAGGACTCCTGTCATTTTAACGTCCTGTTATTTTTGTTATTTTTGTGGTTCTGACTCTGGCTGTGAAATCAGGCTCTTTCCTTCCTCTTGTGTGAACCCTATTTGCTTCCTGCTTAGCTCTGGACTGTATGCTTTGTAGTTCATATACAGAGGATGCTCATGTAGATCTAGACATAATCAGATTTGTCACCTGATGATGATTCTATTGCTTGCACATTTTTTTCTCTTTTTTTTTTTAGATACTCTATTTATATTTGAGATGTTATGCCTTTATCACGCCCCTGGCACCCATCCCCCTCCTCCTCCATTTGCCTTCACAATAACACACATTTTAATCAGTTCTGCTCCTCTGTTTGCTATAGAATATGTTTTTTTTAGTTTTATTTGGTTTGGTAAATTTTTGATCTCTACTTCAGAGGAGATCCTTGGATTTTGATTGTGTACTTCATACCTTTCCCTGGCATGCCATGTTTCTTTCCTCCAATCTTTAAATCTGACTGTGACATCAGAGCCCTGCAGCTGGTGTGTGCTTACTCTGTAGCATCTGGAGCTATTCTCCTTGACCTCTACAAATCCCAAGGTTGCTGAGCTACCTCCTGAGCAGTCAAGGCTGTTATACACAGCACACCTCCGCGATAGCCCCAAGTCCTTTTTAGTTATGATTTGTATGATTTTTGTCATACATTGGTTTGGTGTTGTTGTTGCTATTATAAGCTCAGACTTTATTAAAAACAAACCTCTCTTTGAGTTTTACCCCCATAAATGTCATTCTAAGAGCTTCAGATGCAGACCTGGCTTGCTGCATTTATATTTCCTGAGGACTATTCATATCTGTATAGTATATATTTTTTTCTTTTTGGTGTCTATGCCTCAACAGTCCTAGGTAGACAAGGGGCTCACGTGTATATTCTTGAAGTCTGCTTTGTCTACCATATTCTCCTATACATTGACATCAAAGAGGAGCCAACACCTGATGAGAACACCATTATTCATATGTGGACTGAATACAATCAAGCAAGTTTTCATCCCATCATGTCAAATGGGCTTGTATGTTAACTTGGCAAAGATCAAAATCTTTCACCGTCATTATGACAGAAGCCTATAGCATCGTATATGAAAGAGTACACTTTCACTAGTGTCTTAATGTAGCATGGCTGTAAAGATATTCAGAAACAGGCATTTGTGGATAATTCCATAAAATATACAGAGTTGGTTTCACTATCACTGGGGGTATAGAGGGCTTGTCATGTCAAATTTAGACAAAGAAAACAGAACATGCCAATGTAGTGAAACATACCAAGAAGCAATTATTCAGAGATTCTTATTTTAATAAGTTCTTAAAAAAAATAAAACATGCTTTTTGACACTTTCTATTATGTAGCTGGTGGAGATGGTAAATTGTGCTGGTTTAAATGTAAATCGTGATTTTATATCAGTGTTATAGGCATAAAATATAAACTTTTCCATCAGGTGAACTTTCCAAATTTTTAATACTACTTTATTTTTTTTCTGTAAAAGTTATATCATTTTATGTGTCGTAGTTACAGGGATATATTCTTAATTTGCAAGTAATCCAAATCAAAGTGTTAGAATTCTACTATATAACCTTGTCACCATGGATTCCACAGTGCTTTGTCTATATATAAGCCATATAGAATAAGAGTATGTCTTTAAATATGAGCCTGTATTATTTTAAAGTGAATGTACAAAGTATAGTGTTTTGCTCTGTAAATCATTTGCTCTCTATTGACAGGTAGATTTCATTATCTTTCTTATTAAGTAAAGTAATTACAGTTAGTGTAGAGAATTGTGCCTTGTTTATCAGTTCACCATAATGAAATCATGTACTTAGGTAGCTCTGTTTATTTTTTTTCATAGCATATAATATATGATTCTTGTGTCAACTTTTAAAAATATCATGTGTATAATTTTTTATCATTGTCGTCCTGGTCTTCCATATTTATTCATTTATGTAATATGCAACATTTGTCAGTATAAATCACTGTGTATATCAGTGGCAAAAATGTGTGTATATCTTTCCACATTAATGTCTGTCACAGTTCCCAATACAGTACCTTTCAGAAATGTTAGTATAATGACCAGATAACATATAAATAAAATCAAAACAGTCATTTCACTCTTCACCAGAACAAAACAAGATTAAACAGCAAAACAACAGAACCCCTTTATCTTGTCGAGCTTTTTTATGTAAAAACTGAGGTTGGTAGCTAATTCCTAACATCACACATGGGTAGATTAGTGCCCATAATTTGTATCTCAACGCTGTGAGACTATTAAAATATAGAGGACATTTCTATTTTGTAAGCTACTAATGTATTCAATTTCTGTAATTATGTTTGATATTCAGATCACGTCAGGGATAGGCTGAGAAGTATTTTTTTTCTTTTCTTTTCTTTTCTTTTCTTTTTGTAATAAAGGTAGTATTTGTAATCAACAGGACAGAAGGATTTATTGCTCAGTCCTAGGTTTGTCTGAGTGGGGCTTGGGGTGGCTGGTCCGAAGCCTGAGTCTGCAGTAGAAGCCTACCTTAGGAATGGCTTCTACTGGGCTCTTCTGAGGCCTGAGTAAGCGGGGGTCTGATGGTGCGCCCTGCGGTCCCCGCAGGTGGCAAGCACACTGAGAGACATCCAGCCCTCGCTGCTCCACTGCGACATGCTGAGCGCAGCCCAGGAGGGGCTCTCCCTCCCAGACATCTTCTTCAGCAGCCTGCTGCAGAGCGCTCTACTGCACATCGAGGACAAGGACCACGTGGAACTGCCAGAGGAGGTCGCGGACCAGGTGCCCCAGGAGCACAGATCGCAGCCCAAGGTGCGACCAGCCGGAGGGGGAAAGGGCTGGGGTGGCTGGGCAGGGGCTCATGGGAGGTTCAGTACCAAGAACTCTCCACATTTCTACTATATTGTTGATGACCTGTTTCCCAGAGCACTGACTAAAACAGCTGCTTTAGAAGCACATGCTAATTCCCCTTGAGAGCCACACTACTATTTTGAAATAGTTCCTTTAAGATGTATGGTTGTGATGGGAGGCTGGGATAGTGATACACACCTGTCCTTCCAGCACTGTAGAAATGGAGATGGAAAGGTTAGTGTTCAAAGCAAGCCTAAGCTGTGGAATGAATTTTCAGGCCTGCCTGCCTTGGCTACCTGAGGCCATATCTAAAACGAATTGATTTTGAAAAAAGTAAGAAAGAAAAGTTAGCAATGTTATTGAAATATTATTTGGAATTATTGATGGAAGCTTCCAATTACATTTGTAGCAAAAACATTTAACTATAAATTTTCTAAGACTGTGAAAGATGAACAAGTATGAACATTTCTGATCATCTGCTGTGGGGGAAAATGTCTCATCAATAGAATCTAACAAGGTTTTGAAAAGATTATGATTAAAGTATCCTAGTAAGAAATTATGCACAGTCAAAGCATAAAACCTCATCGAACAGCTAATAATCTCATGAAAATGCTGAAAAGTACCTATGATCTTGCTTTCCAGATGACAACTCTATTGAGTGACATTCAACTATTGAAACTTCATTGAGGAACATTATGTAATGTTTCCACAAAATTAAATACTCCTTTTCCCAATACTGTATACCACAAAGTTTTTTTTTTTTTTTTTCTCACAAAACTTCATAGGATAGTCTTATTTCTATAGTTTCATCTGGGGGACATAACATTCATCTCTTTGTGATATAACGTGAATAACTCTGGTGAAGATTTTGCTGAATTCTATGAATTTCAAGTTGCCCTGTCTCCTCTATTATTTTTGGAAGGGGTAAAAATGCAAGAAATACAAAGGGAGAAGTGTGTATCACTGCATTATATGTGATTTTTGTCAGAGACCATTGTGGCAAAATATAATAGAATGCTTTGTTTCAATATAGTAATTGAGAGAGGGTCATCATAAATCCACTTCAGGGGGGGGGGGGGGCTGGAGAAGTGGCTCAGTGGATAAGAGCACTAACTGCTCTTCCGGAGGTCTGAAGTTCAATTCCCAGCAACCACAAATAACTCACAACCATTGTAATAAGATCCAATGCCCTATTCTGGTGTGTCTGAAGACAGCTACAGTGTACTCAGATACACTAAACAAATAAACAAACAAACCTTTTTAAAAATTCATTTCAGGTGAAGGTAACAGTGAAAGTTAAACTCAGATCTTTGGTCCTAGTGGGCACAGGAGATAAGAGTATGGAGAACACTGTGCTCACAATGGCTTTGTGTCCTCAGCCACCCTGTTCCATCGATGCACTCCAATCTGCCCTTTCAAATTCTCATCTCATCTTTGGTCCCTTTGAGTCTGTCAGTGGTGATGGCAACAAGGCCCATTGAGATGTGTGTCCAATGCATTGCAAATATTCAACGGCAGAATAGCAAAAACAGTCTGCCTGTTTTCTTGTCCTGCTTTCAAATATGGATGGCAAGCTCTAAATCGGGCACATTTCCATTAATTCAGAGCATGATCATGAATGTTTAGGGATAATTCTTATTGTTTATTTTTGTTGTACAATTATACATCAAATAAGTATCATTTAGGCCATACCAGTTGACCAGTACTCATAGGAAATTTCTAGAAGCCATTAAGAAAAAGTCCAGAAATGATGTTTAATTTTTTTCTTAGTCCAACTTAAAAATACTTGAATCAGCACCTATGCACACAAGCAATTTTACCTTCTAATAAAAAATCAGAATACAGGAAATGTTTTTCCTTTGAAATAGCTTTATACTTAAGATCTTTATTGTTTTCTTTTTAATTCTTTCATGACACCTTTCTACACCATTAGCTTTTAATTCCTGTGACATATATGTCCTAATGCAATATAGTCGTGTGTTTTAAAATCACACATTTTTAAACTGGGAACTTTATTTATAAGAGGATTCTGCTGTATTATATTTTAAACGATGGTGAAAGTGGCAGTGCTCTGCAGGTCGCAAGGAAGCTCTGAAGGGGAGGGTACAGGCTATGTGAAACAAAGGCAACTTAAAAGCCACGTATGGTTGGGATGCATTTAGAAAGTTGCTGCTTTGTGAATGTAATTTTTAGTATGACAGCAAGACTGAGGTTCATTTGAGAAAGTTTCTCACAAAAAGAGGAAAAGGGGAAAAGTAAATATTATAGGGACATAATACTTCCCCAAAGTGAAGAGAATACACACAGCTAGATTGGTATTAAAAAGTATTGAAATAAGAAATCCATATGGTGTTGAACTCTTTAAATTTACAAGACATGGCAGCATTCATATAAGAAAATATCAGGGAATTTATGTTCCTTCTTTATCTATTTATGTTGCTCAAAGAAAAAGCAACAAGCTCTTGGAGGAAGAAGATGCCTGATTAATCTAGCCCTCTGAAAACACCTTAAGTAATGAAGACCAATATTAATGTGATCAATCTGTTCATTAAAAATAAAATTCATATTGAGTCTTATTCAGTCTTAGTATACAAATAGCCAAACTAATTAAGTAAAGACAACAAACCCAAACATGCCCAATGAACGATAGTTTCCTTTTCACCCACTTGAGATGACATTTTGACATTTGACCTTGAATTTATTTCCTTTTTAGAGTTAATATAAATTAAGACATAGTGAGGGTTTGAATTCACAGACACCTCAAATTGACTCTATAATAAAAGTGAGTGAGTGTGTGTGGGGGGGGGGGGCTGCTCACACAAATGTTGCTTAGAGAGCTTAAAGCCAATCCCAACAAAAATCCAGATATCAAAATAATCCCTAGAAGAGAGGGGAAGCCTAACATGTTTTAAATTATTTTTATTAATTTCTTTGGAATTCAGACAATATATTTTGATAACCTTCTCTTCCTATTACTTTCCCAACTCCCGCATTCCTGCCTACCAACTTCCTTTTCTCATTTTGAAATACTTCATCAAATCTAATCGATGCTGCCCATGAACTCTTGAGTGTGGGACACTCACCAACTGGGCTCAGTATACCTACTAAGAGCCACACCATTGGAGAAAACTGACTGTCCCCCTCCCACAAAAACTTAAGCTATCCATAGCAAATTCATTAATTGCAGAGGCCAATGAACTCTTTCCTACACCATGATAGGCTGTTTACTGGCTTTATCTTTATCTTTATCAGGTCTTCTGTAGACAGCCACAGGAGGTATATGTTCATGAATATAGTAGTCCAAAGAAAATATTTTACTTTGGTTGTTTCTAATCATTGGCTCCTCCGATCTTTTTGTTACCTCCTCAGTGGTAGTCTTTAAGTCTTGAAGACAGTAATAAAAATGCCTAGTTTGTGGTTGAGCACTCTACTGACATTTATTCTCTGGCTTTCGAATAGCTATATGTTTTTATGTTAACTACCATGTGCTGCTCAAATAGACTTCTCTGATGAGATCTGGGAGCAGAAGTAATATGTGAGCCTAGAGATAGAAAGTTAGAGGGTAGTTTAATACTATGTCAATTTAGCAGATTGATAGTAGTCTACTCATTTTAAATCACTTTGTTGTTCTTGTTGCTTTAATAATAACCTTCTTGCAGATACATAAGATTGCTAAGGACTTTACATAGCTCTCCCCCAACAAGACCACGTATACTATATGTATATGTACATGTACAGGCACATGCATATGCACATGCACATGTACATGTACATGTATATGTGTATATGTATAACAAAAATACTTAAAATTCTATTCTCAATCATTTTAAAGCTTATGTTTTACATTGAGAGCCAAATGCTTTTGTTGTTTTTTTTTTTGCTTCTTGTTTTTGAATTTTATTAATTTCTGTTTATATATTATTTCAGTCCCCTTAATGAATCACATAAGCCTCTACCATAACTGGATTTATTCCTCATTCTTTCATGTTTACAAGTGGAAATGTTTCTAGTATAGTTACAAACAAAGGTAAATCTCCACTTAATTATTAGAAGTACTGTACTTCAATCTTTAAATGATTGTGTATATACTTAATATTTCTTCATTCATTTTGAACTTTTTATTTTCCATATACATTGTAAGTGTAGACTTACAATGGACACTGTATTAAGAGTCAGCAACACAAAGATAGAGAAAACCCCATATTTTATGTCTCAGCGAGTCTAGTCTTTTTGACAGGAGTGTGCACTTTCTTTTTTTCTCACAGCTGAAGTACTGACTAACCTCCTATGGCCTCTTGCCTTCTTGCCTCTTAGTTCAACTCCTCAGGGAGTCTAGTCAGTATTCCCGGTCTACTGACTTCAGTTGCCAATACTTCTTTGGACATGGCAAGCAAATGACTGCTAAGTATAGAACACAGTGGGGTAGGAGAAGGGGCGACCTACTTTGGCTTGCTGAGTCAGAGACTGTGCTCCCAAATATGAAATGGTGTCTACAATGCATTCTGACAGACAAGCCCAGCACAAACAGAAAGATACAACATAAACACAAAAGTTGATGTTCAGTGTAGTTGGAGCATCAAGTTCAGGTGAGAATTTTCTAACATCATTCTAAAAATGATACAGAAAAAAACAGCAAAGAACTGGGCAGAAAAAAAAAAGACTTCATATTATAATGAGTTTAGCGATTCTCAGATGGCAGTGATAAAAATCTTGTGAGTATTAAAACTGAGGAATCGCATATTAACAACAAAGACCAACAACCACATAATAAAGCAAAAACAATAGAGTCTTCAAGACAAGATGGAGAGCTATCATGACTCATAGAAAATATGAGTTACTTGTGTTAGTGGTTCTGACTTCAGGAAGGAATGTCCAAAAGATAATATTCATAAATATACGGAATGGGATGAGGGTATAGTTCAGTTCCTTGGATTCAAGAAGCCTTGAGAGCTATCTTAGCACTCATAGAACCTAAAATAGAGACAAGGAGGCCCAGTCAATAAGATTGAAAGTATATGCAAGTTAGAGAAAGCACAAGAAAGACTACTTCTGGTTTTAGCTGTTAAGTGTGAGATGTTCTCCATCTTACTGAGACAATGATAGAAGGCAAAATTCGTAAGGCATGACAGCATTACTGACCAAAGTCATTCTCATTAAAAATGTAAAAAGAGCAGTATTATTGCTTAAAAGTACTGTTTTGGCCAGAAATGATAAGGTATCTCTAAACACAAGAATACCTGGTATGATTTCATCCATTTCTTCCTTTACTCCCCTCTAATGCCCGGCAGGGATAGAAAGGAGCCAAGATTAGGTCTAAATTTTGAACTTTTCCATCTTCTCTTTTGACAAATTTAGTATCTGATTGGTGGTTTTGTTGTTGTTTGGCAGTTTTGCTTTGTTTTGTTTTGTTTGATTGATTGATTGATTTTAGTTCAGAGTTTCTAGTAAAAATCTGGAGAGAAACAGAGATCCTTCTCTTCATGTTTACCCTCATTTAGAATATAACATAGCACCCACTTCAGCAGACTGATAACCACAAAAATCTCCACGTGTCTTTTGAGAAATCCTTCGAAAGGAACCTTGATTAATCTCTTGCCTAATTAAAACTGATTATTAAAATAACTTATCCCTTGAAGACAGTGTAAAGGGGTGCTTTATCTTACAGAAATGGCTAATGTCCTTGTTGGTTAAGAGTTTTTAAAATAAAGCCTCTACTCACATAGGCTATGCTTTGAGAGCTTTTGATCTGTCGCTGTGCTCCCAAAGCTCACACACTTTTGCATGGGAGATGCTGCAATGACAAAGCTAGAGTAGAAAGAGAGACTGGGGTTCATTCGCTGAGTTACACAGAAAAGAACATGATTCGGGAATCCAGCCAGCTCCTTTGGATAGCACAAAGTCACTGGCTTGATAGAACAAGTCATAGATGCTAAGATAAATGAGAAACATAGTCAACTGCCTACAAAATACTTTGAAACCTTCAAAAGCCAGAATCCCAATGAGAAAAGGCTGCTAGTCAGACAGCAGCATTTTTCTTAACTTAGATCACATCCTAAGGACTGCATTCTTCACTCACTTGCAGACCCCACTGCAATGGCTTTGGGGTATTCTTGAAGATGAAGTGCTGTCTATGCAGCAGTGGGACAGATAAAGTCATAATTACTCAAGAACAAAAATGGCAGAACCTCATTATTTTAAGCCAGCCATAACCCTTTACCCCATACTTTTGTCAGACATTATCTTGATTGGTTGGAAGGTCCTGCTTTTTGAGTCTCTTTCAGTTCAGCACTTAAACTTGTTAAATCATAGAAATGGCATGTTTTCCTCAATTTTTAATTGATTTTGCTACTCAGTTTTTTTAAAGGAGGATTCCAGATGGGATCTTACTATGCACCTCAGGTTTCACTATGTAACTTTGGCTAGACTCACAGTTGCTTGAACCTGCCTTTCTTAATCTCTTGAGTGCTAAGGTGGCAAGCACGTATCCATTCTGAGTAAACCAGAGCATGGTGTTGCTTTGTTTCACCTGTGGTTGGAATCGAACCTGTAACCTGAACCATGGTTAATTAGTGCTGCACTATGGAGATGTGTCACCAGCCTGACCACTGCTCTAGACACATGATTTCTGCTCTGAAGTTGCTGTTACATCTGATACAATCATTTTAATAAATTGAAACATTGTTATTCTCACTAGGTTTTGATTACTGTTATTTATCAGGACAGTCAAGAGGCAAATTTTTCTTCCTTATAATCCTAAATGGAAAAATGAATATTACTTAAAGTTTCTTATTTATTATAGTTGAATCTGACAGTTCTAGGGGAGGTCTGGGAATTCCTGAGGAGATAAGAAGATGACAGAAACTGTGACAGAAGAACAGAAATAACTGTTGCCATGGCAATGGAAAACCTTCTATTTTACCACCTCAGCCTTTTGGATATAACTCCTGCTGTAAGAGAATAATGTAATGTGGCCTTCAGATACCTGTGGCAGCTTTCTTGATTTATTTATGACACTTTAATAGTTTTTCAGAGAGAGACCTTATTCACATGTATGTGTGTCTTCTTGGGATGCTCATGAGTTTAGAGAAGACTTCTCCTGTAATTGGATAGAAAATGTGCTCTTTGCACATTGCTCTAGAATCCTCTTGTGTACCTATCATGATATGTGTATGTGGGAAGAAGAGAAAATATCTCTAGAGAGCTAAAAGGGGTGTTAAGATTTAAACAAAATGTTTTATATAACTAAACATCATTTCAAGGAATTATTTTAGGACCTTGTTTTGTTTATTTTCTGTTTTTGTTTTTCATATAATATAAATAGAGAAGGCTCATATCCTATTGGAAATAAAGGTGTTAATGAGCACAGATTTCACTAGCTTAAAATTTACTTCTATTTCCTCAGATGTAGGAATAAGATGAGGGTCGTTCCCAAGCTGTGGGAATGGAGGGCTTAGGCTGAGCCCTGAGTGTTTGTTTCTCTGTTCAAACTCTCCCTAGGCCTATGTCTAGAAGCTCCAAGCATCCTTACTTATACTCTAACTCTTCCATCTTGACTGCTTCATTTCGGCTTCTCTCGACTCCTTACTGAATTGCTCTGCTTGCCTCCTACTAACTCCTTGCAATATGTTCTAATCTAGTTCCTTCTCGTTCTTCGCTTGTTCTGTCTCCATCCATGTCTAGTTTGTTCTTTCCGAAATCTATGTAAAACTGCCACACCTTTCTCTCCCCATGCAGCTCTTTAAGTCGTTAATGTTAATTTTTTTAAATAAAATGCTACAGACAGTATTTTTTTTTTTTTGCCATTTTGGGTATGTGTCATCTCTTTCTGAGTGTGGGTTTCAAAATGATTACTGTGGTGATGCTTTTGTTTTCTGATTCCATATTTGTGTTATGAAAATTGAGTTGTGCCTGGATATGCTTGCACATACTCTCCTCCTAGCACTGGGGAGGCAGAGGCAAGAGAATCTCTGAAATTGAGGCCAGCCTGCTCTGCACAGAGCATCCTAGGATAGCCCAGGCTACACAGAGAAACTAGGTCTTGGAAACATATAAAACAAGGAGGAGGAAGAGGAAGGGGAAGGACATGGAATTGATGTTAACCTTTAATATGTCCACTTCAAAAACTTTCATGTTTGAAACCTGATCAGACTCATCATTTTTGTTCTTTCTTAATTGGCTGAGCATCTGCCATGTAGTGAGAATTGTAGATAAGGTCCAAAAATGCAAGTTATACATAATAAAAGTGTGACTGACTTATGACATTTTTTGATGTTGTTGTTTTAGGATCAGGCTATTGGTTACTTCGAAAATCGTTCCTGAAACAGTATTTTGTAGTATAGGAGAACTAAAGTATACCTCAGGCAGAGGAAGCAAACTTTCACCACATTTATAAAACACATTCAAAATGCCAAGCAGAGGATGGCGGGCCAGAGGAGGGCGGGCCAGAGGAGGGCAGGCAGCAGAATCAGGTCAGAGTACTTGTTTGCCTTGCTTTGACACCATCGTTCTTCTCTTTGCAGTTTTCTTGTGTAGAGTGCACTGGTACACACGTGCAGAAATAATAACACTTTATGTTGTATTGCATTACAAATAATATCTCTAATGTGTAATTTCACATATGCAGCTTGTTAGACTGATATTCTTTCCCCAAGTACAAAAGATATATAAAGGGAGGCACATGAAGACTTTTCGAAGAAGGGATTTATTTGGAAATACTATTGTTTAGGCTAAAGAAAAACAACAAAATAAAGCGGTGATTTTGATTGAGGGATGCTTATGGGTTGATAGCTAGAATAACGGTGCATTGAACACAACTGCCAGTCAGTTCAGTGTGCTTGTTTGTTACTTATGTGGCATATGAAGTTCCTCTCTGATTCTGTTCCTGACCTTACTAATGATGTAGTTGATGTTCAAAGGAAGGTGAGGTAAGCAAGGTACAAGGCTGGTCCCATGGCGTAATAAAATACGGGGTCAGTGAAATGTACCGATATACCCCTGATGCATCACAAAGCTTTGTCTATCCTACCTACCCATGTCCATAGAACAATTTGGAAGCACAGCTGGAAAAAGGTACAGGAAGCTATTCTGGTGAACTGGATAATGGGAACAAAGCTACAGCCCCAACAGTAAGCCCATTCTTGGGTAGTGGAGGAGACTATACCAGGATGAAGGAAAAAAGATAATGGGGGAGAAAGCTTGCACATTGGGCTGAGGCCCCCTGTCGAAGGGTGACTTACATGCCAGGTTGAAACCTTATGCATCGTTTTTGCCCAGAAAAGAGATGCCTTTTAAAAGTCTTAATTAGAGTTATAGTTTAGACCCAGCCAGGATTGTGAGGGAAAATCCTATAGAGAAGAACTTGAAAGGGAAAAGTGCTTATGTTGTTGCTGTAGGACTGAAGGTAATGATGTGAGAGACAGCAGTAGCCATGGTAATGGAGAATGGAAGAGGAAGGTGAGGTTTAGACTTCGAATCTTCTGTGCTTGGCTACTAATTGGACATCGGAGCGCAGGGTAGGGGAAAGATCAAAAGTGCCTAGGTAGCTGGGAGGTACCATTCCCAGAGTTAGGTCTTCATGAGGCACACTGGCATTTCAGAGCTGAGTGAGGAGTTTGATCTTAGAAATATTGAGATGGGGAGAGCCTGTGCAAGTTCGAAGCAGATATGGAACATGCGCCATCTGGGGATCAGTAGGTAACTTAATCCTTGCAATAAAAGTTGGGAATGTCTGGCAGAATCCATTACATCCTTGAGGTAGAGATTGCCGGAGCAGAGGACAGGCATGAACAGATCCTGTGGATGCATTACTTAAGGGGAAAGCACTGAAGGCAAGACTGCTGGAGATGATTGGCTAATTAAAGTGAAATTCCACTTTGCCAGAGGTTGACTCCTCTGGCAAGCTCTGCGGATTCTAACCCAAAAGGAGGTCGGACATTTGGATGAGACGAGGAAGAAGCCTGAGCAGGATCGGGGAGGAGGCAGGAGGCTTCTGATTCTCAGTGCCTCGGTGACCTTTCTCAAATGCCCCATGCGAAGGGAGAGCCAACCATGGCGGGTTAGGTCTGCATGTGTAAAAAACTAACAGAGAAAAGTTCCAACAGCTGGTGATTTGCTTCCCTTTGCTATGCCCTGTGTCCTCTCGGTTTGACCACCAACCAATGAGCCAGTACGAAGGGCAGAGCTCAGATGAAGATGTGTGAATACCATTCAATGAACTATTAAAATTGCCACTCAGAGAAGGTTTTAATCTTTTAAAAATTAAGTAGAGACTCTGGGATGTTTTTAGTAAAATATGGAAATTAGAAAATTAACAACAGGCTATATAGTGCCCTGTTGTGAATCTGTGGCTAAAATTATTTTATGTAGTCTGTAGCAATATCTAAAGCCAAACACACACACACACACACACACACACACACAAACACAAATACACAACACAAACACACTACACCACACACTACACACACAAACACAGCACACACAAACACAAATATAAACACACCACATACTCACCACACTCACACACAAATATACCATACACACATACAGACACACACACACACACACACACACACACACTTGATGACTTCTTAAAAGATAATATTAAACTATAAGAATTATACCATGACAAAACTCTAATATAGCCACTGATCATGCTGAGCCAAGGGGCTAATGGTATAACACAGTGGTAAAATGTTCATATAACACATACAAGGGAACTTAAATTATGAATCACAAATATTTTTATTATCTTATGCACAAAACTTTATATCTACTATTATTTCTATATTTTATGATACATAGACTGACCTTTTTCTTCTCTAACCCTCCCAGATATTTATAAACCATAGCATTGATTGTGTTTCTTTATGTCTCTCAACTTTATAGCTCAGGCTGGTCTTGCACTTGTGATCTAATTACTTCTACTTCCCTAGGGTAAAGATTCCCAGTGCAAACCACTATCCTCATTTAAACGTTAGGTCTTGCTTGTGAAAATGTTTTTATTAATTTTTTAAAATGTGCTTATACCTTTCTATGTAGGTTCACCTACCAGGGCATAGTCAAAACAAAACAAACAAATAACACAATTAAAGCCTGGATCTCACTCTCCTAAATACTCTCCATTAATTATCACATATTCACATTGTAAGTGGTTAGACACTTGATCAATAGAACCACAGATAAGGCATAAATGCCAAAGAAACCCCTGTTGTAATTTTAAGAAATCTCACAGGTGAAATGTTACATCTTTTATATTTTTATTTATTGTATTGTTTACTCTGTGCACCCTTAAAGAATTTTTTTGTTCAATCAAAATCTTAAGGATTGGAGTTCATCTATGTTTTCATGGTACAAAATGTGTCCCTCTGACAAGATTGTGATCCATCCATTTTCTATCACATGCTTCTTTTTTTCGGCCTCAAAACAACTGCACTGCATTTGTTTACCACGTTGTCTTATCCAGGTCTCTGCTGAGGAGCTATGCTGGCTTCATAACTTGGCTATTGTGAGTGGATTTGCAATAAACTTAGATTTGTAGGTTTGTTGTGGCATAGTGACATCTCCTGCTTCGAGTCACTACTCATGAGGAGTTTGGCTGGGTAGGATAGATCTATTTCTGATTTTTTTTTAGAAGCTTCCAAAGTGGTTTCCAGGGAGCCTGTACTATTTTGGATGAACCTCAGCAGTGTATTAGGTTCCCTTTTAGTTCATATTTGATTCAGATTTTTTTGTTTGTTTGTCTTTTAATGACTGACATCCTAACTCAAGATGGAATTTCAACATCATTTTCATTTGAATCCCGTTGATGCTGAAGTAAAATTTGTCTTTGATGAATTTATTGCGCACTTGAAGTTCATCTTTTTTGAACTGACTTTTGATTTCATTAGTCCATTCATTCAAGGGGCTGTTTGATCTCTTGTTTCTTGGTCTCATATGTATTCTAGATATTAACTCTCTATCAGATATGTAGCAGGCCAAGTGTTGTTTCTTTCCTACTCTGTACACTATCTCACAGACCTCATTATATTAATCATATATCATATCAATGAATTACTTATGCCCCTCCCCTTTTCTTCCCTTCTTACCGAGATCAAAGTCAGGGCTTTCTACACTCATGAAAAGTGTCCTGCAAACGCTCAGTCATTTTTCTTTATTCTCAATATATCTTATTAATTCTACATATGTCTCTCAAACTACATGACGATTCTGTACATAATTGAACACATACGATTTGTCTACTGATTTTGTATGGTATCTTCAGTCACCCATTGAATGTTCTCTGTTACAACTACAACTACATACTGTACATATCATAGGCTCACCATATGAACTGGCTTGTACAGCGATTATAGTGACTTTACGTATAAGCTGTTGTTTGCTACGTAGAAAACTATGATGTGAGATAAACTGTAGTATATCATATACATCAGTGAACAGGAGAAATTATAGGTAGTCTTTGCTCACTCTAGTGTTATTTGGTATTTGTTTAAACAGTATAATCTGAGTTTGGTCATAAGACCCCCTACACTTAACAGTGATTTTTGCTTGTTTGTTCCTTAAAAAACAAAAGCGTCTTAAGTGCACGTTTTATGTAAATATGTGTACTAACTGCCTTAAAATGGTCAAACACATTGGACACTAAATACATGTTTAATTTTAACGGAGTATATCAATAACAGACTGAATTAATGAGATGTCTTATGGCTCTCAATTCACCCAATTCATATTTTTATTATCTGTACATCAAAGGAAACAGTTGGCAAAGATGTTTATTTTTATAGAAATCAATAACTTTAGTTTTCAGTGTGCCGTATTTCTTAGAGACGATGATGTTGTAGATGTTTTGCAAACAGAAGGAGTTCAGTAAGTTAAATGAGACTTTCAGACTGTGGTTGCAATAGTTATCACCTGCAAAGAAAGAAACTTCAAGTGTTCAGAACTTGTCGTGAGAATATGAGTGGAGATGAAGAAAGGTCGTAAAACTAGCGCCAGGTGTGTTTCCATTGCTGTCTCTGCTACTTGGTTGCTCTCCGGGGCTCTTTCTAGGTTCATAAAACCATAATTTACCATAGGGCTGGAGTAATAGCTGAGTAATATAATGCTTGTGAGAATCCAGCAAATCCTGTGGTTAGCCAACAACACACACACATATACATATGCATGGCCTCACACACCACATAAAAACACATATAGGAGAAAGAGTCAGAGAGACAGAGAGAGCCAACTAACATTTAGAGATGGAGTTTACTCTTAATGCAAATCACACAGTGGTATTTAAATTATATCTATATAGTTTATAATAATATATATTTCATATGTCAAACTTGCTCATTTCAGCTTATTACCAAAAAGCTCCCTATCTCAGCCTTGTTTGGTGATCACAGGCTGAGCAAAGACAGAGTGTGCCATCTAGAAACCCATGCTTTCACTTTTATCCCAGACCTAAGGGGTTAAAAGTTAGGCATTACATCATTACTGAAGTTTTCCCAACCTACTTAGGTAAAATCTACAGAAAACACAGCACTGCCATTTGGGGGTGGGGGGTATATTATTTTGAAAGCATCAGTAAATATTGATAACTAAATTACAGTAGTTTGATGAAAACATTCTTATAATAATAGAGTGATTCTCATTTAATAGAGCGATGGAAATGTATTTCACTATTATGGTAGAATTTATAAATTAATATAAATGCCGATAACATTGCAAAGCCCTTAAATTCACTAAGGACCTCAGAATGCTCATAGATATGCATACATGTAGCTCTTTTTGCTTATATTGCTATAAAACCTTTGAACTGAAACAGGGATATATATATATATTAAAATTAAGCCTATAATTTTATATTGATTAGTATAAACTAAATAAATACTTGTTCTTTAGAGGTTACCACCTCTGAAAGCATAAAGAAGCATTTAAAATATTGGCAGGATCATATTGGTGTTATCACCCACGAAAGAGAACCAGTGTTTGTCTGAATGTATCTTTTCCCCTAAGTCCGAATACCAGTAAAATAATTAGGTGCTAGGCTACCAGAGGCTGCTTTTCTCCGGATCTGATTCACACTGGAGTGAAAGGCTACAGCTCCCACTTCAGTTGTTTGCTTCTGGGCTTTTTCAGAGCTAGTCAGTAATCCCTTGAGTCTGCAAAGGGGGAGGGAAGGGGGAGAGACTTGCATCATGCTGGGGCAGCCTCAGGGGTTCACTCAAGTACCTTAGTGGCTTGCTGTGTTGAGCACCATGAACAGCCTTCCAGTTGAAGAGACACTGTAATTAAAGTGCTTGATTTCAGCCAGCCAGCAAGTATCCATTGTGAACTAAGTCTCCGTGTAAATAAATGGCCACATCTAAATACATGATTGAAAATGTAAGATTTAACTCCAGTTTGGAAAGAAACTGCAAATCAAAAGGGAAAAAATAAAAAAGGGTAAAGCAAACTGATCAACCTCACCCTGGGATGAAGGTGGGTGGGGGAGGCTTGGGGTGATAGAATTTCCTTGAACTGTGTGCTTCTAGTTTTCAAATAATAGCCTTGTGATTCTTTAGTTTTGCATTGTTTTAAATTAGGAACCCCCCTTGAAAGGCAAGAAGTTCTTTTTGTCATCCAATACACCTTTGTTAACCTGTAGTAATATTATTTTCATCTCCTACAATTCGATTTTAGAGTATATAATACAGTCTCTCTGTGTTACACCATATAATATATTGGGAAGGATCTTTTTGGCTTAGAGTAAATTATGTATTTGATTTCATTTGGTCAGTTTTATAACAGATAACAGTCAAGAAGCCAAAACAAATATTTTCTAGGGTTGATGATCTCTTCCCTTAGGAGAGATCTGGGAATCAAAAAGTCTACATCAATTTAAATAGGGGGTCACCGGTTTATACTATCAATGTGAAGAAGGGACAGCCAGCCAGCTATGTAAGACTTGCACTCAGTCAGCAGAAGTCTCACATTTGTAGCAAGAATACTTTTTCATTATCTTCAAAGTTAGAGTAAAAGTTTGCCTGACTGTCTGGGAGGGGGCAAAACACTTTATCATCGAGATCATTAATAACCCAGGACTCAGCTTTTCGAGTTACAATTAGCTACTCAACAGCTGTGACATTCAGAGCTACTCATTAATGTGGGCCCTGGTTGTTCCCTCCCACTTAGGAGATCTTTTCAGAAATAGTTTCTCTGACATCATTGACCTCAGGGGTCAATGTGAGAGATGCATCTTTAGGCAGTCATTTGTAAGTCTTGTTTCTGCAGCATGCTCTGTGTGAGTGTGTGTGTGTTTGTGTTGAAAAGAATTCAGCTGAGGCTTAGTTAATGCTTCAGTGTGAATCCAGCTGTTTGAGCAGACCCCAGTCTGCCAGAGGGAGGGGTCATCCTGGGAGCAGCAAGGCCATTAAGTGGCCTCAAGTCCAGAACAGAATTGATGGTAGTAATACAGGCTCGGCTTTATTTTGATGTGTTTTTAAAGGTCTCAGCACACATTCTTGCCAAACTTTGTCATGCACTGCACCAAATCTCAATGGATCAACAGGGATTTTCAACCTGCTGTGAATTTGGCACATACAGCAACCCCAACTGAAAGTGGGGATTAGAAAACTGTAGTCAAGTATGAAATGAAAGCTCATTCGGAAAGAAGGCCTGGTTTGTTTTCAACTTCTTGACTTGGTTACTTTATGCCTGAGGACCTCTTTATGCCTGAGGTCCTTATGACTCTTAAGAGAAAGAAGTTTGCTTTTTTGCGACAAGATATGACACATAATCCCTCTCTTCAGAGAGTAGAAATAGAGTTAATTAGGGAGGGGCTATCTATCACAGCACAAACGTATAAGGCCACTGGCAGGAAACGAAATATAATTCGTTATTGATAACAAGATTTCTGGCCAATCCAAATTTAGAATTAAATCTTGTAACCCTAGATCACCTCATCAATAAAGTGTACGGATGGTGAAGATTTTACCTGTGGACACGTGGCAACACCTGAATCGTCGTAGCAAGACAAATGGGATTTCTAGAACATAGAAGCTGGACTTGCCTCTTGCTCTGAATAAGTCCATGCAGGCTAAGAAAATGCATCTAGCCTCTGTGCCTCTGAGTTCTCATTTGTGTGAATAAACCAGGTGGACCTGACTGTCTATAAAAATTCCTGAGAAACTACCCCACATTTCTGTCTCACTTTAATGATAACTTTTAAATTCATTTTGTTTTCTTCAACTTAGGTACAGGAAGTAGAAACTTGGGGGAGGCAGAGCTATTGTGTTTGGTCGTGGTCATCTTTGGTTAAGCTTGGTGAGTAACAAAGCGAAAGGTTAAGACTTAAATATAGAAAGAAGCCTTGTAGGAAGTGGCCAGGGGCTGGAGATATTGATGAATATTTGAGAGTTATTATTACAAATAAGGTTTCAAAGCTGTGACTATTGAGGAAATAGGAGAAAATACAAATTATTGATTACGTGAATACCATTATAAAAGGAGATTGAAGAATTAAAGACTTGTTCCACAATTCCATAGTCTACATGAGCTTGCATTTACCTTGTCAATATATTAATCTAATTCAAGGTCAAGGTTGAGGAACCCTCTTTAAGAGTTGAAATCTGGACACACTGAGAATTTAGTGTTTACTGTAACTTGTTGGGAACAAAATGGGGTATATTAGGTAAGTTCTGAATACAGTAAGTTAAAGGATATATTAACCCTATAAGACAAGCACTGCAGGAAACAGTCCCTTAACAGGGCAAAAACCTGGTTGTAATGGCCAGGAAGCCTGAAGAGCAGAAGCCCAGAGAGCGTGGTCTTTACTGGATAGAGGACGATGGGGCTTCTGCTATTAGTAGGAAGAATTATAGAAAAGAAAGGATGCAGAGCAGTCAGGTAAGAAGTTCATGGCCTTTCCAGAGAAAAGAAAAGAAAGTGCCCAAAACAGCTTTGCTCTGCTTTCTTGGCTGTCTTTATTTTCTTCACCCCCAGTGAGAGGTCATCCTGAGAGAACTTGACCAGCAGGTGAAAAGAACAGAAAACAGCTGGCCCTTAGTGAGGGAAGCAGATGCTGTTTCCTGGTGGGTCCTCCCCTCCGCCCCCATTTTGTACAGACAGCTGGGCAAGTCCTATGTCGTTGAGTGCTCTAGCTAGACTCTGTAAGTCCATTCTGTGTCCTCATGCACATATCCTTGAAGGCTTCTGTGTCAAGGAGAAATAAATAGGGAAAAAGGTTGGAGAAGAAGTGCAGACATTCTTTTATAAAGACGATGTGTTCCCATCTCCTACCTCATTTCCAAAATGGCTCCCAAGAGGAGGAAGAAGACATGTGAGCCCTGTGTCTCTGGTTTATCCAGAGGACAGATCTTTGTCGCCTTGCCAGAGACAATTGTCTGCTAACAGGTGAACTTCTCAGTTATCCAAAGTTCCCTTGTGGCACAAAGGGTGGCCTCCCCTTTGTTAGAGTAAATAATCTCTCAAGTGGACAGCCCAGCAGGAAGGCCAGCAAAAAGCCTCACCTTCATAAAGAAATATATGCTGCTAATTTCCAAGCCTGCTGTGGCTTTGAAAACATCCTGTATTGTGTTATAGCCAGCCTCTCCATACTTTTATATGGTATGTGGGGAATTCCATCAAACATTCACTGAGATGTAATTTGTACCCTATACACTTTGACATAAATTAAGTGCATAGTTTTCCATGTAGGATGATAAATCTGCAATAGCAAGACTATAACATAAGTCTGGGTACTCTAATAAAATCTTTGAATTGGGCTGGAGAGATGGCTCAGAGGTTAAGAGCACTGACTGCTCTTCTAGACGTCCTGAGTTCAATTCCCAGCAACCACATGGTGGCTCACAACCATCTGTAATGAGATCTGATGCTCTCTTCTGGTGTCTGAGGAGAGCAACAGTGTACTCACATATATAAAATAATCAATAAATTAAAATGAAATCTTTGAATTAAGGAGAACATTTGTGATCATAGCATTCCCCCAGAAGAAATTTTTGCCACAGGTATTAAGACATGGCTTTGTAGCTAGTAGTTTCCGCTCCACTCAAATTCTATTCATAAACTGGTAGTATATGATGAGAAAATGTGTATTGTAAGTCAAATACTTATACTCTGACTGTAGTTGCTGACATAAGTGGTGTAAAGACTATCCTATATCAAACCATCACTGAAGAAAAAAAAAACTAAATAATAATTCAATTCTAAAATAAATGGAACCTAAAGAAAAACTTATAGGCAAACAAAAATCACATATCCATCTGCCAAAAACACCCACTGTAGAGACTTTCTTGTTATTTTGGTATCTTTATCTATCCATGTATTTTTTTTTGACATAGTTGTGATGGTAATGAGTAAGTAGCTTTTATCCCTCGTTTTTTTCCCAAGTAAGTTTCCCACATCATCAGACTCTGAAAGGGTTTACAGTGGTTGTCTCCGCATGGCCGTCCATTAGGGAGGGAACAGTTGACTTTAATGTGAATCTCTTGTCTGTGCCTTTTCATTTTAAGGAAAGATCTTTGCACAGCAGAATTGCACATCTGTGAAGTGATATGCACATCATTATTCCTTCTCCCCAGAGCCCCAACTCAGCCTATTTTAATCACTACATGAACTTCCCTTTCACTAAGATCTCCATGCATTGTTTGTCCAAGTGCAGCATTCTTTTCTCCGGTCTCTATCCTAATTGGCTTCTCAGCATACTTTTAACTCTTCAACACTCATGGTGTACCTTGAGTTGCTTTTGACTCCTCATAGGAAGGCATGCTATTAAAACTCTTTGTGTTTTATTTGCTCATTCATTTATTATTCTTGGTACTGTTGTCTTCTTTCCCTGTTATTCACAAAGTAGTGCCTGGTATCCCACAATGACATCAATAGTTGAACCACCACTGGAAGACAAGAATGAGCTATTATGTGAATAAAAGGACAGGATTTTGAAGTAGATACGTTGCCTTAGAGTATCTGGTTGTGTTCAATAGTCACAAGGATTCTTTGATGTTGAGGCACAAGTTAAAGGAAAACACAAACAGGCAGTATTAGTTGTTGTGGAGCAGTAAATAAGGCTAATCATCACAAGTCTATCGCTTGACAACCTGACCCCTAAATACATTAATTTAAAATGTAATGTGCCATTCCATACCTCCAGAAGACTTATATCCTACTTATAGTGCAAAATCAATTCAACTTGGAGATTCCTCATAAACTTAAGGTTTTAACACTGACCCAAATCCCAAGTCTAAAGCCTTCTCTGAGAAACAGTCAGTGGGGTTATATGAGAGTGGTGAACTTTTGAATAAAATCATGCTTTTAACTCCCAAGATACAATATCATTGAGTAAACATCCTCATTTGAAGAAGTCATCTAGAAACACAGAAAGAAATGGTGGGGCCAGTAGAAGACCAGAGAACAAAAGAGCAAACATGAAAGCCTGCAGATACTTGTCTGGTATTAGGGCAGGGTACCTGCTATTGTGATCTGAGTGAGCTGATGGGCTTGCCAGCCTAATTTTATGGCATTGATTTTTGTACCCATACTTCCTTGCCTACTAACCATTCCCCAAGATCTAAAAATACCTGCATAAATTTAGGCAGTGAAACTCATTGTTTCTAAAACTAATTTTCTGTATTAATTACTTGGGTGTTACTACCACCACAGTTTCTGATAGAACCCACTATTTGAGAGCAATGATTCATTTGGTTCATGAATTCAGAGGGTTAATTCCTTAGTTGCTTTATGTCATAGTCCTAGAGAAGATAGATGCAGGAAGAGGCCAGGATGGATGGAACCCCAACACTCCTAGTAACCAATCTTTTACTTTTAGCTCCCACCTCCTGTAGTATAGTACCATTCCATAATAAAGCCATATCAGAACTAAGTAAGAACACAATTCATTGATTAGATGCTGTGCTCAAGAGCTAGTTTTCTCTGATCATGCCACTACAGACATACTGACAGTTGCACCTCATCCATCTCCTAGTTGACTGTGAATCCAGACAAGTTTGTCTTAAATATTAATCATCATAGATGATATTGCCATTTTTATCTTATTTATTACCATTTTGGAAACATAGGTGTGATTTTGCTTTTTAATTTTATGTTGTGATTTGACTTACATATTCTAAGGCCCTTCTTAAAACACCTCCATTCCTCACCTTTGCAAATGAGCTTGATTTGTATTTTTAAGCATTGATTTAGTTTATTAAGTCTAACTGGATCATAATCTGTTATCTGACAATTTTATTGTGGAATCACATTTTATAATCTCATTGTTTCTTCTTCTTCTTTCCTCTTCTTCTTCTTCTTCTTCTTCTTCTTCTTCTTCTTCTTCTTCTTCTTCTTCTTCTTCTTCTTCTTCTTCTTCTTCTTCTTCTTCCTCCTCCTCCTCCTCCTCCTCCTCCTCCTCCTCCTCCTCCTCCTCCTCCTTCTTCTTCTTCTCCTCCCACTACTCACTTTTTATTTAAAAGCAGAATGGACAGAGATTTCTGTGTTGCTGTCAATATGGTCTGTAGGACGTTGTGCTCTAAATAGGATGTCTGGCTCCAATTACAAATAACCCTGTCACCAAGTTATTCCACCCACAAGTCAGTCTCCTTGCTAGCCAATCTATTTATTTATTTACTTATTTATATTTGACGTTCTGAGAAAAGTTTCCTTGTGGAATCCTGGCTGTCCCAAACCTAGCTCTGTAGACCATGCTGGTCTTGAGCCACAGAGATCTGTCATTTCTGCTCCTAAGTTCTGTCATTAAAGGTATGCACTGCTACTGCTCAGTGAGCCTACCTATCTATTTCTTGACCAAATATATTTTATTATATACTAAACCTCATTTATCACTTTACATCTAAATTTAAAAAGTGCACTAGAGCCTAGGAGAGCCAAATTTTGCATTCCAGATGATAAAACCAACTATTATTTGTATTTTATAATCTTACAATGAAATGGATGTATAATCTTACAGTGAAATAAAGGGAATGAGCTGCAATGTAAGAAAATATAGTAACTTTCACTTTGCCTCTTAAATGGAAATATCAACCAATATGTATTCCAGAGCTCTGTTCTTCATCAAACACAACATTATAGTTCAGCTACAGAAAAAAAGCATTCCAAAGAATTCAGTGAACACCTTTGAAGAAGACCAATGAACTCTGCCGAATTTCCAGAAATATTGTGTATTACATTACTATTTAATTTGGTGGCCTGAAAACAATCTATGTCAATAAATTTACAGAATACTGTATGCTTCTGTATGCAGTCCTCTCCTGGCCCCCATTTAGACAGCTACTGTGGCTGCTCTGTTCCTCCCCATTACATCTCAGCCCCAGGAAAGTGGCAGTTTTTAAAGAAGCTCTCAGGTGGGACCATTGTGTTAGTTATTCACTCTGTTGAGACTGCTCATCCCCATTTCTATGGGAAAGGTTTCTGCAATCCTCAGTTTAATGGCCACCTTAGAAGAGAGACTTTTTCTTTAACAAAAGTATTCATCAATCCTTGTCTGATCTGTCACCACTGCCAAGTCTCCGTGAAAGACTAGATGCTATTCCCATATTATTTAAACTGTTTTCTCTTGAGATGAACCCTGTGGTTCATGGTTATAATCTCTGTACTCAGAGGTTGAAGTAGAAAAATTATTGTGAGTTTAGCTTCAGCCTTAACTGTATAACAAATAGTAGGCCAGAATATGCTACAAAATAAAATTCTTTCTCAAGAAACATTATATATATAAATATATATATGCATATTTATACATATATGTGTATATATTTATGTATACACACATATATTTATACATATATATACACATACACACATATATATATATAAATGAATATATATAAATGTATATATATATATATGTGTGTGTATGTCTGTGTGTGTATATATACACACATAATTTCTCTTCCCAATCCACTTCAATCATTGTAAAATATTATATAGCATCATATTTGAAACATTTTCTCTTAGTTAAATGATTATCTCCAAAAGACTTTGATTTATACCTAGAATTCATTTTGTATACCAGTAACATTTTAAAGCAATGTTTCTTATTAGAACTGTAAAGTTCTTAAATCTAAATCACCTAATAAGTTAATTAAAATTTGACTTTCTGTGCATTTATTGATAACCTTAACCTCAAAGCTAAGGTCTATTGGAAGATCTATTCTATCTTGAGTTTCATACAGTATCTAGTATAATTGCTGAAAGGAAAGCTATTGTAACCACAACAAATATGTTTTATTCATCTTGCAAACATATTTTATATTCATGATTTTATGTTGTTACACAGTGAAATTACACATAAAGTCTACATGTCTATGTATTAACTTTGATATTTAGAAGACAAAATAAATTTTACTACTAGATTTTTGTGTTTCCTCTAAAGTTAAGGCCACCTTAAGGGTGTTGAAGAAATAGACAGTCCTGTTAATAAAAGAGCCAGTATAACAGATTAAAGTCATTTACTTCTTTTAGAAAAGAAGTAAAGTATTTTACATCTTGCACTTAGGCATGCAATACCATATATTATGATTATCTGGAATACTTTGATGTCCTTTAATCTTTATTGAACCATTTGTGGTTCAATGGAGAGACTTTCCATGTGTTTTGCTGTGAGAAGTGCTGACTTCTTGCTATTGATAGTTAATGACTACTAAAAGATCAGCGTACATGTGAGTCCAGAAGTGTTCTTCTCTGTGAGGCTAATTTGTTTTAAGACATTAGTTAGGACTGAGCTTTAAAACCATGATATAGTTGTTAATTTATGGGTCATTAATCTAAGGAGCTGGTCAACTAAGTTGTTACCCTGTTACGTAATTGATCTATAAATCCAGGTAATTCTTTACTATCTCTGCATTTACAGTGTAAATTGAGGCTTTCTCATTGTCTACTGTTGATGTAAACTTGTGGTGTATGATATATATACACCACAAATATGTATATATACATATGTATATAGTTTTGAATCAGTTATGTGATCAATGAAAACATGTCTCAAAATTCAAATTTTTAATTTTAGCTTGAGTTGTAAATATTTATTTATGATGCTAGGGAGCACTACATTGTATTCATACAAGGCCATGCTGGGCTAACTATAAGCTGTGGCAGCATCTATAACATTAAGTAAGGAGGTAGATGTGACAGATTTTAAGAACCTTTTTGAACTCTTACGCTGTTTAATCCCTAATTATAACATAATATGCATGATTACAAATCGCATACATTCACCTCAAAGTAATATAGTCGTGTCTGGGTTAATATCTGAATTCACAGAGACAAAGTACTGGAGAATAAACCAAATCTTAGGTTATGTATGAATTTCAAAAAAATAAAAAATAAAATGCTAGTAATTACAGAGCAAAAAGCTACAGATACTCTGAAAGAGCAAAGTTTGAAATTGTAAATGATTTTTCATATTACATGTATTCGGTTCAGCATGGATTTACACATGTCTACAAATTCAATTAAAAATTTCCCGCTTTATCCCAATTCACAATAGCATGCATTCTCTGGAAACTATGCTACAGCTAATAAATTGATGTTTTCCTTAGTCTGAAAACAAAACTTCCCACAGTTTCTTCCAAAGTTGGGGTGCATGTAACCTGCAGTTTTCAATCAGCATTACATCTCCCTGGAAACACCGTTACTTTTGCTTAGTGTTGCATTCTAGTGTTTGAAAAGTTAGACTCATCAATTATATTTTCAGCTTACCAGCTTCAGTGAGTTATGATTTTGTAATTAATCTAGGAATAAACATCTGCCCAGCATTAATATATAATATCCTGAAATGTGGAGGCTCTCTTTCTACCAAATACAACATTTTAGTAGATAAATTGAATCATTTTATTTGTGCCAAGTCTACCAGTTGGTAACTTGTTGTTGAAGTATTTTAAGTGTATCTTGAGGGAACTACTTAGTGGTTGGAAACTTGATTTGGCAGTTATGAAGCACTTGCTTGTATATTCTTCTCTTGGGATATAGATATAGATTATATATAAATATATAGAGATATAGATGATGTAGATGTAGATATACATATAGATATGTAGAAAAATATCTGCATTAATTATAGGTGGGATATGCACCTTTAGTATTTAGTTTGTATTTCAATATCTGTGTGTCTGTAAAAATACATGTAACTAAAATACATGTATACCTTCACAGGGAATAGGGTCTATTCCCTTGAAGTTGGAGTTACAGGGCTTATGAGCTACCTGTTGGAAGTGGTAGGAAATGAACTTAGGTCCTTTGCAAGAACAGTATGACCTCTTAACTGCTGCAATACCTCTTTTGCCCCATGGACATGTCTTTTGCTAAGGAGATCACTGGATTAAAACGTACTTGATGGCATGACAATTACAGAATCACATGTCACTTAGCTGATGCATGTAGCTACCAGGTAGTTAAGCCTTCTTTCTCAGGGCCTGTTGCCAATTGCTTTATCTCCTTTTAGCTCATGTAACTTCTTACAGACCTTTTTACTGCAGTGTTGGGGTAGAACCCAGGGCCTTCTGCATGCTACCAGCCTTATACCATCGGGATACAATTTACCATCAATGGTGTCAACATTTGACTTAGACATTCATATATACAGACATTCTTTCTTATTTATTACTTAGGAAATAAATCCTCAAAAGGTTTTGTCAGAGAGATACTGCCATCAAAGTTAATCATAGCGCCTTCTGTATACATGGGTGGGGTTGTATCAGTTGTTTGTTTAGTATCATGGTCAAGGATACTATTCTCCATTTTGGTTAACTCACTAATTCTCCATTTTAATTAACCCACTAATATTTCAGATAATAACACATATTGGCGACCAAAGGTACATATTTTCAGTTCTTTCCTAGTATGGCAAAAATGACATGGGAATATTGGGGTGCTGTTAAGAGCTGTGTAGCTTTGCTTGAAGTTATCTCGGGATGTGGGCTAGAGCCACTTTAAGTCAGCAAAGCAGCCCCAGCCTGTGGCTTTCAGGTTGTTAATTGGCAAGTGAAATTCTCCGGTTATAGAGGCTGAGTTTGTGGTATCAGTGAGGGCATAGTCTGGAGGAGGGGTTAAGGACTTAAGGCAGAGCCTGGGCTTAGGGAGAAAGTGAGGGCTGAGCTGTTGGGTCTGGTTGGCCAACCAGGTGTGTAGGTGTCACCTCTCAGCTTTCCTCAGAAGTCACAAGTAGCTCTGAGACAGGGAAGTTCCTTTACTCAGGTGTTGCTCTGGGCCATTGTCTGATTTGACCAATTTCTGTCTCCTGTTCCTATCAAGCAATACAAGATAGTAAGTGATTTTGATTCCTATAAATTACCTTTTACTTGTTCCCCAATCACACAAGGTAAACCTTCAGAGTGTAGATTATAAGCCAACTCCTGCCAAGTTTACAAATGGCAGACATCCTATACATGTCTTTCACATGAGATGTTAGTAACTGACTAGCCAGACTCATCAAATTTTATGTCTGAAGGAAAGAAGGTGTTTTGAACATAAGTATCTCTAAACTTCTGACTGAGAAGAAAAGAAAATTTGTAAAATGTGGGCAGAAGAACACAGGAGTCATGAAAGACGGACATGTTGGTAGGAAAAGCTGGTGACAGAAGGGGTTAGAGGTAGCAGGGTTGGAAAGATGGAGGACTGAGATTCGCTAAAATATATTTTGCTAAAAAAACTCTTATAATTTTATCTAACCCATTATTTGTTAATAAAAAAAAATGGAAAAGGCCTTGTAAGGAAGAGGAAACTTGTAAGAAGGATGAGAAAGATATAGTAGGTGTGACAGTAATCATGGTGCACAAGATAGAGGGATAAAATTGTTGAAGATTAAAGAATACATTTTATATAAACAAACTTTTATGAATCTATTCAAATGTGAACAATTATAATTTTAGTTAGAGGAGCAAAGGAGAAGTTTTCTTTAGCTGGGTTAAAAATGTAACAATTGTTCTCCCACAAAGAAATAATATGTTCCGGAATACTTAGGAAAGCTAAACAGTTTAAGCTATTTAGCATTAAAATGCAGTCAGCCTCCCACGTGGATTATACAACCTCTGGGATGGGCCCCATGACTTTCTTTTCTTCCCCAGAAAGAAGTATTGATCAATGGATAACCTTACCATGCAGAGAGAGAGCACTGATTATAATTTCTGCTGTAACAAGTACAGTTGAAAGGAAATTTCAATTATCTGATTTCATTGTGCGTGCTTCGCTCAAGTGCTGAGCCTGGCTTCTGAGTCTTGCCCAGTGGAAGTGCTAGGCTAATCAGTGTCTAGGCAACAGGATGTTTTGTAGACTTGGCCCAAGCTCTCTCTAAACTTCTCAATTAACTCCTAGGACTGACATCTTGGGGCTTCCTTGTTCTGAAGCCAGGAGCAGAGTTAACAACCCATTTTTAAATTAGCTTATGCAAATGAAGAGTTGTGCTTAAGCAATCTAAATTTACATATCAATGTTACATGGAATTCCCTTTAAATTACTAAGCTGTTGCTTCCCTGGGAAGGGAGCAGGGTCTTTTTTTTTTTTTTTTTTTTTTTTTTTTTTTTTGAGTGATAGCTGTTAAAAGGAGAAAGAAAAACAAAACAAAACAAAACAAAAAAACAAAACAAAACAAAACAAAATAAGGGCCAGGGCCATACTTTGAATCCCTGTTTGGAATACAGTGTAACCCAGGGTCATTTGTAAGATTTAAAGAGCCAATTACTTTTAGCTCTCTCAAGTTTGGAATTCCAGTTCTTTAAAGATATTTTACCTTTCACCAGCTACAGACAAATACTAGGCAGCAGACTTGCACCCTTCTAAAAGTATAGAATTTATGGTCACACTAACCATATGCATTTTAGTGGAATATATTTGTTTATAAGGGCTTTCTCTACAAAATGAGTGGTTTTTGGTTTTATTTATATTTATGCTTTCTCTCATTTATTTCCTTACCATTATATGCACACCATAATAGTGGAGGAGAGAAGGAAAAGGGGTGGGAGACAGGGGAAGAGAGAGAGATTATTGACCAAACATTATGAGGATAATTAATTGTACGCCATGCTGGTAGGGCACTTTAATCCTAGGGCTCAGGAGACCAAGGCAAGTGACTTTGAGGCCAATCTGGTCATAAATTCTTACAGATTATTTAGGAAGAGCCTGAACTTTGCCTCTCAGAAGTTACCATTTCTGCCCTAGTAGGGCAGAAAAGGACACCTTCACATATGTACACTTCCTTTCTGAAACGAAAAGTTATTTCCTACTTTTTTGCTAAAATGATGAGAGGGATCTTACACATTTTACTTTTTCATATTATGTATTTTCGCCACTAAAAGATAGCAGATTTTAGCATCAGGGGCATGAAAGTCATATGGAGCTCTTAGGAAAATTATGTTACACACACACACATACAATTGGAGACAGATATTATGTCTCTTTTTCCAATAAGTATCTGTTCCAGATGCTGGGAATAATGTAGTGGAGGATGGGTGTGAGTGATAGATAAAACATAGGCTTGTGGAAAGCATTCTAGTGGAAGCAGAAAGAACAGAAAAGTGTGGAAATTTGATTTGGAGCTAGAGATATGGTTCATGAATTAGGAGCAGTTGTTGTTTTCACAAAAGACACTGGTTCAGTTTTCAACCCCTGGATCCAGCTTTAAGTCCAGTTCTAACACAATCTGATACCCTCCTCTGGCCTCTGTTGCCACTTCAAGATATATGATACATGGATACCTAAACAGCAATGCACATACACTTATATAAAAACATATTTAAAATGTTAAAGTATATTATATCTTTAGATGTGCCATAGAAAAAATAGTAAGGGAGCAGGATCCTGAGCTATGTGATCTAAACTGAGAGGTGATCTTAGAGATATGGAATATCTAAGAAACAAGACAATCAAAGTGTATATGAGGGAACTGAATTTTAGGAAGTGGGGGAGGATTCACTGTGACCAAGGCAGAATGAGCCAGGAGTGAGGGGAATGTACCATGACATCAATGGGAGCTTGGAGAAGGTGCTAGTTGGGGAAGAATAAAGTCTTGGGGTCTCATGAAACCAACAGATATTTACACAGAGCAGGAAATAAATATCCAAGCCTGGTCTGCCTTAAACAGGACATGGCAATCACTTCCATGAGGGAAGGTCTTCCTAATGATAAAACGTAGGTGCTAAGGACCCAAAGCTAAGTATCATCCTCTGAGATGCTTAAGGCCAAGACACAGTGTGAAAGGCTACATGCTGTACAATTAGGGTGGTTGGCTGCAAGATATCAGAGGTGGCCGTGGTGATGATCTCTGTAGGGCTGGCTGGTTAAGCACATACTTGGAGGGGCACACCTGCCTTATCTACAGTTTAATGATGTGATAACAAGGACTCTGTGTTGCTAGATCTTCGAATCCTTTAAGAATAGCCCAAGACTGTATTTTTTGTATTTTCTCAGAGTCATAGAAATGGAGGCATTAATTCTTGTAAACACAGATGTAAATTTTACCATTGGTAAATATTAGGTTTGAGGTTCAGATGTGAGGTAGAAAAGGGTACTCTAATTTTTTTAGATCATTTCAAGTATCCCAATATTTTCTTTAGAAAAAAAATTTAAATAAGCTCATAATGATTGGAGCCTAAATTAAAGCATTAATGATGCCAAATGTGCGCTCAGTTAAAATGATTCTTAACACGGATGCATCCTGAAATGGCAGGAACACTCATGTACATATATAATCTAAAACAAATTTCCATTACAGATTCTTAATGGACACACGGGTCAGTTGTTTTTATTACAAATATGTCATTGATTCACAGACCTCAGGCACCAGGAATTGCTGGAGTCCGTAGATTCACCATGTAGTTCTGTGAGAATAAGACAGTAAAAGTCGATAGCCCATTCATTATCAATGTATGCTACTATAGCACCGGGCACTTTAATGATGGGCTCTGCAGCTTCAGTGGATAGAGCTGCCTTTCAGTGGCATTTATAAGTCATTACTAATGGAAAATTATCCAGCAGGCTGACTGCTTGTCTTTCACTCTTTAATGCTAAAGTGCCTCAGGTCCCTAGAGTCACAATTAATAAGAGCACTCAAAAATAACTTTAGGAATCTCCCACAGGGTGTGGTTTTCTTACAGTGAAAGTTGGCCCTTGGGCTCTTGGCCTCTGAATCATCATTGATCAGTATTTGGTATCCTGTATTTTTAACTTATTTGGTTGGTTGTGTTCTTTTATATAAAATCATGGTAGAGATCTAGGAAGGCTTTGGCAATTTTGTCAGAAGGAAATTCAGATTACAGGAGTGAAAGAATGTATAATGACCTAGTAGGAGTTCTGCCTGCCTAGCTTAAAATGCAACAGGCAACTTAATTGATTATGACAGCTATGTGCTAAGAGCACATCAAAGGTTAATGCTAAAGTGCCACAGGTTCTGAGACAAGTAAAACATACATTTCATATTTTATTAGATGTGTAAGGTTCCTCCAACATGAGATTTTTTTTATATCTCTCTTTGACATTCTTTTGTGCATATGTTGACTGATCTTCTTCCATACAGTATCCTAAATTTCTTAATATAAAATTTGATAGCTTTCTTCTGGAATGGAGGTTTTATAGAATTCTAATTTAAAAACATTTGCCTACTAAAAATTTGGGTGGTGGTTGTGCATAACTTTCATCCTAGTGTGCAGGAGGTAGAAGCAGGTAGATCTCTGAGTGCAAGGCCAGCCTTGTCATCAAGAGTTACCCAAAGAAACCCTGTCTTAAAAAAAGAAGGAAGAAAGAGAGAGAGAGAGAGAGAGAGAGAGAGAGAGAGAGAGAGAGAGAGGAGGGAGGGAGGGAGGAAGGGAGGGAAAGAATAAAGAGAAAGAGAAAGAGAGACAGGAAAGAAGGAAGGAAGGAAGGAAGGAGGGAGGGAGGGAGGGAGGGAGGGAAGGAAGGAAGGAAGGAAGGAAGGAAGGAAGGAGGGAGGGAGGGAAACAAAAAAACCTTGTCTGGTCACTTTCCTTATTGGAATTTTTCTTCTGTACATTTTAGCGGTCAGAAAAATGACACTTTGGAATTACTATTTGGTAAAGCACTAATGTATAATTATTTTGCCCTTGTGTCCCAGTCTTGTACTGTAGAGATAAAGTTTAATTGACCGTTTTCTTTTTTGTAGACAGTTAACTACTTCTTACCCTGTCTCTCTAATTCTTATCTCCTAACTTTTCCTGTCTATACAAATCAGCTATTTATCATCTATCTATCCTTCTATCTATCACTATGATTTATCTACATTCATATCTCTTGTCTTTAATATAGTTGGGCACACATCCTGATTACTCAGTTGTTTTTCTCAGAAAAACTGAGGATTCCTACAATGGGCCTACTTTCCTTTAAAGAGGGTTCTTTGTTAAGCTTCTGGCAGAAATCTGCACCACTTCCTCCCAAGAATATATCTATTGTATCCAAATCTATTTTAATGTTCCAAAAGGCTGCTGAACAATGGTCATAGGACTTGAACTTCCCTTTTTATGCTTTATTGGTAAATGGGTGATTATACAACTATTGCCTCAAGAAGCAAAAGAGAACATTGTGTGTAAAGTCATTTTAATGAGGATTAATGAGAATAATCCCTAGCAGAGGTATTGGTGCAGAACGAGAGCTTAGTCATACTTGAGGATTATGAATTTCATCACATATTGTTCTAGGTAAGGGATAAATGAGTTTATAGAATACACTTAGCACTCTGCTTGGCCCAAAGTAAGCACTCAGCTAAGGTAGCTACTTAATTATTGCTGTCAACACCACCAATATCCCCAACCCTTGCCGCCCCCTCACCCCACTGCATTCCAGCCTTTGTTGTCTGAGAAGTCAAAGAACTGATTTATCTGCAGAGAGATGACTCAGTGCTTATGAATTACATTTCCATCCCCGTTCATTTTCGTCTGGTGATGTCTTCATTCGCTTCTCCGTCATCTGCCAGTGGGAGCTGCCTTTGTTTGTGACCGTGGCGGATAGTTAAATAAAAATTAGGAAACGGAAAAGTATAAAAATAAAAGCTTGGAAGGCACTCACCGTGCCACTGAGTATGATTGGGCTGAATTTGGCTCGTACTTGTTCTCTAACAGTCAGTGAGTCTGACACACTGGCAGACCCTATCCCCAGCACAAATGTTCATGCTTTATAATATTTTGGAGGTAGAGTGTTGATATATTTGTTATATGTTACTTTCTTTGCTGCCAGTGCCAATAGGGGGAGAAAAGTGTGACTCAAAATGTAGGAAATGAGAAAATCAAGAATAAAATATGTGTACCACTGTACCTTGTTGGCTTGCATCTTTGTCAGGATGGAGGAGGAAATGACAGAGCTTCTGTTAATCATGATGTACATTTTTTGTCTGGCATCAATTCATCTATATCTATAACTATATCTATATCCATATCTATATCTTTATCTATATCTATATCTTTATCTATGTCTGTATCTTTATCTATATCTATATCTACATCTCTATATCTACATACCTGTATTATCTATCTCTATCTCTTTCTAATCTATCTCTATATCTATCTATATTATCTATATCTATATCTATATATTGCCTTATAAGACAAAATTGTACTTTGTGAGCTAGTAATATGGCTTAGTAGGAAACTGATCATTATGTACAAAGGAAGAGACTCAACTTTGACAGCTGACCACTGGTGACCTGAGTTTGACCCATGTAGCAGAGAGCTGCACAGTAGAGTTGCCATCCGATCTCTCCTCTCAGGTTGTGGTATATGGAGGTGCCCACAATACACTGCCATATAGAAAATGCTAGCAGTGATCTTGAACAATGGGATCTGACATCTGATACTGCTGGATGATTCTTTTATTTAATAATGGTGATGTTCTCAACGGGACATTTTCTCCTTTGCTTTTGATCTGCAGCCACCCTTGACTGAGTCACAGGATAAGATTCTAGTAACAACATTTCCAGAAGCACTTTCCTGACTCATTGCCTCTGAAAGAAGCCCTTATGTTGTTAGACCCCACTTAACCAGGCAGCATTGAGGAAACCTTCCCTGTCTCCCTGGTTCTCCACGAGTCTATCATGGTACTGAGCTACAGCACTCCCATTAATCACTCCAGTAGAACAAAGTAGAAAGAGAAGCCAGGACACAATGTTGAATCCTGTGTGCCTTTTGTCAGTTTTTAAACTCATAGTCGATAACTCCCTGGATTCATACAATTAAGAAAATTTGCATGAGATAACTAATGTTGGCTATTATGGCTAATGACCCCCCTCCTCTCCTCTTTTAGAAAGTAATGCCTGAAAACTAAAAACCTTCTATGACAGAGAGAAAAAAAAAGCTCATTTCTGTTCATCTGTCATCATTTCAAAGTGCTATTTTAGAATAGTTCAAAAGGCTGAATTCTATTCCTCATCCTATGGGATAAGAACTGGTGGAGAAAACAGCATGTGTTCTGGAGGAGTAAAGACCTTTCATTCATCAAGATGTAACTATTCATGCTGTGTCTCCTCCAAGCTGTAGATTTGTTACAAGTAACAAGTTTTATGATGTGTCTTATTTTCCACTGGAATACATGTATGTAACTCACTGATTTAGAACAATAAACAAACCAACCCTAAATGACTAAGGAAGCAAAGGAGAGAGGTAAGAACCAAGGGGTGAGAAGAGAGAGGAGAAGGGAGAGAGTAGAGAGGAGAGAAGAAAGAGAAAACATCTCTTGTCAGTTTGAACTACTGACATTACTTGTCATTTTTACTTTGTAATTTGAATAGAAGCCATTCCTCTAGCCTTCTCCTGGAAGATTATTAGCCATCATTTTAGAAAACAAGTATTCTCGGCATATTTTTCTTCTTCATTATGAAACACAGTTTTTCATATCTGCGTCATAAATATTTGTAAGTTACAACCAGTAAATCTTTGAAAAAATGCTCACATAAATTCTTATTTTAATTCTCAATGAAATTGAGTTTGGAAGTTGTCTTGAGATAGAAGATCAACCTCAGTCACTTGTCAATAAGTTTGTTTTTATTTTATCATATCATGTAACTATTGTTGGTTAGTTTTGTCAAACTCAGGTTTTCCATCTTCATGTATAATTAAATATAATGTTCCATTTCAGTTTAGGGTACTTTGAAGTCATCTTAAAATTTATATTTAATGATGCACTGTGTTGACACCACTGATTCCATTATAAGAAAATCAATCTTGTTGAAGGGACAAAAAAAGTGGAATAAGAATAGAAATACAAGTTTGTAGGACTTGGATGTGTCAATTTATGCTTAATGACTTTGATGCTTTGGATTGGAGGGTCTATTAATGAAGATTAAGTATGTTATTATCTAAGACAGCCTTCCTGTGTAATTCCCTTGTGCTTCCGTGGATTTCTAGAATATGTGTTATGAGGATTTATGATTTTAAATTTGTGACTGTGAAAAGTCTAAAGCTATTTTGATCTTAGGATGGGACTCTGGAAGAATGTGCTCACAATTCAGCATCGTAGGAGATTATTAATTCTTAGGGCTAGTGTTTGACAACATGGGCAGTTTAAACACAGAATTTTTTACCCTGCAGCTCTGAAAATAGGAGGTGAAGGTTTCTGGTGGCTCCTGCTCAAGGCTATGAAGCCTCCAGCCTTCACTCTGTGGTGTTTTCTCTCTATGTGTGTCCAAATTTTCTCCTTGTAAGTGGATCACACTAAAGTTATAATTTTAAGTATTATACTACTCAAAGACCTGTTTCAAAATAAGATCTCATTCTGAAGTAATAAGAATTCAATGTAAATGTTTGAGGAATGAGGATTTAACATATGGTAGATAAGGTTGGGTTTTAATAAATATCTGAAAGAGCCTTTTTTCCTCTCCCTATCAAAAAATATATGTACATCTTTATATACTTGGCTCTCAATTTTATTTTCTGTTTAAGTTTTTTTTAAATTTTTTATATTAGGAATTAAACTTGGCACTAGTGTATAGTAATTATAACATTACCTCTGATCTACCTTCCAGTGTTTATTTCTGGGTGTTTTATTTCAGGTCCTAGGTATTGAACTTAGGGCCTTGTGAATGGTAAGCAAGTGATGTAGCTTTGAGCCTCATCACTGGCCCTAAGTTATTTTCCATATAGACTTTGTGTCAGAGTTTGTGACAGATGATAAAAGTGCTTGAGCTTAGTCAAAGGAGAGAGTGGCACTTTGACCTAACCTTGATAATCCTATGGCTAGTAAGGAAACTCATGACATAGTAGTAAAAGCTAAAATTATGAACTGAATATGACAGCATTTGTCAGGAAGTTTTTGGCAATTTGCCATTTTCCTGTAGTAACTTAGCAGTCTCCTACAATGTTTATTTTCATTAAGAGTACATATGTGTTCATTTTATAGCTCCCTGTGTCAACACTGAAGGGAATATTTAAGTGTTTTTTCTTTCGACAAAAATTTAATCTATTTGTTCTACTAAAATATAACATCCCAACCTGGGCAACACAGAACTACCCATGTTGTACCATCAATCACTTTCAACTTGGACTCTGAGTTTTAAGGATGGTATTAATCACATCTGTCCTTCACCTTCCATGTTTCATGATAAGGAGATAGATTTCTAAAGCAGGAAAGAAATTACCAAACACTATGTAATTACTCGAAATTGCAGGACAAGAAGCGAGGTGGCATAGAATAAAAAATGGCTTTCATGAGTTTAAAGCACCCTGCAGCCACCAACCCGCATTTTCCAGATACAAGACTGTACGCATTGAGAAGGCAAGTGACCAGCAGGCATTGTGAAGTTAGACAAACAGGAGACATGCACGATTACATTTTAAACATATTTATTTTGTGGAAATCCATGTGTATATAAGACAGGAGACATTTGGAAGGCAGAGGACAACTTGAAGTGTTGGTTCACTCTTTGTGCCCATGTGGGTGATGTGGGACTTGAACTCAGTTCTTCAAGCTTGGCAGTAGGCATCTTTATTCAGTAAACCAGTTCTCAGTCCAGAGATGCCTGCTTAAGGATGTATGTATATTAAAACAAGTTCAGAACAGGTAAGCTCAGGGATGTTTCGGGGACTCCAATGACTAGACATTTGTATGTCTCTAATATCACATTTATATTTAATCGCTTGAAATGATATTAGGGAGGCAGTTGGATCAAGATTCCTGATGCCTAATAGATGGGATGAATACCCTTGTTAACAGGACACAGGAAGATGCTTTCCCTTTTCTAACACATGGGAACCAATTCACAGTCTAGGAGTAGAGAAACACAACCTGACACCACCTTTATTAACGTTTTTTATCTTAACCCCTCCAGAAATGTCATAATTAAATGGCTCTTTATGAGCCTCAAGTTATCGTAATTCTTAGCGGCTGACCAAATGGAGTCAGTGAATTATAAAGTATACATCCAAATTTCAAGCTCCTCTCAACCAAAACAATGCTGGCTAACCTGGAAAGTTAGCAAAAAGAATTTGGTAAGAATATAGAGCAGTGGCCACAATAGGGTCTATCTTCCAAAGCCACACCCCAGTTCTCCCACTGTCAGAACATACTAGTGGTTCCTAACTAAGGAAGGCATTGTAAAGTTAATGAAAACCTTTGTCTTTTCCATCTATAAATTCTTTCTGGATACACTTACTCAGCAATCTTGTCTTTTACTGAATTCGACAATACCCAATATACATTGTTGTTTTTTCTTTCTTCCATCCTTCCTGTATAACTGCCTTCTTTTCTTCTTCTTACTGCTTTTTGTTTTAAATTTCTTTCTGTTTATTTTGTGTCTAGGTATACTCATTGGTACATGGCATGGCACACCTATGGACGGTGTGGGGCAGCTTGTATGACAATGTTCTTTCTTCATCATGGGAGTCTCAGGGAAGGATCTAGATTGTCTAGATTGGCAACAAATTCTTTTACAGGCTCAGTTATTTCCCAGGACATGTATGTTTGTCTTGTCAAGGCCATCAAGTGATTCTGACTATCTACTTGCTGATCGGTGGTATTTCCAGCTGTAACAGCACCTTTTATTTTCTACGTTCAATTTTAATGTATCTTTTAGCATAATAGTTATGTGAGGACTATATTACGTGATGCCATTTAAAATATGTGTCTTTCTCACTGTCTAATCCTATTGGTTTTCTTTTTGTCTAGCCTCACATAAAGTACCACCCTATAAGCATTTTGAGGGCTACGCCAACTTACCTACTCTAGTCTTTCCCAGTGTTCCTCTAATCTTCTTACTGCAATTACATGAACACATAAAGCCTGAGTTGACTCGTTATTATTGATAGACCCACATTCTTTTTTTCTTACCTTCTGGTGGTTCAGAGTCTACTGAACCGTGCGATACAAACAACCATTTGTAACTGACAGAGCTAAAGGAATGTTGAGAGATACATACTTACATTTATTGGCAAGGTTCTGAAATTTTAATTGTAATTTTGTGTGGTAGAGAGCTAGGCATTCCAGTATGGTGTCTTCCTTTATTATTCTCTTTCCTTCTTGAGCCAGAATCACTGAGGCTGGCATTGACTGTCTATACACACTGATCAACAATGTCTCATGCCCTTTCTGCCTCTGCCTCTCCAGCACTGAAGTTAGAAATATGTAACAACTCATTGAGATGTTTCCTTAGGTTCTAAAAATCAAAACTCGGGTCTTTATGCTAGCATGGCAAGTACCATAGCCACAGAGATTTCTCTCCAGCTCTATATAAATGTTTTATATTCACTGAGCAGCCTAGGAGTATTTAAACAACCTGAATGTATGTTACTAGCTGACCACTATATTTTGTTACAGTGCTTTAGAACTGATTTAATTCCTTGGAGGGAGGTCCAAATTAGTAGGCTCATTTAATCTACCGCTACATATATAAAGTTTGCAAAAGTTGCTAAAGAATTAATAGCTTTTGGACAGGAATCATAACATTCTTATTCATTACATTCATACTCAGCTCCCAGAGAATAAAGCTCATTTCTTGGCATATAATAAAACTCAACAGCTGTTTTAAAATGAATGGCTGAGTAGATAGATAAATAAATTGTATTAGCTTACAAATAATAAGAGGTTCACATCAGATGATTTTTTTTTCCAAAATGAAATGTTTATGTGTTTTTGAAGATTGTGGTAACATTTGTGAGAGTGTTTGAAAATTCTGTTGGCTTCTTTTAAATCCCTTCTTGGAAAAAAACTTGCCTTAATAGATTTAGTGTTAAGAAAAACAAGCCCATAAACCATACAAAACACTGTAATCATGTAATTTATCACTTTTAAACATGTGGATATTATTTCCGTGTGTTTACAATGCCTGTGCAGAAGCTTACAAATGATCTTCAAGTACTGAAGGAACTTTAACATGTGTAGATACTATGTGGGCATTTATTCTCTTTCTGCATCATTTTGTGCTGCATTGAAAACCACAATTTGCTCAACCTTCCATGATATCCTGTTTGATGCTGTGAACCAGTTTATAGCTGAGTATACTGTTATATTTAAAAGTTAAAACTCAGGATACCCACATGTGGTGAGAAAAGAAGCAATATTGTATGCATGTAAATTTTTAAAGAGAATGATTTATAAGATAACTATATATTAAGAAAACGACTATGGTAAAATTGTTTATCTCAGTTGAAAACTATATTTCTCAATTTTTAATAAACTTAAAGTATATCTATTTTATTAGTGGTTTTGTAGCAATGTAACATCTCAAAATACTATAAATTATATAACGGCAGCTCATGATTAAAATAAAACTCTGTTGTTTATGTAACAATTTGTTTTTTCTATGAATAGTACTGAATTGCTTTGTTTCATATGAAAGTAAATGCCACAGGGATTTATAATTATTTTAGATGTAGATGCTCCATGTGGTTGCAAGACTTCATTGTATGGTCTGGCCTCACTTGAGACCACCCGAATAACAAATTTTGGTATGTTGGATTCTGAAGGATCGTCTTTTACCAACAATTCAACAGATGTTCACGCCACATATTCAGGGAATTTCTGAAATAAACTGTGGGTCAATTTAACCACTTAACAATCATTTGTGAGTGAGTTTATATGTGTGTATGTGCACTTTTGTGTGTATGTGTGTATATTATGCAATATGGATTGTGCTGCTGATTGTGAATTTGTTCTGGGTATGTACAGAAATGTGTGTCAGTACATATATACATGTGTGTATGTGGAAGACAGGGGTTGAGGTCATGTGTTCTCCTCACTCCACCTTATTGTTTGAGGTAAGATGGTTTTCTGAATCTCATTTTATGTAGGCTAGGTGGCTCATGAACTTCAGGGACCCATCACTGACTGTTTCCTCCACAACTGAATGCTATTGTAGATGTGTGTTCCAGTCCTTGGCTTTTCTTTGGATTGTAGGGATCCAAACTCAGGTCTGGTCCTCCTGGTTGTGCATTGAACTTTATAGTGGCCAAACTGTAAAATGGGCTTCAGCATCGTACTAAGAAAAACAGGTGGTGCTCACATACGCACAGGGTCTGTTTGGTATTTGGAAAATAAAAACCAAGATCTATCGAAGTAGGAAGTCATCTAAAATTGATTGATTTGTGAATATTTGTTATACTTCTTTGAGTAATAGTACAGTTTGAGGATAAAGATATTTTATTGTGATTGAAGACAAATGAATTGCACTTTATTCTCCAGAGATGATAGCCTGGGTCTTCCTAAAATTGCAACTAAGATTATCGTAAAGATTATAGTAATAGCTCAGTCAATTCATGATAAAATCCTATATATTATTGCCTAGTGCTACTGTAATGCACCACTGTCCTACTGTTGTAGAGGTTTAGTGAGCCTGGCCCCTCCATACAGCTTTCAAAGCTCCTGAGCCCTGCCTTCATCTTCCTACACCATGTTGTTTATTTGGTTAGTTAGGTGGGTTTTGTTTGTTTGTTGGTTTGTTTTTGCTTGCTTGTTCTGTTTTTGGAATATAGTTTCTCTGTGTAGACCTGGCTGTCCTGGAATTCTCTCTGTAGACCATGCTTGCCTTGATCTCACAGAGATCTGACTATATCTGCCTCCCAAGAGCTGGGATTAAAAGTATGTGACTTCTAGGGCTGTGTGTCTTTTTTTTTTTAATGACTGCTCTTCCAGGAATATTTATTATATTTTATCTGGATGACATCACAAACCTTAAATCCTTACCAATGGTCCATTGATCCTTTTTAATACCTCTATTTTCATATTCTTGCAATATGAAGTAGTGATGTTGAACTTGGCAAAGGAATTTCCCTTCATGTTTTTGGTATGGACCTCAGAAGGCTTTTGCTGATTTAATTATCTTTTCTACCCTGCGAGTTAACAATATAATGATTCAATGTCTGTTTTTAATGTTCTCAGATTCCTATGCTCTGAGTTGTAAGACTTGGTGAATTATTTCATTTTGATTGACATTGTCAAAAGATACATCATCATAATTATTTCAAACAATCCTTTGGACAACTCTGCCTTCTTGGGTAGGCCAGAGACATACATGACGTTCAGGTCAGCTACTTCTGATATATGAACCATGTTTCTGTTAGGATATTTTCTTTTGTTCTATAGCATATGGGGGAATCTCAGTTTGCAGTAGGGCATTGCCTTTTGTTCTGTGGCACTTGGGGAGAATCATTGAACTTTCCCTTTATTCTGACCAAGTTGTTTTCTCCTATCCTCATTTTCCTACCACTTTTGTGTAGAACTCAGTTCCCTGCTGTAGTAAGTAGGAATGACAATGCTGTAAATATTCATTGCTGATGTTTGCATTCCAGTAATACATTCCTAACATTTGAAAGCCAACTAGTAAGTGTTAAGAATTTCCATTGCCCTAGTAAGACCTTAATGCAGAGTATCAAACCTTAAAAAAAAAAAAAGAAAAAAAAAAAAAAGCCAAGCACTGACAAAAATGTATTTGTATACATTTATGCAAAAATGTTTAAAATTTTTTTCTTTTATCTTTGTTTTTTAAAATAAAGTTTAAAAAAAAAGAATTTCCATTGTCTTATTCCTTCTCTGCTGTGTTACAGTGTATCTCACATTCATTGTGATTATCCCTCAATCTGAAATGTTTTATAAGCTATCCAGTACTGTTTTAAAATTTCGACATTTTTTATTCTTATACTTTTATGTTATATCCTTATCTATGTCCTTAATTTCTTTTTGAATTATACTCTGAGTCTGATTTTATGACCCTCTCTGACTTCACTTTCTTACTTAAGTTCTCTGCGTTCTACCAGGAATACTATCTAAACCAGTGTCTACGTGTACTATACGTCTACAGGCCATGACAAGTTTACTTCAGTGGGGATGTAGTTCACACTCATTACTGTGTTTCTCTTAAAGATGTGTGTGCAGAGTTCACAGAGCAAGTCTCAAAATGAAGAACTCAATTCCTGTGTTCTCAGTCACAGGACCATGTTGACTTTCTTTCTTAGAATTTTCCAACACCCTATCACCCTCTCCTATAACTGTGATTTTATTAACCATGGACACCTCCTCCCTTTGAGACCTTGTCTACTCCTATGATGCTTAATCACTTTCTTGACTTCATGCTCAATCCTGCAGCTGCCACAGACTGCTCAGCCCCTGCTCAATGCAAGACCACCCGAGGCCTGAGGTGGCACCTAAGTGGAGGAGAGTTTAGACAACATCCATCTCTTATGTTTCAAGTGGCTGCATTTGGGAGTGATCACTGCACATGTAGGGCAAGAGTAGAGTGTCTTTTAAAAGTTTCTTTTGAAGTATGTAATCCTTTTCCTAAGTCCTTATTTATCATGCATTATAATTCTTGTTATTGATGACATGTTGAGCATTCACATTGGAGTTTTTGACATTTGGAAGATTGGAAAAACTATAATGATGTGAAAATTGATACATTTGGGGGAATGTTTTCTTGAAAATTTAACAGCAGAAAATGTAGACTGAAATTTAGTAATTGCTGAAAAGTTATAACAAATACTTATGAACTCACTTATTCAAGAATTGCTACATTTGAAACAGCTTTCATAAAATTATTTCTGTTGAAGTGCACAGCTTTGTGTGTGTGCACAATATATGCATATACTGCATATTTCAGATATTTTATCTTGCATTATTCATTAGGTATTTTTCATTTATTTTTAATTTTTTACATTGTATTACCTAAATTTCATGCTTTTGTTTTTGACTACATAACTTAATTACCTTTTTCTTCTCTTCTTTTAATGTTGTTCTTTTTTATTGTCTAAGAATTTTATTTAACAGAGTGCTGAAATATCATTAAGATCATTCTTTTTTGAAGTACTCCTGCTGAAATTCAGGGTATTAGAACCATCCCATTTGATGCACCTTTAAAGAAGATGTGGAGTTTATATTTCTTTGGGCTTCCCATGGTACTTAACTGACAACCATTTTGGACCGAATTTTTCAGACACATTTTTATTGGTTAAATCACTGTGCATGTACCAATGGCACAGAGAATACAGAAACATTTAAGAAAATTACACCAAAGACTCCACTGAAGGATGAAAAGTTTTATATATGCGTTATGGTAAAAACTTTAGTGATGAAGTTCCATTGCCAAACAAATGGAAACATGTAGCTTTTAGCACAGTATCCTCGTCTGTGATTAAGAAAAACATTAAATAGTAATTAGTCTGTATGTACAAGTAGTTAATTAACTTTTTTCTCAGAATTTACTGGGTGTGAATCAGTTTTTATTGTTTAATTTTCAAAAGATCATTTTATGCTTTACAATCAATTAATGAGGGATGTAAGAAATCCCTCCTTACCATCTACTCAAAATTCAGTGCTGTTTCCATATTTATTGCATATAGTAATATAGTATCTAATTTTTTTAATAAAAGGAATAGATGACATTAGATCATCTGCAGGGGCTGTTTGTGATAGTTTTCTCTCATTCAATTGGGTATCCAAAGTTTGAAAGTTAATTCTAGACATTACTTCAGGCTGAACTCTTGAGTTTTGCTCTGCAGCTTCAAATTCAACCTATTGAAACAAGTATGTTCATTTTTTGATAATTTCTGTGGATTAGGAATCTAGGAATGGTTTCATTATAGGCATGTATATAATTGTTTATATAAGCATATAAAGAAAGGTGGTCTGTGGGTGTTGGGGCTTCCAGGATTTCCTGACTTCTTACATGGAAGTACCAGTGGCTGTCAGCAGGGGGCCTCAGTTCCTCTTGCCCTTTCTCCATTATTGGCCTTCCTGAGTTCCGTTAATGTTTGGGCTGAAAGTGCTTCGTGATTTCGTAGAACCACTCTGAAAAACTCTGCAGTCACTGCCTTCACACCATATGCATCAGAAGTTAGTCACTAAGGGCACCCTTAACAAGGAAAAAGGCAGTAAGAATGGAAGAGTAGCAAAGACTCAGAGGCATACTAAAAGCTACTCCATAACACTACTTTTTATGTTTGTTCTGTCAGCATTTTTAATTGGATATTTTATGTATTTACATTTCAAATTTTATCCCCTTTCCCACTCTCTCCCACTTCTATCTTTTATCTTTCCCCTCCCTGCTGCTTCTATGAAAATGCTCGCTCTCCCACCCACCCACTTCTACTTCAACACCCTGGCATTCCCCTACATGGAGAAACGAACCTTCACAGGACCAAGGGCTTCTCCTCCTATTAAGGGCAGATGATGCTGTCCTCTGCAACATATGTGGCTGAAGCCAAAGAATAGCCTAAATTCCCTACCCACGTTGTCTTATTGACAGTTCTGAAGGTCTCTGTGAATTCAGCTCTGACAAAGTTTGCTCACAGTGGCATGTGTCAACACATCTGTTTATGCCAGAGACTTGGTTCCCATTTTCGTTTCTCTGTCTCGTACTTTGTGACTTTAACAATCAAATCTTCTGGCTGCTTTGTTCTTTACCACAGACCCGATATGTTCTTTACTGTTACTGTCTTAAAGGAATGATCTTCTTTCATTTATCACATACAAATTAGCCTTCTATTCTTCTGCATTCTTACCAAAGATATTGCTTGGCAGAATCATTAATTTTTTTTAAAAAAAACACATAAACAAAACACAATGGAGGGAATTAGCAATAAACACAAATGTGGAGTATTCTGATTTTTCTCCAGTTATAACAAATAGCACAGGATGCAGATACTATCTCTGTTTTTATAGACATTTGTGTGTGACTAGTTTTTAAATTATAGCATTGCACATGAATAGAAAATACTTTTCTCACCTCTTCCGTTTCTCACTGTCCCAACAAGTAATTCAGTTCAAATCGTCTGCATAGTCCTGGAATACTCAGTACCCCTTTTGTTGGGTCTCTTTAGTGAATACTTATCAGATTCCTTCAAAGGATCAGTGATCACTGACAACTCCAACCTGGCTGCTCTGCCCCGGTCTCTCACTCAGAAGTCCACTTCCACACTACTTCCATATTACTCTGGATCGTGTCTGTATACTGCTCCCAAAATCTAGGTCTATAATCCAATAATTGCACGATACAGGCATTACTCTGACATCTTGCACTCAGTGTGTTTAAAGCAGAACTACTTCTATTACTTTGTGTAGTTTCCTATTTTATCCATTCAGTTTTTACATCTTACTGATGATCTTCTGAGTACCAGCTTTGCCCTATATAATACTTCTTTATTGAAAGTCTTGTTTTTATATCTCAGAGTTAGCCTGGAGAGTTTCTAATTCCTAACTGGAGCTCAGGAGAGAATATCTAAGCGATGTTTGCAGACTATCTTGCAGACTCTTTTCTCTTTGTGTAGTTAATAAATGCCTGGGTCCATTAGAGCATACACCAGCAGACACCATTGATCATGTCTGAGGAGAGAGCCCAAAGAAGGAACAACAAAAAATAGAGATTTTTTAAAATTAAAGAATGCCTAAAGTTTCTAAAAATAAGAAAAATTATGAAAATTAGTTAATTACCATATTATTGAAGCTTACACAAAAGGTATCTTTTAATAGGTTTATTTTTGGCATGAAATTTGTGGCATATTCTGAGACTCTGGCCATTCTCTCTCCCCACCCTTCACACAGACAAGCATGCAAGAGCGCGTGCACACACACACACATGTGTGTGCACGTGTGTGGAGCACGCGCTCGTGTGTGTGTGTGTGTGTGTGTGTGTGTGTGTGTGTGTGTGTGTGTGTATGTGTGTGTGTGTGTATGATTTCTCTAATTTTAAAAGAGAAGAGAAGTAAACAAAAACTTTAAGAGCAGCTTCATGGAACTAGGAGAACAATGCACCCAGAAGTACTTACTTTAAAATTCTTTTTGTTATATTCATTTGTGAGCATTACTCTAAAATGCCATTTGAATAGCTAACTAGGTAATGTTGTATTGTCCAGGAATGCATTCCTTCAAAACACACACATCTTTTGTGGAGTGAAGTTTGTCACTGGGTTACTAAAAATGGGTGAATCTTATGTTGAAAGGAAGAAAGTTTCCACAGTTGGAACTTGGAGCTTTATATAAAATATCACATGTGTTAGTGTGTATGTGTAGAGTATAGATATGTTTATGTGTGCATACACACACACACAGACAAAGACAGACAGAGAGAGAGAGGGAGGGAGGAGGAATGAAAGAGAGACAGAAGAGTTAAGAGAGAGATGGAGAAAGGGTCATCTTTGTAGGCCCAAAATATATTCATGGAAAATTTAGTCCTTCACATTTTAGGACTTTGCCTCTGTCTAGTGTTTGGATCTTAATGATATTTTTGACAGTGACAACCCAGATTAAAGCTATGTCAATGTTTTGACAAAACTGACTGATGAGTTTAATCAGCCAAATTGTCCGAGTAGTCCAACACCATCTCTGTCAGCGTGGATTGCTTATGTGTTCTCTTTTTGTCAAATTAACTTGGTTCCAACCTAACTGACTACATCAGCATAATATAGCCCAATAAATGTGGCATTCATATAGTTTCCAAACGAATTTTTCTTAAATAGCTATACCAAGGTTTAGGTATAGCTTGTCTTTTAACAAATGTTCAAAGTTTGTTTTAAGGCATTCTAAAGCATATGTGTTTGAATAAATTTTCTGATAGTAAGAACACCCATATAACCCCATGTAAGAGACAGAAATCATGAAACTGGATTCATCAACTGGAACATTTATATCTTTCTGTCATTTTTTTACTTTTAAATTCAAGCAGGAAATAATGTCTTTATTCATGAGGGTAGAAACATAATATTAGAGAAATATGAATGTTTGGACAGCCATATGCATTCCTGGATAGTAAACAGGGATCTCTGAATTTAGGAACAGTAGATATTAAATTTCTCCTTTGTGACAGTACCCTGACAAATGTTAACTTAAAACAAAGTAAAAAATAACATTGTAGTCAGAGTCTCATGATAATAACAAAATAATCATGATGCCTGCTATCAATGTTTACAATGTGCTATATTTGTGTGTGTGTGAGTGTGTGTGTATGTGAATGTATGTGTGTGAGTGTGTATTTGTGTGAGTATGTGTAAATGTGTGTCTGTGTGTGTGTGTCTGTGTCTGTGTATGTGAGTGTGTGTGTGTGAGTGTTTGTATGTGTGTGAGTATGTGTATGTGTGTGTGTCTGTGAGTGTGAGTTTGTGTGTGAGTTTGGGTGTGTGTGTGAGTGTGTGTGTGTATGTGTATGTGTGTATGTCTCTGTGTGTGTTTGTGAGTGTGCGTGTGTGAATGTGAGTGTATGTGTGTATGTGTCTGTGTGTGTGTATGTGTCTCTGTGTGTGTGGGTCTGTGTATGTGAGTGTATGTGTGTGTGAATGTGTGTGTGTGAATGTGTGTGTGTGGATGTGTGTGTGTCTGTGTGTGAGTGTGTATGTGTGGGAGTGTGTATGTGTGTGAGTATGTGTGTGTGTCTGTGAGAGAGAGAAAGAGTTTGTGTGTATGTGTGAGTGTGTATGTGTGTAAGAGAAGGAAAATCAAAAATAACTGAGATATATGGTATGTTGGAAGGCAGGCATTCTGGAATCTTGTATGTGCAGGCAGAAGTATTTTTTTACTATTTTTAAAAGAGTTTTAAATTTTATTTTTAATTAAGTGTAAACATGCATGTCTGTTTCTGGGAATATATGCTTAAGTGTAGATGCCCAAAGTGGCCAAAAGAGGATGTCAGATCTTCAGGATCTGGATCTACAGGCAGTTGGCCCTCTGATGTGGGTTCTGGGAAGTAAACTTGAACCCTCTGGAGAGTAGAATGTGTACTCGGCCTTTGTCTCTTCTCCTCCAGCCCCAGCTGATCTGCTCAGAAGTTTTACGAGGAGTGTATGATGCAAACAGAAATGAGACAACAGATACTGCATTCTCAAATTCAAAGATATCACTATTTCTAATGTCCAAATGTTCATCCCATTTAGCGCTTTTTGCTTTTTCAAATCTCTGTTACGCTTCACAGCCCTTTCCTTCACATTTCATGCATGGAAAAAAAAACAAAAAATTTTATAAACTGTAAATCCTTACATGTATGGATGGACCCATTAGGGTGTTAACCAACTGTGAAAATTTAATCTGTCCCTTACATTAAAAATATTTAAATATCTACTTATTTCACAGTTGGAAAATATTTTAAATATAGATTCAATTATGTGTTTTAAGGGAAACTTGGTTAGTTTTTATGACATTTAAATGTATGATTTTCTTCCAGTGATGCATTGTCAAGGAAGAGACAATGCCAATATTGACATAAAAAAAATACATATCTTCTGTAGCAACATTAGGTATATATGTGGACAAATCATTCAACATGTGAGAACCAGAGCATTCACTTTTGAGGATGAATATGAATTTTTTCTTAAAGTTACAAGATTATTACAATAATATTCCTAGCACAAACTTAGGCAAGTAATTCACAAGAAGAGATAAGATGTGCGATTAAAATGAACACGTGACACCATTGTTGTTTCTCAGTTTGGCTAGATGTAAATAAGTTGATGACATTTAATTTTGAAGGGTTAAGTGGAATTGGTTAACTCTGTATTTTGATTGCTTTAAAATACAGTAATGTAATCTGACATGCTTCTCTTGAAAACACCAATTTCATTTTTTAAAAAAATTGAGAATACTATTTTTGGCCCGGTAAGAACAAAATAAATGCTACGTTGGACTTTTAAGAAGTTATCATTATAGTTCGATTGGGGGCAGTTTTCATTTGTTATTACCGGAAAGAGAAATATCCCATATTACTTGACCTTAGAATTCCTGGCTGTTTTAGCCCTTGTTCTAGTTAACCCAAGCACTGAAAAGCAAATGTGTGTAACGTCCTTGGCTGTGCAGTGATGTTGGTGTCTTCTTTACTTCTTGTAGCTTTCAGCCGCGCCCCAATTCCCATGGCCGTGGTCCGCAGAGAGCTCTCCTGTGAGAGCTACCCCATTGAGCTCCGCTGTCCGGGCACAGACGTCATTATGATCGAGAGCGCCAACTACGGCAGGACAGATGACAAGATCTGTGACTCGGACCCTGCTCAGATGGAGAATATTCGGTGTTATCTGCCAGATGCCTATAAGATTATGTCTCAAAGGTACAGTGCCCCCAGACCTCTTCCTTGCACGGGTAGCGAAAGTCAGTGTAATTTTGCGTGGTAGACAATGTGGATAAGGCATCCCGAAAGTGATATGTGTTTTAGAATTCGACAGTTTGCACTGTAGGTCAAACTCATTCCAACGGAGTGACGATGCTACAATCCGTACCACGGCACCTAGACAACAGAAAATCAGTAGCATTATTAATGGGTTTAATGTAGTAGACCTAGTGTTGTGTTCTGATAGTGCTATCTAAAAGTAGATTGGGTATGGCAGAGACAAAATTTTCTCTCAAATGCATAGTGTGGAAACCGTCTTATTCCTAAGTATCTCCTAATTTTGTATAGTGGAGAAAACAAAAAGCCACAAGAGGGGTCAGTGGTTAAGAGCAACTGATGCTCTTACAGAACACCCAACATTGGTTCCAAGCACTGTCATGGAAACCAAACACCACCTGCCACTGTTACTACAGATTTAGGGCTTCTGACCACCCCCATTTTGGCCTCCTGGGCACCTGGGCACCTGTGGTGCAAATGCAGAATGACTAACACACACGCACACACATAAATAAAAGTAAAAGAAATAAATAAATGAATAAAAACATTAAATAAATAAAAATAAGTAATTTACATGATCATTCATCAGAGCTTAGCAACACATAATTGATAAAAATTATATAACCTTGGAAAACAAGAAAATACTAATTTGCATATAGTATTTGAAAAGGATTTAATAGATTTAATTATTTATATTATTACCATGTCAAAATGTATAAACTAAGGTATCATGTAATTCCATGAGATGGGAAACTATTTGATTCTGAGAAGATAGGCCTATAGATTTATAACAAAGAAGATGTAAGAAGATTTGTCATAATACAAGTTTCTTATATGTTAATTATATACAGGTGTATGTGATATATATATATATATATCCATATGTGTGCCTATGGAGAGGCAGAGGTGAGGATAGAAACATATTAAACAATTGCTCATTACCATAACCAATACTTAGAAATACTCACTTTGCCTTCATACTCCCTATTTTATCAACATTATTTGTTATTAAGAAATTCATCAGTAAGTAATAATTTACTGAATGCCTATTGTAATCGATGTGTTTTTCATATGTATTTTTACTCAGACGTGAGTCATGATTCTGGCATTATTAAGGTGTGATTAAATTATAAGTCAGAGAAAACTAAACAACTTGGCTAAACACAAAGACAACACAGTGCATGCTGGTCTGTCCTTCATCTCCAGAGTGAAATAAGTAATACCAGAGTGAAATAAGTCACACACACAAGAACGTTGAATCTTCTCTACTCTGGCTATGAAACCCATATTTATTTGAGCTATTTATCTTCTTTTAAAACCTTTTATTATTGTGCATGCTCAACGTGCAGGAAATACAGACGTCGTGATAGACATGCATCACTCGGAGGACCTTCCTTACAGAGTTGGTTCTCTCCAGCTTTACCTGGAATCAGGGACTAAGTTAAAAATCTCTAGCCTTGTGAAGCAGGTTCCTTTATGCACTGAGCTGCCTCACTGGCAGTTTATTACTTAGTTTTTATTTTGTTTGTTTATGTGTGGTCAGTAGACTATCAGAGTCAATCCCTTTAGGCTAATGCTGGATGAGTGAATTATTAATAGAAATTATGACATATGTCTAATGAACACATCATTTGGGGGGTGCTGGAAGGGTAATTCACTTTGCACATATTGTGGGCTTTGGTTTGTTTGTTTAGAAGTCAAGTAACTTATGCTAAAGCAGGTGTTGAAGCATAGGATGTTAAAAGTAGGAATCTACTTGATGAAAGTTGAAGAATTCCTTACTTGCATGTCTTCATTATTATAAAATTGGCAAAAGTTCGATCTCGTCTTAATAAAATGTTATACAAAGATTTTAGTCTTTTTTTCCAGGTTGGTATAATATTTACTCTGGAAAGATTTACTATAAGTGGCATAGTGATGAAATAATCATGTATTTAAGTTGGCTGATTAAACATAAGACTGCATCTGTTCCCTAATAGGTGTGGTATTTTTAGGTGGCACTGGTATTCTGGGGTTAGGGGGTAATTGATGTATTACAGAAGCATGAACTTCATTAGTTTTGTTCTATAAAAAACTTTTCTGAAAATTGTTTTAATCTGTTTATTAATACCATTTCAAAATAATCCGTAGTCTTGTAATTATTACTAATTGTATTAGTAATAATGGACTGTCTCGCTATGCTGAAGTATCCAGCCTGTGTACCCATAGTGATGCATCTGCAGTAGGAGCCTGCCTTCAGCACTAAGTCCTTTGAGTAAATTCTCCTGGCAAGTTCTTTTTTTTATATATAAATTGTTTTAATTGGATATTCTCTGTATTTACAATTCAAGTGAAATCTCCTTTTCATCAATCCCTTCTCCCTCCCCCTCCCACTGCCTCCATGAAGGTGCTCCCTCTCCCAACCTCCCTCTCCTACCACAGCTCCTCCGCTTTCCCCTACACTGGGAAAATGAGCCTTCACTGGACCAAAGGCCTCTCCTCTCATTGATGCCAGACAATGCTATCCTCTGCTACATGTTCATCTGGAGCCATGGATCTCTGCATGCGAACTCATTGGTTGGTGTTTTAGTCCCTTGGAATTCTGGAGGATTTAGTTAGTTGATCATTTTGTTTTTCCCATGGGGTTGCAGACGCTTTCAGCTCCATCATTGGGGTCCCCGTGTTCAGTCCAATGGTTAGCTGCAAGCATCCTCCCCTTTATCAGTATGGCCCTGGCAGAGCCTCTGAGGAGGCTTCCATATCAGATTCCTGTCCTGGCAAGTTCTTCATTTAGATTCTTCAAGTTGGCTGAAAGAACTGTGGTCATTTGTCTTTGTACTGTTAAGTGTAGTGCACTTTCAGTTTCCAAAATAAATGTTTTGATCCTTACACAGAGAAGTTTGGGTCCCTGTTGTCAGATGGCCAAGGCTACCCAGCTTTTGTATAACTAGCTGTTATGATGCCATGTCAACCTCATTAAATAATGGAAATAATAACCAACTATGACATTAGGAATGCTAATAACATAGATATGCTAATCAGATGAATATATTAAAAATGAAATAAAAATGGAAAGTACCTTCTGAAGTATATATTAGATAAATGGATTTTTGTTGTCAAATTTAAGCTTTTAGAAAGATTGTCTCAGAGTATAAATATTAAGTATGTCTTGAGGGAAGATTATTACTAAGTAGGAAAGTTATTATTACTATATCCTTGCATAAACTTATGAAAAAACCTCTCTAACTTGTTCACTTAAATCTTCTAGCTTAGACAGATGAGACAAAGAGACACACAAATTACACTTTGTGTTAAATTTGAACAAGTTACATAAACTAAAGCATGAACTAACTTTTTAGTAAGAAAAATTTGCACGTTGAAATAAAGGAAATATGTTATCAGACATCCTTATTTATTATCAGTAAAACTGTCCATTCTGATAATCATTTCAGAGATGTTATTTTATTGACAGACCTCAGAATTGCCCAGACTTGAGGCTGTAAATACTTTGGTCCTCTAGATTGATATGGGGCACACATACTCTCTCTCTCTCCCTCCCTCCCTCCCTCCTTCCCTCCCTCCCTCCCTCCCTCCCTCTCTCTCTCTCTCTCTCTCACACACACACACACACACACACACACACACACGTGCAAGCTCACATACACACACACTCACACACATATACACACAGGCATGCACACACATAAACACCACACACATACACACCACATACACAACATACTCACATACATACACACACACATGCTCACATACACACATGCTCAAGCACACACATACATACCACACACATATACACCACACACACACACACACACACACACAGAGGCACAAATTGCACCTAAAATTTCCAGATCTAAATAATTCCATGTCATTGTTCCCATCTGGTCTCCCTTCTTAACTTTTCAGATTTACTGTTCTTTTTTATTTCATACTAAAAGATTAACTCAAATAATGGAGTACATTTATTTATCCTTCAGAACTTCACATCCTCCTTAATGTGTGTGTACATCAGGTAGTACAAACTGTAGCACACCTGGTTCTCCTTGTTTAATTGTATTAATTAATGTTCTTCTCCAGGAACCACCTTAGTGTCCGGATGCTTTCTGATTCAGTCATGCTCATTAACCACTCTCTCAAAATTGGTACTTACCTGGCTTCTATTTTTTCATTTTGTGTTTGTGTAATTTAGAGTTGTTTTAGAAGGAAAACACTGGACAGAGTTTTGGAATCTCGGTTTTCGATTAACCTTTAGCAAGTCCATAACTTCAGGAGGTAGACTCATTGGGTCACGTGTTGCTTTCTGCTGTTAATGGTGATGTTTGTGTCATTAACTCAGCTGGCTCTTCAAAGTGTACACATGGTGTTTACTGTGACAGTTCGTCAAGTTTGATGGGTAAATAAACTGGGCATGGCTCCTGCACATAAAATATCCTGGACAGATAAAGTGCGGCCAACAAGAGTGTTTGCTCAGCATTTTATTCTTTACTCCTTTACATTTACTGACAAAATTAAAAGAGGAAGTTTCATTCTGTTCAGTTTTACCAGTCAGCCCTCTGGACAAGGTGTTAATGCTGGCTCACTTACATGCATGTTGTGCAAGTGAGAAGACATGGGGAAGACACAGGCAGAGGAGCCTCCTTCCTTTACCTTCTCCTTCTGTGGCTAGTAAACTTACTGGTGTCCTGTTCAGGATGTCCCCACATTTCATTTGGCCCAGTTCTCTCCAAATATGTCAGTGCTTGGAATCAAGCTCTTTTTTCAAAACTCTGATTATCAGTGGGCTGCACATGCCATCCAGATACTATAGAAAGACCAGAAAACACATGAGTTTAATAAATTTCCTTATTTAGCTTTTGACCTGGAGCCCTTCTTATACATTTGACATCAACTTCTTCTAAATGTAAGAAATCCGAATGTCATGGGCAGTGACATTTAAGCTTTCATTTTTGTATATATCATGGCATATGCAGTCTCATAACCTTGTTCTATATGCTCGCCTATAATTTTTTAAGCTGTAAAAGCATTTGCCAAGAGGTATATGTGTACACATACATGTGTGTGCATTTATGTAAGCATGTGATTTCACTGACTTATACATATAGAAAAATCACACAAATCAAATGTGTACCGCTCAAGGAAATTTCAGTAACTGAGCTCATCCAGGCATCTAACAAACTGGTGAAAACAGGGAACATTAGTCACACCCTTCTTAAGGGCATCATGATTCTGACTTTGAACAATCTAAATTAGTTTTTGCTCAGTTTGTATTTTAAACAATAATTTTTTTAAAATAAGATAAACTTGAACTTGACCTTTCTCATTCGCTATATTTGCTGTGTCCAATTGTCACTGAGTATTTTTTACAAGTCACATCTTTGTCATTTCAAGTATAATTATTTTCTAGCACAATTATTAAGCAGGGCAACCTTTCTAATGAGTTGCTTTCAGAAGATTTGTATTGCTGTAGCAAGATTCTCTAGTACATTTCCTGTTAACCTACCTTTCTCCTTAACAATACCAAGACTTAACCTATGTTCTTGGTGTGTGCGTGTGTTTTATTTTTGATACATATTTTAGGCTAAAAAATGAATATTAAAATGGGGTTAACATCACTTAACTTCTCAGTGGAGTCACTGTAAAAAGACATAAGAAAAATGGAGACAAAAACAAGTTTGCCATTAACATTTGAATTAACTTGAGATCACAGGTCATGAAATGTCTACAGTAGAAATAGATGTTCTCACGAAATGAAATACCTCCATTTTATTACAGTCTCAGAAGTATTTTAACAGCATTACATTCTTAGATGTTATCATCACAGAGGAGATACCAGGCAGAAGAGAGAGGGGGAGAGGGAGAGAATTGTATCTCACCTTTTGAAAGTTACACTGCAGTTGATATCAGCGGCACTGCAGGGGACTTCACAGCTTTCTAAGAGATCTGGGTTTCTGCTGTACTCTCTCCTAGAGGAGTTGAGGGGAAAAAACTTCTTTTACAGTAGAGGGAGAGATGCCAGAGGCAGATTTGGTGTTTACATAAACTAGTAAGTGTTTCAGTAATGGGGGTTTGCATATGAGACACTTCTCTGGGACCTTGATGGTGCCATGGCAGGATGTTTGGTGACTTCCATTGAAATTACACACACACACACACACACACACACACACACACACATACACACACACACCTACACACACCACCACCACCAACACCACCATCAAAAACAACAACTTTAAATACTTGCATTTCCCAGACTGCTGTAGAACCAATTTCTTTTGCACACTGGATTGATATTTATGTATGTGTTTGTTTTAAAGGATAGAAAGAAGTAGTGAACAACACATAAGCTGCTCTCTCTGGCCTGACATCCAGAACAGAGGTCTTCGGCAGTGTTTTTATTTGAGAGAAAGCTTCTCTTTTCTCCACTGTGTGATTTCTTTTATATCTGTGAGTAAACAGACCGGTCAGCCCGTACCTTTCCAAGTCCACTTAGCAATTCATTTGATTTCAAAAGAACTTATCTGTTTAATATTTATAATTTTTGGTTTTAACAAAGTTTAACGAGAAAGAAAATCTGATTATTTTTTGTAAAATTATTCTAAACCCAGAAATATCAGGAGAGTTACTGATATAGGTCTGTGCTACTGGAAACAGTTTTTAATATAAATTCTTTTATTTATCAAAAGCAAGTGTGCTGTAAAGAGATCAAATCAAAATATGTTTGTATATTGAATCATAATGTAATTATATATTTTCCTCCTCGCTATCCTCCCTACAAACCCTATATACCCTATTTGCTTCAGTTCAAACTCACAGCCTCCTTTTGTTGTTATTATGTATGAGCACATGTCTCTGTGTGTGTCCTTTTCCCCCTAAATACATAACTACAATGTGCTCAGCCTGTATGTACATGAACGTATATGATTTCAGGGTTAACAGTTTGGTACTGAATAGCAAATTGACATGCTCTTTCCTGGGGAAGACCCTCTCCATCCTTAGCTGCCTGTGCTGCTTTGTCTAAGCGTGAGATTTGTGAGCCTTCCCTCTTCCATGTCATTGTGTCTATGGTCAGTGCCCTAGATCAGATTCTATTCAGGTTGACATGGTGATGAGACTTGGAGAGTCTAAGAAACACAGTCAAACAGCAAACTCAGGGCCTCCTGGCCCCATGTCCTAGTAGTGAGATTTGAGAAATTCAAGCCATCTGTTACCTGAAATATTTAAATATCCAGTGGTGTTTCTTATTTAGTAGTGTTCTTAGGAACTTTGGGGTATGTAACTGTTAATAAATATTTTGCTAAGACAACTGCAGCAGATTAATACTAAGTAAGACTTCAGGAGAGAAACCTTGGCATGATTAATACACCTTTAGAGTTTCTACTTCATATTTGATTTACAAAACCTGCCATTGGTTTTGCTTACTTTTAGAAAATGCTTAATGAAAGTTTATTTTTGTTTGTTTAAGGTTGTTTTTTTTAAACCATTTTAACATTCTATCTATTTTCTCATCTGTATCTGGTCACACGTGTGTGCAGTGAAGTGCATTCTAAGGCCGGAAGCAGCCATCAGCTCCTAGCTGACTGTAGTTACCAATGGCTGTGAGCCACTCTGTGTGTTCTGGGAGCTGACTTTGGGTCCTTTGGAGGAGAATGTAGAGTTCTTCACTGCTGTACCATCTTTAAGTTCCTAGTGGAACTGTTTCCAAACCTTAATTCTATCCTTGGCTGCAGTCACTCTGTAGAACTTGAAATATTAGAATACTTGTAATTTTTTTCTAAGAAAATAGAAAGCCAAATGAAACTTTTTGTTTGAAAAGAACATATTTACTAAATTTTCCTTGTAATGTTTGCTTATAACTGACACTTATTCGATGGAATATAACAGCATAGTTCAAGGTTAATTTCATAGGACAACATTTATGTTGGCTGATTTGCTGCTGCTATACTTCTTTGCTTTCTTTTTTTTTAGTTTTCTTTCTTCTTTCTGTTTTTGTTTTTTAATTCTCTCTCTCTTTTTTTCTCTCTGTCTCTCTCTATTACACTCCAGACTCCCCCCGCCCACAGTCAACACTCTGTCCCACATCCCATACAGTTCCCTGACCACACCCATCTCTACAAGGATGACCTCACTCCCCCACCCCACCAAACCTCTCTACTCCTGGGGACTCTGGTCTCTTGAGATTTAGGTGTATCTTCTCTGACTGATTCCAGATCTGGCAGTCTTCTTCTATGTTGGAGTACTCTTATTAGCTAGTGTATGCTACCTGGATAGTGGTCTAGTGTTTGAGAGATCTCAGGGATCCAGGTTGCTTAAGACTGCTGGTCCTCCTACAGGGTCACCTTTCTCCTCAGCTTCTTCCAGCTTTTCCCTAATTCAACTACCACAGGTGTAAGCAGCTTCTGTCTATTAGTTGGGTGTAAATATCTGCATTTTACTCTTTCAGCTGCTTGTTGGGTCTCAGAGGGCTGTCATGATAGCCTCTTGTTTTTAAGCACACCATAGCCACAGTAATAGTGTCAGGTCTTAGGGCATTACCTTGAGAAGGATCTCACCCAGATGTCCCACAATAGAATAGATACAGAAAATATGGCTTATTTATCCAATGGACTACTACTCAGCTAATAAGAATGAGGACATCCTGACTTTTGTAGGCAAATAGATAGAACTAGAAAAGATCATCCAGAGTAAGGTAACTCAGATCCAAAAGGACATGCATGGTATGTACTCAGTAAAAAGTGGATATTAGCCAGAAAAAAAAAAAAGTACAGAACACCAAAGATACAGTGCACAGAACCAAAGGGTTAAGACAAATGGCCCAAATGAGGACTCCTCAATCCCAATTGGGAGAGAGAAGAAAGTAGTCACAGGAGCAAGGAGTGAGGGAGGCTCTAGGGTGGGAAAGGGGACGAGGAAGAGAAGAGATCATGATCTGGTATCAGGTGAGAAAAAGGGACTGAAGACTTGAGGGTCAGCAGAAAGAATAGAAACTGGAAAGCTCAGGAAATAGGAGGTTGAGAGAACCTTCCAGAATGTACCAGAGACCTGGGAGGTCAGAGACTCTCAGGACTCAGAGGGAGGGACCTTAGATGAGAAGCCCTACAGTGGGAAGTGGGAACTTGTAGAGCCCACCTCCAGCAGAAAGACAGGGCATTAAGTGAGGATAGGATTACCATCCCACAGTCAGAAACACTGACCCATAATTGTTCTTGTCTGAAAGAACTGCAGGAAAAAAAATGGAGAAGAGACTGGGGAAAGGGAAACATTTGAGAGTATTAGATGACATAGGGTGAGTAGCCTCGAATATCTTGTGAATATGTCCACTAAACCCTGTGAATTTGGAGCTTGGTCCCCAGTGTGGTAATAAAGAGGATAGAATTTCTGTTGGATGCTAAGGAAAGGTCTTCAGGTAATTTCCTAAGCCTATGATAATTCCCTAAGAAGTTAGTGTGACTCAAACTTGATTCACCATTTCTTGGCTTATTTAAGTGAAATTTAAAACACTACTGTTCATAAAGAACGAGGCAACTAAAGAATAGAAAGTTTAAATAAAATTCCAAATATTCACCATCACTTTGCTGTTGACAAATAAATATTCACTTGCAGACTAAGGATGGTCAGTCTTAATTTTCTGGTGCTGGGATTAGTCTGTGAAGCTAATTATATTATAGGACTTTTTTCCTCTGCCTTTAGAGTTTCCAGCTGAAGACACTCAACCCATTAATCTACAGAGTCTGAGTTTGCTAATATTACCAACATTTTACATTTTATAAGGACTCCATTAGCTATAGGAATACTTCAGCAAATGTAAATTTACTAGTGATCCTAGAGAATAGTTTGAAACTTGCATAGCTTTGGTAATAGAAAACACATAGCACTTTATAAACTTAGGATCAGGGAAGCTTCATGAGTGGGACGTTTTATGAGCCCTTTCAAAGTAGAAATGAGAAGATAATACATTTTCTTTATAAAACAAACATAAGAAACGAAATACTCTGTAGTGACGAATGTTTTATATAGTGAAGTTTTAGGAGATTAAATCTCCACCATCAAGGATTTAACTCATAGATAATAAAATGAATGTGTTCCACTTTTGTATTTTCGTCCCTTGTGCTGTAATTAATTTTTTACTATAAAGTTTATTTTTATGTAGTTAACTATTTTCAATATTGTTTCCCATAAAGGCTCAGATCATGTAAATGTGTAAACACAACTTGTTAAAGGACATAATGGCATAGCCATATCTTATAGGGACAGCCAAAATCCTAAAGGCAGCTCAGATTCTTGAAAAGGATCCAGCAAAGCTGAGCTGAGTGATGTTACTGCTGTTTCTCAGTCTTCCCTTCTCATCTTGATCTCCATGTGATGCATGCTTGGGGCCTCGTAATAGTTATGCAACTTGGGGGATAATGGATTGATGGGAAAGACTTTTTGAATCATTTATGCTTTCTCTCAAGGAGCCCTGCTTCTCAGAGTCTCCAAGAAAGAAGCCCTGAGTAGCCTTCCTACTTTTAAGGAGCTATTCTTTTCTTTCTTTGTTTGTTTGTTTATGGTGTTATTTTTTAATTTGTTATGAACAAATATAAGTCATCTTTTTCTGTAGTTCTTAAGGAATTCCATCTTGCCCAAAATGAAGTTCTTCAAAGAGCTACTTGAAGGTCTTCCATATGCCCTGGGGCTGGTCCCTGGCAATAGTATCTCATAAGGGGCTAAAAAATAAATTACAATCTACCACATATGTGTTTACTGGAAAAGCTAACATTATCTGGTAGTGGTTTCTGTTAAGTATTTGTTTTATCCCTTGTGTTCAGGAAGCTAAGTGAATCATATCTATTTGTAATTAGAATTATCAAGTACTGAAAGCAACGTCTGTTCTTCAATCATCTCTGCTGATTTCAATATATAAATATATATGTTTGTTTGAGTTTAGGTAAAAAAAAAATAGACTTGCAGGCTTTCCAAAACCACTTGCAATCTTAATTACTGGTGCTATCAACCTCAGAAAATAAACATTTGGATCTACTACTTGGACCTGTTAGTATGGTGAATAAATAATCCTTGGCAGAGGGTATAAGTCTAGAAAGATGTTGCCATGTGGAAGAAGAAAAGGCATTACAAATGATGTAGCAGAGGAATGCCTTATTTATGATCACTGGGAGGGGAGCACCTTGGTCTTGTGAAGGCTTGATGACCCGGGATATGGGACCGCTAAACCACTGAGGCAGAAATGGGTGGGCAGGTGAGGGAACACCCTCACAGAGGCAGGTGGGGGGGAGGCAAGAGGGGGTTGAGTCTTCTGAAGGGGAAACTGGGGAGGATAACATTTGAAATCTAAATAAATAAAATAAGTAATAAAAAAAGTGAACAGGAAACATACACTGCCCAATTTTAAAATAAATAAAAATAAAACAATGAAGATGACTTAAAAGATAATGACAAAAACAAGCTGAGGATTATTATGTTAAAAGGGGGACTGGCAGAGCTGTTACATGGTATAGTCAGAAAGAAATGAAGAAATCTTTGCACCTAAGCATATCAATGCTGCTGAATTATTTAGAGCCACTTTGGTCCCAAGCATTCACTCATATTTGTTTTAGAAAACTCTTTGTTTTTATTCGTTTTTTTTTTTTTTTTTTTAAATATTGAGATCTGTAAACAACTGCACTGGCTTAGGAAACGGTGTCTCCAGGTGTTAGGCGAAGGACTAAACATGCTCTCATCAAAACTAGAAACTTAATAGAACACTACAATTGTCTCTTGTTATATTGACACTGAAGTTTGTATTTGTTTCTTGGTAATAACAGTTTCATTTTAGAATGAGTCTTAGTGTCTGTTACACGTGTTTTTCTCTTTCTGACGTGATAGTGATATTGCTTCTGTGTTAATAATTTGGCTATCCTAAAACCACATATTTGTAATTACAATTTCTGACCAGTCTTATTAGGTAAGAAAGAAAGAAAGAAAGAAAGAAAGAAAGAAAGAAAGAAAGAAAGAAAGAAAGAAAGAAAGAAAGAAAGAAATCCTTTCAAAACACTGAGGTAAGGTATTTTAGAAATTATGGTTACAAAAGGTCCCTTTTACCTCCACAAATTAGTCTTATAAAAGGCTTTCCACCTTTCCAAGGAACCCCGTTTCTAAGTAGATCACCCTTGCCTGAGCAGACAGAGACGGGGCTCTGAATTATTTTTTCTGTTCCCCTGGGGAAACATGGGGTCCTCCAAATAACTTTATATCCAATTATTTCCTTCAGTAGCAATTCAAGACTGTGAGATTAAAAAGATATGGTAACAGATAATGTTGTGTGGAATGCAATTTATTCATTTATGTCTGAGGTGTGGCGAACTATAAATTAATATGAGCAAATTAAGTCACATAAAGTTTTTGTGGGACATAAACATTCTGCAGACAAAGTGAGGTAACCCAGTGTGATTTGACCCAAATGACTGCATATACACGAAATGGTAACTCTAATTCTTTTTACAATATTATAATGAGTAATGATTGTACATGGATTGTAATAAACTTCATTAGTTATTAATAAGACGCTATCAGCTCCCCACAATAACCAAGGCAGAGACCAATGGATTTTTAAAACCAGCTTTAGCACAATTACTAGACAATTATCCCTCATCTATTTTTCTAATGCTAGAGTTTCTCCTTCCTGAGCTGTGGTCCCCAAGAACTTGTGTTTGAGTCTTGCTTGAGTTATTTCTGCTCCAGCAGTCTGTTCTGGAGAAGCATTTCACTTGGCACAAGCTCCTGGTCCATCACATCTAATGGACACCACCTATTCTCTCCTTTTTTTCTCCTTTCATTCGTTTATTATTATTATTATTATTATTATTATTATTATTATTATTATCAATAGTATTGTTGCAGTTGTTTTTTGATCTTTCTTGCAATCCAGTCAATATCCCCCACTCAGTCAACCCTCTGACTTTTCCTCATTCCATACCCCTCTCCAGTCTCCAATACCCTATTTTCCCACCCCTACCTCACCCCACCAGACATCCCCACTTCCCAGGGCTTCAGGCCTATCAGGTATTAGGCACATCTTCTCTCTCTTCCTCTTTCTCCTTTCATTTCCTCCTGGTCCCTATCTAAGATCAAGAATCAGCAAATGGAACCTCATGAAATTGCAAAGCTTCTGTAAGGTCAACAACACTGTTGGAAGGACAAAATGGCAACCAACCACTCCTGGGCATATACCCCAAAGATGCTCCATCATATAACAAGGACATGCTTAACCATGTTTATAGCAGCCTTATTTATAATAGCTAGAAGCTGGAAAGAACCCAGATGTTCTTCAACAGAGGAATAGATAAAGAAAATGTAGTACATTTACACAATTGAGTACTACTCAGCTATTAGAATCAATGGCTTCACAAAATTCCTAGGCAAATGGATGAAACTAGAGACTATTATGCTAAGTGGGGTAACTCAGTCACAAAAGACCAAACATGGTATGCACTTGCTGATAAGTTGATATTAGCCCCAGAAAGCTCTGAATACCCAAGAAACATTTCACAGACATTATAAAGCTCAAAAAGAAGGAAGATCAAAAAGGGCATCCTTCAGTTCTTCTTAGAAGGGAGTGTTTCTCACTGGAGAAAATGTAAGGTCAAATAGAGGAACAGAGATTAAAGAAAAAAATCATTTGGAGACTGCCTCACCAGGGGATCCACTCCATATGCAGCCACCAAATCTAAGCACTACTGTTGATGCCAAGAAGAGCTTACTGGCAGGAGCCTGATATGGATGCCTCCTCAGAGGCTCTGCCAGAGCCATACTAATACAGATAAGGATGTTTGTTGATAACCATCAAACTGGACAGGGGGCCCCCAATGAAGAAGCTAGGGCAATGACTGAAGGAGTTGAAAGGGTTTATAACCCCATGGGAAGAAATACATTATCAACTAACCAAATCCTCCAGAGCTACCAGGGACTAAAATACCAACCAATGAGTTTTTATGGAGGGATCCATGGCTCCAGTTGCATATTCAGTAGAGGATAGCATTGTCTGACATCAATGGGAGAAGAGGCAGGCCTTTGGTCCAGTGAAGGCATGTTTTCACAGTGTAGGGGAATGCCAAGGTACTGAGGTGAAAGTGGGTGTTTGGGAGAGGGAGCACCTTCAAGGAAGCAAGGGGAGGGGAGATGAGAATGGCAAGAAAGGGAATAATATTTGAAATGTAAATACAGAGAATATCCAATATACAATTATAATACATTTTTATTCATTCAATCTTTTTCAGTTTCTGGATGGTACAATAAAATCATCTACTTATCTGCTAAGATATGTAACTATTTATAAATTCATTTCTCCCATCATGCTTCATTCTAGTCATTATAGAGATACATCTGTCAGCAACATGCTATGGTCATACAGAAAATTTAAGAAGATTTTTTTTGGGAAACTTGTTATGTATACCCAAAAATAATGAGGAATTTATGTCTTCCTAAATGCAAGAATAGAATTGCTGCCACATCTACATCCTGCTAACTAATGTTCCAGGCTTCTTTGTGCTTATAAATAGTTTATTTACTTCCTAGTAAGCAAGTTGTGTTGAATTTATTTTTCTCCGGATGATTATATATAATTTGTTAGTTTACATATCCGCTATTTTTTCTGCGGGAGCCAGAAATATGGCTCGATGTTTAGGAGCCATTGTTACTCATACAGAAAACCCGGGTTCAGGTTATAAGACTCACATGGCGGCTCCCAACTGTCCTTAACACCAGCTCAGCTATAAAGGATCTGAAGGCAAGAGATATACACATGGTACCTGTCTGCATATGCAGGCAAAACACACATAAACATTCACATAAAATATGAAATTTTCAGTTTTATGGAAGATAACCATCTAAAATATTCAAAATTAATACCAAAATAAATAAATGGAAATGCAATGGTTCAGACCTTCTTGGGGATGAGGAGCTGACACATTGGTAATTCTTCCTGACATGGCTGACCTCCTGGTGTTCTCTGTTCCCTCTGGATGGATTGTCTGCTTCATAAGCTTGCAAAGCATGACTGCATTTGATCCCTAGTAGCCAAAATTCCTTCAAAACTAAAACAGTAAGAGTCGTGATCCCACAGTAAAGTTTCTTTATCCTTGCTTTACCAACAAATAATCAATTTATCCAATCGGATAAACTTGCCATCAAATCATTACAGCAATTGCTTGAGTTTATAGCTAAGCTAGTGATCCTTATCTCAAGATGAAATTTTTTCCCACTAGATATTTGGGGAATGCCTAAAAATGTATGTGGAAGGTACTAATGATACCTTGTATAACATCCAGGGTAGCCCCTGGTCTCCAAAATTTTACCAAGTCAAAACTGCCCAAGACATTTGTATTAAGAAACACAACCATGAACGGATCTGGAACCAACCATGAAGGTAACTCTAAGTCTTAACCAAGTCAAGCCCACACTGAAAAATTTGAAAACATCAACTAATATTGTTTATCTAGTTTAATGGCAAGTTAGTGTTGTATATGGAAAAAAATTACAAAATATTTTTATTGGGAGTAATGCCAGGTTAAACATACTGCATTACAACAATAAACTGGGAACAATATTTCTAGAAAGTTACTAGTTCAGAGATTATCTATATTTTTATGATAGGCTGTATTTTGAACTATGAATATGTCACTATATTGATAAGTAATGTGCCTTGTTTTATCTCCAGTTGTTTTTTAAACTTGCTCTTGAACACCAATTTTTATGGATTTTTCTCAGTTGTATATAAGTGAACAATTTCAAACCATATTCTCTGTAAAAATGAGGTCTCATCCTTACACGATTTGTTTAATCAATGACATTTCAATCAGACAATATTTCTGAAAACATAGAATAGGAAAAAGGAACAGGCCCAATACACTCTTTATGCTAGTGATTAGTGGAATCAGAATTCAAGGAGGGACTGAAGGCAAGGCCATATCTCTATCACTCGCTTTGGGGTAGCATAACCAGTGTGGTATAAGTCCAGGATAATTTTTAAACCAAGCCAACTGAGTTGTGGAACAGAAGTCATTAAATTCAAACAGCAGGGTTTGGATATAAAAATTGCTTCTGGGAAAAATGTTAGTTACAAATGAGTTATATTTTTAAGGAAATGCCTCTAAGATAATCTACCCTAGGTATTTAAGACTCTTCAGGGTTACTTTTCACTGTTTTGATGCTAATTTTTCTGTCCAGCCTTTCCTCACTTTATAGGATAAAAGGTTCCAAAATAGAATGAGAATTCTTCTTTCCTTAAGGGGCCTTTCCTCTGTCAGACTAGAACTTGATGGATATTTAAGTAATCACTTTAGACACACCCATCGCTTTGTGACTGAGGAATTCATACACTCACAATGTTTTCAGAGGGAAAACTGAAGAAGGAACAATGCCCTTTCAAAACCACAGGCAGCAGCCCCCAACTCCTTTAACCTTCCCCTGCTTTTCTTTGTAGAAGATTCTCATATTACATTGAATGCCAGTGTTCACCCTGGTCACAGACACTTAGAATCTCACAATCTCCATAGCAGTGGAACTGCAGGGCACAAAACCTAAACCCAGTTAGTCCACAGAGATATTCTCCCCCAACATGGTGGCTTCCACTATGAAAGAAAACAATGCCATCAGTCATTAGCATTGATCTTGAAGTGTTACAAGAACTAGATGGCCTGTGGTCTGGTAGAAAAATTCTGTAGAAAGAGACACTTGTCACAAATTAATTTCTATGTTTTCTTTCTCAAATGATCTCCCTTCCGAGTTTCCCTTCCACAAGCCCCCATCCCGTCCTCCCTCTCCCCTGCCTCTATAAGGGTGCTTCCCCGCACACCTACCCACTCTTGCCTCAGCAGTCTAGTGTTTCCCTATCCTGGGTCATCAAGACTTCATAGTACAAATGGCTTTCTTCTCAGTGATGCCCGCAAAGGCAATCCTCTGCTACATACGCAGCTGGAGACATGGGTACTCCCATGTGTACGATTTGGTTGGTGGTTTAGTCCCTGGGAACGTTGAGGGGTCTGGTTGCTTGATATTGTTGTTCTTCCTATGAGATAGCAAGCCCATTCAGCTCCTACAGTCCTTGCCTTAGCTTCCCCATTGGGGTCGCCATACTCAGTGCAATGTTTGGTTGTGTACATCCACATCTGTATTGACCTGGCTCTGGCATATTCTCTCAGGGGCCAGATATATTGGGTTCCTGTCAGTTAGCACTTTTTGGCATCAGCAATAATATCTGGGTTTGGAATCAACAGATGGGATGGAGAACTAGGTGGGAGAGTCTCTGGATGGACTTTCCTTCAGTTTCTACTCCACTCTTTGTTCCTGCATTGTTTTTTTGAAAGGAGAAATTCTGGATTAATATTTTTAAGGTAGGTGGGTGACCCCATCCCTCATTTGAGGGCCATGTCTACCCATTAGATATGGTCTCTACAGGTTCTCTCTCCCTTTTGATGGGTATTTCTGCTAATGTCCCTGTTGGATATGGGAACCTTCTTGGGTCCGTGGTCTGGGACTTTCTAGAGGCTACCCCCAGTTCACCTTCCCCAACTGCTACACATCTACTTTCAAATTCTTGACCCTCTGTACTTTTTCCCCATCTCCTCCCATATCTGAACTGGTCCCTTTCCTCTCCTCTCTCTCCCTCCTCCCACCTCTTTCTCTCTCTCCGAGATCCCTCTCTCCCTCTACTCCCAGAGAATATTCTCTTCCCCCCTACTGAGTAGAATTGTAGCATCCACATTTTGATGTGATCTTCTTTCTTCTTGGGTTTCATTTCATCTGTTAAATTGTTATATGAATGGAATTTGGGACATGGCTCAGTCACTGGTTAATATCAAATGCTACAAGCACCCATGGCCAACAGTTCTCAACCACTTATAACCCTAATGTCAAGTGACAGATGTCTTCCAGCCTCTGTTGTTTACCTTCAGTCATGTAAACACACACATATTCATGCATATACACACACATGTACACACACACACATACACTCACGCACACTTGCAGATACACATACACACACTCACATACACTCACACACACTCACACACACAGACACACACATACACATGGACACACACTCACATGTACATACACGACATAATTTTTTAAAAATGTAGAAATTTCATTTATGCCCTGGAATATAACTTCCACAGGGACAAAAAGAGAAATGCCATTACATTTTCATCTAGGAGTAAAATAACTAATGGATTAAATGATGTCATTATTTAAATGTTTAAAATTCTACATTGAAGCTTGGCCAAAGATGTCTTGAAACAATGTGATAACCCACCTGGTTCTTCCTTCTCTTAGTTGTATTATATTAACATTTTGTGGCATCATTAAATGATGCCACACATTCTACTTTAAAGGCAATTGCTTGAAAATTCAGGCGTTATACTTTCTTATTTGCTATGACACACCAGAATGGAACAATTGTGTGCTACAATGTTGTGTGTGATCCATTTGTATCAGGAAACAAATTTTCCTGGCAATAACCAAGTATTTCAAAATTATTGTCAGACTCATTATGAATAAAAGATAAAATAAGCAATGCCATAAACACTTGGGGTCTATCTTTTTTTCAAAAATTAGAAAGCATTATTTAATAGAAAAAAAAAACTCTGCAGTCAAATGGTTTTCTGGCTTTCTTGGAAGACATTAAGTTTATCTTTCATTGACTTTTACTTCCAAAAGAAAATAACAGTGCGATTTTCACAGAACTTAGAATTTCAAAGAACAAGTAATCATCTTTTTCTTTTTGTGTGCATGCACGAAATAGAGAGGATACTCAGTTCTGGCTTCTAAAAGAATTTTTGGCATTTCCCAAGAAGTGAAGATGGTTGATAAGTGTCTGAGACAACACTAAAATATCCAATGAATGCTCCTTCTCAGAAATGCCTTCTGAGCCCACTTAGGTCAGGACAAAGAAAAGAATAAATACCCTCATTCATCGTCCATAGTCTACAAAAACTTCGTGATGTACTGGTAGATCAGGAAAGAGTAGACACATGACTACATTTCATGTTGTTCAAGATTACTGATTTCAAACTAAGCGGAGGGTTGGGAGCAGTAGGAAAAGCTGAAGTCCAGTCAGAAAGAGACACATCCACATGGAAGATGCTGAATTGTGTGGCTTTGTAAAGCATAACAAAGGGGACAGAGGAGACATGATCAGAACCAATTATTCATGATATGGAAAACACACACACACACACACACACACACACACACACACACAAACCAAATAAACAAACAAAAACCCAGAAAGGTAGAAGATCAACCCTCAGATTTACTTTAGGGAACTGGTTCCCTGCAGTTGTGGTTCTGACTCACAGGAGTAGGAAATTAACATATGTAAAGTCCGAGATGCTACACCAGTTGGCCTCCATTTTGGACTGCCAGCCTCCCACATTTACCCACCTACCTTTGCCTCTTGATTCTCTTGTCCCTGCTCCTTGGATCCATATGATGGTGTCCTCCAAACAGGGCAGATACTCATTCCTGCCAGAGATAATTTTTTTCTCCCGAAGATCAAGTTAACTGCCAGGCAACTGTCTATGGACTTATTTTGAAATGCTAAAAATTGTTTCAAACTACATACAAAGAAACAGAAAAATCTCTAGGCAAATAGAGTTAGCTATATATATAATAAATATTCTTAGATCAATATAATTTTAAAATTAAAACCTGAAGCAATTTTTACAAAGGCAAAAGGATGAAATAGGATTCTCCATACTTGTTTAGTCATCTTTGCGTATCTGCTGTTATAGGAGAATAAATCCCTGTAACTAGGATGAGTATAAGAACTGTGGTAAATTAAAGAGTTATGTACTCTCTAAAGAGACTTATCTGTGCTAACGTATTTTGCTATTCATGTTACTAGTGATTAAGTCATGGAGAAGTCATTTTTTAAATATAAATCTAAGTGTGTGTGTGTGTGTGTGTGTGTGTGTGTGTTTGTGTGTGTGTGTGTTGGCAACAAATAAACAACTGGTGTCTTCCTCAATCTACAACTTTTTGTGAGAAGTGATTTTTTCCACTGGACCCAGTGCTCATAGACTGAGTTATAAGGATTACACAGCAAACCCAGGACTATTCATGTTTCTGCCTCCCAGACTTGGAATTACAACCATGACACTTGAGGAACATTGAGCTCAACTCTACCTATACACACAATACTTTTATTAACCAGACTGTCTTTCTAGCCCCACTATATTAAATATTTATAGAATTATTAGAAATAATCTCTCTCAGCACAGTGTTTTATAAATGCCATAGTTCTACTTGTTTGGGTCTGACCAGAATCTGCCTAAGACAATCAGATCAAGTGGAGCAAGTTATCTTTGATTTTTATACTTGAGAAATATAGATGTACAGCAACTGGCTAAGCTATGATCATAACTCATTCACGAGTCAGGCCCTTTGGTTGCTAATGAACTGTGGCACTCTCTGTTTTCCATGTTTGCTGGTCTTTTTCTATGTTTTAATATGTGCACATTAAGATAACAAGAAGGAGGAAGTACATTTTTCACCTGTGACTTTTATCTCCATACAAGCCATCTTTCTTTAATGGGGCAATGTCTTTGGTAACGTGATGTATAAGGTCCCAGTTATGTGGGATTAAGGATATGTATTTATCGGTGCTATCAACTGAAAGTAACCTCAATTCATGAACCACTCTAAAGCCATGACACAGTTGCAAGAATGGCTAGTGGCACGCAGGCTGCCCAGTCATGCACAATATGGTAAAGGTAGCTAGCTCTTGGCCTTTTGCCAGTGAATACTCTCTGCAGAACTTATTTTCTTCCTCAAGATTAGGAAGTGGTTTCCCTCTTCGCATCTAGTATGGCCCCACTAATAGAGGAATAGTTACACATACTTGGTGATTTAGAGAACAGCATAGTCTTTCCCAGGGATGAGCTCCCTAAATGGTCATCCAATGTAGGATTGTAAAAACACACGGTGCCAAACACAATGAGCATGTGGTATTTGAGGGGGTGACATAAGGAATAAAGAGTGAAAAGAAAATTATACAATCATATTTTAATAAAAATAAAACCACGTTTTAAAATGATCAAATGAAAAATACAGTAATTTTGTTATAGGCTGCCAAATTGCTTGATATCAAAAGGTATTTGTCAATCCTAGGTCTCACACAGTAGAAGAAAACAGATTTCTCTGGGTTAGTCTCAGAACACACACACACACACACACCATTAATTTTAAAAGACTGTAATTTTGTTTTTAGACTAGAAGATAATACTTATTAGTCAATGTTTATGTAGCTGTCCTATCAACTGCCAGGCTATTAACTGCAGGAAGGAAGCCACAGTGGGGACAAGGCTGCAAAATTATGGCCAATAATACTTTTATTGGTTTGCTTATTTTTTAACTTTGCATGGGGAATTGAGAATATATATCCCAAGTCCAGATTATTTAATATTGATATTAATTAAAAATTACTTATCAGTATTCCCAGAGAATTATACTTTAATTTTATTGTTCACCTTCTGAAATAATAAATTTTAGCTCTATGACATGTGCAGATACATAATTAATAAGCAAGGTGCAATGTGCAATATGTCCTATTTCAGACTATATCCTAAAGACTGCCCCAAACACATTAATTAGGTTTCGTTACTCATTTATGAGTAACAATGTACCTGATTAATTTCTAGGGCTGTTAATATTTAATGACTCAACTCGTAAAATTAAAGAAGTAAACATGTGTTGAATGAAAAGCATCCACATGTTTGAAATTGGTTTTTAAATTATTTCATACTTAATATTGAGTTGTTTAGCTCAGTTGGTCTATATTCAAGAAATCTGGTCCTCTCCCACCTGAATTTGCTCTCCTATTATTTACACCTGTATACAATCCTCCTTTTGCAACACAGCTTTACCTGATACTGTTATTACGTCTTAATTTTTTCCCGTGGGCCTGTGCTATGTCACTTTCAAATATGTGACACTGAGTTTGGGCATATATTAAATTAAGACCCTCTAGCTTCTATGGGAATTTTTAAGTATTCCATGAGAAGTCGTTTTTACAAAAGCAAATAAAATGTGTACAAAGTAGCCATGGATTCTTTAGCTTCCTTTAACAAATAAGATTCCTCACTAGCATCTGAACTATTATAGACTTACAATAAATATATATAATGTCGTATGTAATGAGGTGTATATTCTCTAACCAGAGCCGCTGTGGATGGTAATAGTGGGATGGGCTAACAAATGTTTCATTACTATTTGGGTGATCTTAGAGACTGGATACTAACTGAGATATTTGCTTAAAGTAGAGCTACAAGAATAGATAATATGTTTGTATGAGTTTCACTGTTTGCTTTGAGTTATCTTTTTTGAGATGAGTTTCATATATACTAGGATGGCCTCTGCTTTCTTCTGTAACCTAGATGACCTTTAATTTCTAATCTCCAGTGCTCACTCTCCCACAGACAGGAATTATAAGCAGGCAATGCCAGACCCCAGGCGCTGAGCATGCTGGGAGATACTCTGCCAGCTGTATTATACCTCATCCCACATTTTAGAAATCTCTAAATTAGTGCCTTTATTTGCAGGATGGTCACATTACTGTAACCTGTTCTTGATTTTCGAACTCAGCTGGAAAATGTGTTATTTTTCTATCTCCTGTGACAGCAGTCAGTGAATCACTGCCCTGGGTTATGTTAGTACAACTTTTTAGAGGTGTGTGACTTCCAATTTAGAAATAATAAATTTGATATAAGGTGACCTTATATCCATAGCAGAACCTTTTAGTATAGGAATCAGAATCTAATATAAACGGTATGATAGATTAAAACACTACCCCAAATTCAGAAATAGATAGACATTTTCAGGAAGTAATCTCACTATTATGGGATGGTAGAATATTCTGAGAAGATCATACTTTCCTTGTTAGCAAGAATATAAAAAAAAAATACTCAAATGTTCAGTTAAAGGCTGAAAGAAAAATACACCTAAGTGTAGGGAAAAGATTTCATTAGTGCTTTTAAAGAAAAGTTGTTTTATTTCTTTGTGGTCTGAATTCATTTTGTAGACATCAAATAAACAGTAAAACGTCATTGAGGTGGAAATGTTTACATAAGTCAGCATTAGTGATTTCCATGAAAAGTGACAATTATTTATCAGTCTTTTAGTTCTTAGATCACAGAGAAGAATAGTTGTTTTTTTTTTTTTCCCTTGAAAGTCCTTTGGTCACCATTTCAGAATATAGAGAACCAATCTGTCACAGGCAGATTTAATCTCTCATAAATAATCTCCAAGTTTCAGTTGCTTAATGGACGTATCATATATCTTACATAGCCTTCCTGATATCTGCTCTGCTGATACTCAAATTCCAGGGCATGGCAACTTTCTCCACTCTGCAATTGAGGAAGCTAATGGATCCAACCACCGTGCTCACTGCGAATTTCTATTCCAGCTGTGGTGAGCGAACTATGCTCTGAGATAACTGATTTAAGAGAAAAGCATCTCTAAGTGGGTACCATTTTGGCATCTTGCCTTACTGTCACATGCCTCCATCTCCAAGGCACTTACAATAGTAAACTGGAAAGCTGGGCATTCAAAAACAATAAAGTTGAAATGTGAAATGGGATCTGTATAATTTTCCTCCTGGAAAAGGTTACTGTTGATTCTGTGACTAAAAAAGGAAAGTAATTTATCCCACTTAGATTGAAATGTGGCCAATTTAAGCTTATGACAAGTTCATGGATGGATAGTGGCACAAATTTGATACCATTTTTTTTTTTTCAGTTATGAGGTCCCTGTGGATTTTATGCAATGCACTGTTGGGAGACTGGCTTTCCCTGCACTGTTGGATCTCTAGGAGATTCAGCCTTTCCTAAGATTCATAAGAAAGCAAACCCAACAGTAACCAGAAACTAGGTTGTGAAAATATTGATGACTAACTGTGCATTTCCTGAAAATATTCATATTTTATTTGCTGCAACAATGGATGTTTCTTGTGTTACAGAATGCTTCTCACCTAGAGTAGATTCATAGACACATGTTAAGAGGATCTTGAAATAATAGACACCTTAAATAAAAACAATGCTTTCTTGTTCAATTTAGGAAACAAATTATTATGTTGCTAAAATAAAAGATGGTGTGTTTAGGCTTTTGAAACAGAATTTGCAGATTAAAGTGACAGATATAGATTTTGGCACTTTAAAAGCCATGCCAGGCTATTCATTGTCAGATGCAGACTATCTAAAGGGATGGCACTGCATTTCTGCCTAGCCAATTAGATGTGAATGTCAGCTTACTATGGTTATGTCCTGCTGCGCAGTGGGAAGGTGCTGTTTACAAAATGGTAGAAGGAGTAGACATGTCTTCCCTTACATCCACACCAGGAAAATGCATGTGCACTGTGTTTCATGAACCCTCCTCAAATACTAGAATATTCCTAAATTATTAAATGAAATATTAAAATTTTCTTAGGCAAAAAGGCCAATGAAGTTATTTAAGTCTGAAAAAATATAGAATCATATATAATGTCTTGCATGGCCTTCCATATGTTTGTGTGGGAATCTTTATCTCCAATAATTTTCTTGTATGTTTCCCATAGCCACTGTCTTAGTCAGGGTTTCTATTCTTGCACAATCATCATAATCAAGAAGCAAGGTGTCGAGGAAGGGTTTTATTCAGCTTACTCAGGAGCTGATGCAGAAGCCATGAAGGGATGCTTCTCCTGGCTTGCTGAGTTTGCTTTCTTATAAAACCCAGGACTACCAGTCTGGCGATGGCCACTCACAATGGGCCCTCCTACACTTGATCACTAATTGAGAAAGCGCCTTACAGCTGGATCTCATGGAGGCATTTCTTCAAGGGAGGCTCCTTTCTCTGATAACTCCAGCTTGTGTCATGTTAAAACACAAAACCAACCAGTGCAATTACTAAACTTGATCCCATGTGGTATGTGCTTTGAATACATCCATTATTTATTCATTATATTTAGAATTGAATAATAAATTAAATATATTTATTATTGAATAATAAAATGATGGAATTTGTTACAAAATTGTCATAGTTTTGTCATATGCAAGGCGTTTGATTAGGATTTACTCTCCTTGGATTCCTTCTTTTGTTTGGTTTGAGGCAAGCTTAGGTACAGACTTCAACAAAAACATACTTTCTTCCTCCTCTCCCCTCTGTTTACCTTATTTTTGTTTTTAATACTAAAGTGATGAATATCTTCTCATAATTTTCATAAACTAATTAATATGAACTTAATATGAGTTTTGTAGAAAATTTTACTAAAATAACCTAAAGATTGTTAAGTATTAAAAAGTTTAGGCAAATGAGTCTTGTTTACACGTTTCAGCCAGAGTCAACTGTAATATTAGTATCGGGTGGCATGAAATACATCATATTAAAATTAAAGGCAGGAGTATATCATCCTAGGGGAAAGCATGCTAGAAGAACAAAGTTATTCTTGATGTTACAGAGTGTAGCCCTCCAACTGTGAAGAAAGAGACAGTGGTATAGTTTGTAAGCAGCAGGCATCACAATCAGCTGGAGAGAGACTTTAAAATACATTGGCAAAGATGCTTGATGCATAATGAATTTATTTCTTTTGTTAATATTTAGCAAAAGTGGAAAATGGTATTTTTACAATGGAAAGGAAAAAAAAAGAAGGCTGCTGTCTAGAGTCACTAATGTATTAGCAAGTAAAATAGTCTGTTCCTAACTATATTTGGCAAATTCAAAATTCATCTGTAGAGCCGAAGGTTCAAAGACTGGCAAACACAGTGCTTTCTCTGATATGCATGCTTACACTGAGAATCATCTAAAAGAAAAATGAATTTATCCCAAGTGGCAAACTTGCAAGGGATCTCTTCCAGACTTTGGAGCATGCAGTTCACCGAGTGATTGATCTGACTAAGCAGTTGCTGTTGTCCGCTCCGAAGCAGTTAAAATCGCTGCTCATCCCATCCCTACACGGTAAATGCTTTCGCGGCAGGATGAGAGTAGTCAGTTGGGATCGTTACAACTGATATAATAAGAACAAGCCCCACTAGGTTTAAAGCAACCTTAGCATAATAACCACAACTAAAAGAATAAAGGTAAATACAACTCTAATAGTGAAGGAATTGAGTTTCAAAGGACACGTAGCTTGTGTAATGATGTTCTCTTTAACTTAGTCTCTTCTTAAAAGTCACCTTATTAAAGTACAGCACAAAGGGGGCCTATATTGTATGACATATTCCAAGTGCACATGGACCTGTCTGCCTTCCTCCATGTGCTCCCTACCTGGTGCCAAGTGTTATCATAGATACCAATGTGACAAATCACCATTACAACTAATGTTTGGTCAAATGCTCCACCAGCTTAGAGGACGGAAATAGAGACATTTATTTTTGTGTAATCAGTCATGGTTTCTGAAGGTAGAAGCTAATAGAGTAATGCCCTCCACTGTGTGGCCACTAGGAGTTCATTATTTCTGGGTACCTCAATTGAGAGGAGTATGTACAGGGAAATGCTCAGTGAGGAGCCATGAAGTGTTAAAATGAAGCAACACTGCTGAACAACACAGAGGCAAATGATCGAGAAAACTCTTCCCATAATTCAGTGGCCATTTCATTGGTTTACGGCTATTGCCTTTTCCTTGTGTAAGGAACCTAAGTTATGCTAGAAAGAGTCACAAAGGCATCTGTGTTTGAAATTTCAGGCACAGTAGATGAAATCATGATTATTATGAAATCAAATTCACGTTCTGTGCACCTCCATTCACAAACACTTTAAGGAAGACATTTATTCTATTGAAAATAATAGATAAGGAAAGTGTGCATCTCCACGACTGAACACATACACTTCAGCAGCAGTACACAAGGGAAGAAAGACATTGAAAATGCATAACTACTACAGTGAAAATTTAGAGAAATCAATTTATTGAACTGATCAAAGTTTTTATCTTAATAAACTAATGAAAAGTGAGTAGTAAATAAAGTATAAACCTGACAAATAATATTAGAGAAGCATAATTATAGGATATTATTGATTTAGGGTGATAGTTTATGAAAATATTATTCAAAGTAATAGTATTTTAGAAATTATTCAATATAAAATAAGTATAGTAATATGTCCATATGTAGTTAAAGACTTACTGAATCATTTAAAAGCTGTTTGTATCTACAGCTTGAGAGTGAAAACTATGGAATAGCTCATGGGAAAAACTGGTGTCATCTTTTCTAGAAATTAACTTTCTATTTAGTACTCAGAGAAGGAAACTTAGATTTTGCTGTCCTGCATATTAGAGAGAATTTTAAGCAGCACAAAGCACACAGAGAAGCATTGGGCCTTTGGGTGGTTGTTGTTGCTGATGTTACTTGTTTGTGTTTTTAAAAGTGCTGGTTGGATACCAAGTCTTTCTCCAGCCATTGACTAAAACCACCCACATTGAGGGAGATCTTTTGTAAATTTGATAGATATTTGGAATATGAATACGGGATTTTTTAGGACAAACATTGGCTTTCAACTCAAGCTGCTATACAGTGTGATTATCATTATAAACAACGAGGATGGGGCCTGTGAGACTGTTCAGTGGACAAGGACCTGCTGCTTCAACTGGTAACTAGAGTTTGATCCTCAGAACCCACAAGAAGAGAGGTGGGAAGAGAGGTCAAACTACCTCAAGTTGTCCTTTGACCTACACAGACTCCATAAAGGGCTGGGTCATCTCTCTCTCTCTCTCTCTCTCTCTCTCTCTCTCTCTCTCCCATACACACACAGACACACACAGACACACACACACACACACACACGTGTAAATAAATGCAAAAAAAAAAAAAAGAAAATGCTTTGGGCTTGGTCTGGGAGACAAAATCAATAAGGAAAGATAACATTTTTTAACTTCTATTGGTATACAGTAATGGTATTATGACATTTTTATACCTGTATTTGGTCATAATTTTTGCCATTGACCTCTTTGTGGTTATCTCCTTTCTCTTGCTTACTGATCCTTTATTCTTCTCCCCAAATCCATCCCCCCTTCTTTGTGATGTAGCTTCTATCTAGTCAAGTTGGCCTAGTCTTGTAATGGCATCATTTTAAGGGTGATCAGAAGTTGTGGGTTATTTTATACTATAGCGCAATTTTGAGGCAAGCTTGGGCTACATGAGACCCTTTCTCTCTATGCCAAATAATAATGATGATGGTGATAATAATTTTGTAGAGTCTGCATCTGAGAGAAAAATATAACGCATTTGTATTTCTGGATCTAGCATACTCTGCTTAGGATGATATCTCTAACAGACACAACCATTTTTCAGAAACAACGTAACTTCTGTGTGGCTACATTAAACTCTCTCTTTCTCATTCTTTTTCCTTTTTGTCTTTTTTGCATTCACTGATGGACAGTCAGAGTAATTTTATAATAAGAAAGGATATGTAGGTCACTCTTGCCTGTTGACTTTGAAAACTTTGAACATATACTCAGAGTTTTGTATAGATGACTTATAAAGTACTTGTGATAGTTTCTGAGGAAACCCTGTCTGCTTCCATAGGACTTGAATGGTACACATCTCCTCAGTAGGATATATGCTCCTTCCACATTCTCCTAAAATGATGGAATTTTAATGTAGTTTGAGTTTCATTTTTACAAGTATGTTTTTCTAGTCATTTGCATCAAATCAATCTGTTCCCTCAGGATTTTGACAACTAAATCTAGGCCACACATATGAACCTTCAAATAAATGACCAAACCAAAGAACCCAAATTACTCAAAAATATTGAGACCAAATTCCCACTAATCCCTTCACAATAGTCTGGTAATGGAAATTAGGCATAACTATTGACTGGATCTCAGTGAATTATATTTTTATTTAATCAAACACCTCATGTATACTGCTTTTATACTTGGGCATTGGATTATTGTTAACATAAGAGATCACTAGCTGCAAAGATGGCCCAGTCAGTCAAAAATTGCTGTGTAAATACACAGTACTGATTTTGATCTCCAGAACCCATGTGGACAAAGAAAAAGTCTCTGAGATACACACTTGTAATCTCTGTCCAAGGGAGATGGAGAGATGAGCATCCTTGAGGCTTGCTGGCCAGCCAGCCAAGCATAACTGGCAAGCCACATGTCTTGATGTCTGACCCTGTATCACAAGTCAAGGAGAGTAGCTACTGAAGACGATCTGAGTTTGCCCTCTTGCTACAATATTTATGTATACACATATTCAGCGGAGCACATGTATTTGTGCCCCAACACCAAATGAAGGTTTCAGCCTTCATAAAAATGGGGTCTTTATGGACATTGAGTTATAGGATGATTTTGGTATAATTTTCATTTTCTCACTGTTTTGTCTCTCTTTGTTTGTTTTTTGTTTTGTTTTGTTTTGTTTGTTTGTTTGTTAAGCATTGACAGCCAGACCAAAGATTTTGAACACACTAAAAAAAAATCACTGAAGTTATTATTACTGTTTCCTATCGTTTCTCCAGACTTCCCTAGCAAATCCAGTATGTCCTGTTAGGTGTCTTTTATACAGGAGGCAATCTAAGAATAAGGGACAGAATGTTTAAAACCGTGAGGACACATTGAGATAAAGAATAGATGCTTGTCACATGCACTGTACTCCTGTCTTCTTTATGTCGGCTACATCATTTAATACTCACAGCAAATAGGTAGATAAAATTTGTGTTTTCCATCTTAAAAAATCTGACATGACATCTTAGAAAACGTAAGTATTCTTCTGCAGAATCAGGTAAGCAGTGAATCTAGGATTAAAAATTTTAAATTTAGTCCTATTCCTGATCTGTGTTCCCACTTCTCAATGACAAATAATCATACCTTTTGGAAAAGTGTTGAACACAGAATGAAAGAAAACCAACAAACAAAAACCAAGGTTAAACCTCAACCTTTCCATTCCTGAGAAAAAATATGTTGAAAAATATAATAATTGATTTAACAGAAAATTTAATAAAAATAATTTTGCAACCTATCTAGCTTACAACTGTTTACATTTTTTTATATATATTTTACTTTTGGTGACTTTCATGTTATGTATCCCAATCCCACTAATCTCCCTTTCTCTTTGTATCTGCCCGTAAACTTATACCCCCCTCCACATACACAGACACAAAAGAAAATAGAAAACAAAGATTTTAAGAAAGAACAAAACATTAAAAACAATCTCACTGTTGAAGTTGTAGTGTGTCCCTGTGTGCCCCCAATATACCCCTTTGTCTAAATGACTTGCAACTGTTTATTGCAGTGAGTCACTGGCCCCGTTCAAGACCTTTGGTCTCTGACACACTAATACTGGATCCTCACAGGGACTCGTCTAATATATCCCATTGCTGCCTTGTGTCCCGGTGATCCTGCAGCACTGACTCTGTTGGACAGTGTCTTTCATGTGCTCCAACATTTCATAGATTGAGTAGGCCTTGGGGTGGGCCAACTGCAAGCTCTAGACATGAACCTGGCTAGTGGTTGTGTTATTCAAATCTCCTGAATCCACACTCCCCAAAGCCAGCTTTCCAGGGCTGGTGGGACTAGCTCACTCAATGCCCCTGCTAAAAGGGCAGGATTAGCTCACCTGTTCTTACACCCTCTGTCAGCTCACCAGGACCCACACCACCAGAGCCAATTCTACCATGCTACCCACTTGAGGTACAGAGCCCTCCACCACCAAGGTGCTGGGACAGCTCTCCAGCCTGCCACAGATGGTAAGGAAGGAAAAGCATCTTTCCCTCACCACAAACTGCATGGCAGATAAGTGGCCAGGCCAGGTCTCCTGTGCTCTTACCATTGAGATGTTTCACAAGCACCCATCCTCCAGGTTCTGCTGTTTACATTAATCCCGACACAGTTGAGTGGGATATGTTTGAGAAGTATAAGATGTTTGAGAAACAGGGATGTTTGAGAGACATTGATCAAGCCTAATTTTGCACCTCTGCCTAGACTCCTTTTAACATTTCTTCCATTAAGTTAAAGTCTTCATTTGTATTTTATGACTTGGGTTATCATTCATGTCTATTTTCAACAAGTCTTGTTTTTCTATATGGACAATGTTGCTCTTATGGAAGAAAAGCTTTGTAACTCTACGACAGGAGACATGTCAAGCTAAAGCACATTTAAACACAACACCATGTTTGAGTAGAGCTTGTTGTTACTGTGTTTCTACTGTACTTTTAAGGAGATTTTAATATGATTGAGTTTGCAACACAAAATAAGAGGACCATTTTCATTCCTAAGCATGAATTTTAGAATGCAGTCTTCCCAGGGATAGTTCTTTGTGATGCAGTCACCTTTGAGGAATTTGGGAAGCCTCTTTCATCTTCCTTTATCCCTGTGTTACAAATCTTAATCTTGCCACAAATTTGCTGATGAGTTACTTAAGCCTTGTTGATCTGGGTTACTTGACTGAGATCAACCTTTTCTGAGAAGGTAATGATCCATTTTCCCCCTGCAACTCTGAAATCATGTGTCTTAAAACTTTAGAAGATGTGAGAAGATAACCATGTCTTCTTATGTATGCTTCACCATGTAGAACCCCAGTAGAGGCAATCTGGCTTTCCATAGCCTATGGAGCTGAAGATTAAAAATGCCTGTCAAATTTTGACATGAAAAAATAACAGTATCAAATCAAATTTATCTATAACAATATAATTTAATTTCGTCATTAGAGGACAGAAAACACAGCGTATTTTGTTATCTACAGCCAAAAAATAACATTTTAGAACTGATTTAACATTTTTTTATTTTCAAAGTATTTTTTTTTCATATTAAGTCCACACTGCTAATAGGTTGTTTTTGAGAAATTTATAGCAAATGTGTACCTCCGATAAAGAAATGCACTGCTACTTGCTGAAATCATGCCTGGAATGTGTATAGACTTTAAAATATAAAACAAAAAATATGGAAAATTGCCTATAGGAACATATTGGGCCAAACAGAGTTTTAAGTGTACAAAATGAAATGTCGAAAATGAAACTGTGCCATGTGAACTTTGAACTCTGGGTGTAATTACATTAAGGCAAAGTATTGTTTGCCATCCAGTCAAGTCATGCGGCCATTATTTATTTAATGCTTGGTGTGTGCCAAGTGGAGTTCTCAGTACTGGAATAAAGCAGTAAGCACAGTAGGTAAAACACAGTTCTTGGTTAGGGAGGCAATGGAGCTGTGTAAATGGAGCTCTGAAAAATGTAGAGTCACACACATTTATCCCGTTTATTTGGGTAAAGTACTTGAACCCAGTTTGTGAACATCAGATTTCTATATACTATTTTTTGTTTTCTTTAGACAATATATTTACAATATAAAAATATCTATTTGTATAAATACATAGTACATACATATAGACAGTAACTGGTATAACATGCTAATATTGAGTGGTAATTTTATATTTATGTGCATATATATGTAAGTATAAAAATTGACTATGACCTTTGAAATATTTCTCCTTGTATACAGACAACACATACCACCTAACTCAGATTCTTTCTGCTTATTAATTTAAGTACTTTTGGGTGTGGACACATATCACTTGTTCTTTCAGAGAGATTACAAGTTTTTTTTCATGCCAAAAACTTTATTTTTAAAGTATTGCCTTGTCATGAGGGATAGTAGACATTAAAATACTGATGTATTCTTCACTTAGATTACTTACTGAATAGTCATTTCAAGGTAAAAGTAAAGCTAATAGTGTTGTGCTTTTGTAGAAAACAAATTAACTACAACCCAATATCAGTACTGTGCTTGTTAAAAAAAACAAAAAAATATTTTAGATTCAAATTTTATACAGTAAAACCCCTTCATTTTTATGCAGTTATCTATCTACTAATGAGCTCAATAAATAAAACGGTTTCTGTAAAACAGCATGCATAAGTACATAGTTTTATTAAGATATAATATTTTGTGATATTTGATTTTGAGTAGAATGGCATTATGTTCCTTTCATTGAAGTTTTTTAGTGAATATCTTTACTTTGTTTTTGCTGTTAAAATTGATTTTATTGTTCAAATAAAACATCCTGATTTCAGTTTCCCTTCCCTCTTCTCCCACTCATCCCTACCTTCTCTCCCATCCCAATCCACCCCTTTCTCTTTCTCATGGAAGACCAACAGGCTGCTGAGGGATAGAAATAAAGTAGACTTGCAAAGATAAAAGAAGCACTTCAGAATGTGACCAAACAAACAAACAGAAGGAGGAAAAAAACTAATAAAAGTCAGGAGATGCAGATTAACATTTAGAGATCAATATTTCGCGAACACTCAGAAATCCCATAAAAACACAAATCCAGAAGCCATAATACACTGTCAAAGAACCTCTAGCAAAAGAGAGACAGACAGAGACAGAGAGATAGAGAAGGGAAAGGGAAGGGGAGAGAGAGAGAGAGAGAGAGAGAGAGAGAGAGAGAGAGAGAGAGAGAGAGAGAGAGAGAGAGAGAGAGAACAATGACAACATCAAAAACACCACATTGAGGCAAGAAAGCTCCACAGGTACAGTTGAGTTTAATTCCTGTTGGTTCTCTACTGCTAGAGATGTACTATCCTTAAGGGTGGGTTTCCTCAGTGAAACCCTTGGAGAATCCTAAATTTTGCAAGTGGTTATCAACCGCAGATTGCTTCCTCTGCATTAGGGACACAAGCATGTGTCCACTTCTCTTTTCAGCTCTAGGACCACATGTGTGCAGACCCAGGCAGGCCCTGTATCTGCTACATGCATGCTGCCTCAGTCCCTGTGTGTTCACATGTGTATCAGCCCTACCGAGTTAGAAGGGCTTGTGTCCTTGTTGTCCTCTATTCTCTCTGGCTATTTCACACAGTGTCTTTAACAGGGTTCTGTGAGCCCAGAAGGGATGTGATGGAGTCATCTCACTTAGAGCTTTGTTTCTTACTCTCTGCCTATTGGCTAGGTGGGAGTCTCTATGTCTTCGCATGTGCTACAGGGGAGGTAGAGGGCTGCTTCTGAGAGATGATAATTTAATGAGAATTCACACAAATATTCAGAAATGCATAACACAAAGATTTAAATTTACATGAGATCAACTCAAGTGAGATTGGATCACACTATGTGGAGGAAGGCTTCTTGGAGAAATAAAAGTGCTTAAAAGTCTGGGTCAGTGAGTTCCAAGTAGATCTTTAAAGCTCATCTGTAACTATAAACTATGGAAACCAGATCCATTGATGGCATATTTTTGCCGTGTTTTTCTAAGTTACACTGTGCCAACAAGGATGACATGGCCCCTGAAATGTGTGACTTCTATGTGGAACTCTTAAATATTTGACCACTAGATCATACATTTATAATTTTTATGCCAATAGAGAAAACTGGCCAAAGATGTTAAATAATTTCACTTTCAAATCTACTAGAATCAAAGAGATGATATTTCATTATGATTTAGCGATTTGATTTGAGTGAGAAATATCACTGTGATTGCTAATAAAATGAGCTTTCATACAAAACAATATCAATGGCAGTGTGTACACAGATATATTGCTTTCATCTCTAAATATTCGATTTTTTAGGATTAAAATTCTAATTATCACTTTGATATTCCCATAGAATTCACATTATAACCTGTTTCTGCAAACACTTTTCTAGTTAAGAATTGAATAGAAGTACTAATAGATGCTTCTTGTGCTCTCAAATATTTAAATAGTACTTTCCCCCTTAGGTATATGGCATAATATTAAGTTAATATGCTCTATACTCTAGCAAGGGTAAAGTGAATTTCCTTCTTAATCAAAGGGATCAAGAACTGCCATGAATCAGTAATCAAATGTGGGTCTTAGAACTAGTAACATGTATGGGTGTTGGAGTGATGATTCAGTGTGTGAATGGCCTTCTACAAAAAATGCGAGGACTGGAGTTCGTATGGCCACCACTTACAGATAAGACCTGCAATCTCAGAACACCAGCAGTAGGGACAGGCATCCTTGGCAGACTCTGAGCAGCTGAACTTCACAGTGTAAAGAAGTTGCCAGTATAATCAGTGAGGCTACCTCAATAGGAGGTGGCACCTGAAAAAGAAGATACCAGATGTCAGTTTTTGACTCCACTCTCATGGGTATGCACTCTTGCATTTATGTGCATTTATGCCTACTTCCATGCCGACATGCACATGCATGCAGAAGAAGAGAGCATTGAATGATACCTCTTTATTAATGCTTGTAAATCCCCTATGTCCTCTTAGCAATTCTGTTATCTTCTCTGCCTCTATTAAAGAAAACTCTTGAAGTAGTGGATACTGCTGGAAAATTCTTTCAAAGTGACATGGGCCTCAATAAATAACTCCTCATTCATCACTGCAGCTACCATTACATAAACTTCCTGATTTTTACTACTGTAATATTTAAAAGGAAATAATATCAAAGGTATAATTTTCAAGTAAATCAAATTAAACGACATTATGAATCACAATACAATGCGCCTGACATAGTACTGCAGTTTGATGTTCTTTTGGCTCCTTGTCTTCATTTTAAATGAAAGATTTTATCATTATATTTTACCACCTAACACAAAAGTATACCTTATGAGTTCATGGACTTGCCCCTTTTCAAGTACATTAAAATAAAACTAACCCTTTTGTTTCCTGTAGATAATATTTTGATTGCCAGTTACTGTTTTTTCTCATGCTTTTAGGGAAATTTATACTCTTCTGATAATATATTAGCTTATTTTAACTTTTGTTAATGTTCTAGTTACACACTTATGAATACAAGTCATCTATTCTGGAAATTATCATACATATTTTACCCTAGATGATTTATTGGTGATTGTTTATGACAAGTGCTAGTTCTTAAGAAGGTCACAGTTATATTAGTAAACTACATCGAAATCATTATAAGTGGAAAAAATATACCCTCCTAGCCCATATTGTTTATATTGCCATAATATCGTGATAGTTTAAAACTATGCTCTAGTTAAATGATTCTTTTAATATATGGGGAGAATGTTGTGGGTAGTGAAGAGAATGGAAGAGAAGAAATAAGGTTGTAAGCAGCAATCTCAAGTAGGTGGTGTCTGGGAACTATTCAATACATATTACTTTTTGGAGTTGATTGTTAACTTAGTAAGAGTAGTAAGAAGTATACACAGTAATTATTATATAGCATGGCTACCCACATGCAGGGCACTGGACATTGCCACCAGAGAAACTGGCATTGAACGTGGGAGATTAAGCATGTCCAAACTCCAGAAAGCCCAAAAACTGAGATTAGAATCTCATCATGAGACTGGCAGGAGTAGTTCTAGCTCCCTTCCACTTTCCATATCTACCCCAGAGCACTTAAATAGGTTACCTCCAACCAGGTTGACAGGGGCAGTTAGTCATGTACCCAAAACCTGGAACACCTCTCCATGCTAATGAGCATCTCAGTGGCCTTAGCCTTCAGCCAATGACCTTTCCCTCCCGGGACATTCTCACACCCTTCCCACAAAACTGTGTAACCTTTGATTAATTCCAAAAAAGTGTATGAGTTCAAACTTACACCCAGTAAGAAATACTAAGGAGCTAAGGTCATTTGAAAGAGCTGCTTCATTAAAGATCATCAGAGAAGGCCTTTGCTTAAATAAAGCAATAATACTAAGATTTCTGGAGAACCCCTCCTCACCCCACCCCAGCCAATCCCTATGACTGCACTAGCTCCCAACCAGTGCAGGACTCTGCTACCTCCCTTAGGCTTGGTAGGTATTTTAAGGAAAGAAGACATGGACTGAGGACCCTGCCCATCCCTGTCCAGACATTCTGAAGAGAGAGTCTGGATTTGGTAATATATTTGCATTTCTTGCTGCTATTAAATTTTGTAGTAATCCTTAACTACAACCCAAATTAATTTCTCATAGACTATTGTGGAAAAGCTTTCAATATAGAGAGGTTAAGTAACACAGCCAATAATCCAATGGACAGCTACTGTGTGAGTGAGCATCTTGACATTGAGGTCTGTCTGCTCTTACGACCGCCCACTCTCTGATGTATGCCTACCTACCACAGATGGCTAAGGTGACTGAGTGATTAGCAAGCCAAGATCAATACATATTTTTGGTTCTTTAATACAGAGATTTTTCTAGGAGAGTGATGAGCATATTTAATGAGGCTCACGCATGGCTGAAGTCCTTAAACAGTCTCGCTTTTTATTCATCTTACTGCTGAGTATAATCAAGTTTAAAAAACGAAGGCTTCACATTGAAATATCAGGTTGACATCTTAACCTCTCAACAGAGGAAGTCTTGGTGTGGTTCTCTTTACATAAAACATAGTTCATTCATTTTCCCACAGAATTTTTTTCACCATATTTTTGTTTATTTGTTATTTTTATTGTTTATTTGTTATATTTTGTTTTTGAAGTCTGGAGGGAATAGCCACTTGTCTCTCAATGTGATGGCTGAAGAGCAATTGAGATTTACTTTGCCAAGACTCAACTTATTTACTTCCAAGTGCACCTTAAGAAACATCCTTTTGTTGAATCTTAATACATTCGGGCACGGTGATGTAGAATTTTGGAAGTGGAGCCAGAGAGATTGGGAAGTCAGGTTCATTTGCAGTAAAATAAAACATCTGGGATTATATGTATATGATCCTTATAGTAACAAAATACAACAAAATCAAGATAGAAATTTAATATTAAGAAGAGGAAGAGGAAGGGAAATAAGAAGGAGGAGAAGAAAGAGGAGGAGGAGGAGGAGGAGGAGGAGGAGGAGAAAGAGGAGGAGGAGGAGGAGGAGAAAGAGGAGGAGGAGGAGGAGGAGGAGGAGGAGGAGGAGGAGGAGAAGAAGAAGGAGGAGGAGGAGGAGGAGGAGAAGAAGAAAAAGAAGAAGAAGAAGAAGAAGAAGAAGAAGAAGAAGAAGAAGAAGAAGAAGAAGAAGAAGAAGAAGAAGAAGAAGAAGAAGAAGAAGAAGAAGAAGAAGAAGAAGAAGAAGAATAATCTTGGAATCTTGCATCTTGCATTGGGATGTTATTATCTGTGCTAATATACAAAACCCCCAAATATTAAGTGCTACCTTGGAATGGTACTAGTGGTCCTTTCCATTTACCTAGTATTTATATCTATGAAACAAACTATAATGTCCCATATTAAAATTCTCAGACTCACTCTGTAATGTGAGGTGAAGTTGCAGCAATGAGCTGTCAAGTCAACTCAGAAACCACTAGTGAGACTCAAGTGAGAAGGATTTGCTTTGCAAATCAGCAGGGTGAGAATGAATGAAGTTTGCCATTCAAAAATAGAAACCTGCAAAAGTGGAGAACTTCTTTGACTTGAAACAAGGGTGGAAGTGTAAAACATTTTCACTTTCTGAGAGTTGTAATGTCTCCAAATGGAGGGTACTGATGAGCTTAGAAATTGTGGGGTGAATACTCATCTTGCTATCTTCTTGAGGGCAATGTTGAGTTGTCCATGACCCACCTTTATTTACTGTGTGAGCTACTATGTGCTGTTTAATGTTGCAGTTCCCCATGTTCATTCAGAACTAATAGTTCGTTGACTATTAGTATCTGAAGCTGTAATATGCTTTTCCCCTCTCCATTTTAACAAACCCATGTTATTCGGGCTCATATAATAATCATAATAAAGAGATCCATGTTCTGCATTATTTGCAATGAAAATATGTTAGTGGTATCCATGTGGGTTGGCCCAACATGCTGTAAAAGGACTTCAAATCAATTTGGTCTTTCTGTTTCGGATTTTCCATCAATTATGATGAAAAGTCATTGATAAAATTACTGCCAACCTTTGGCAAGTTCTTTTGAGTACTGCCATTTTAACACCCCAAGGTAAAAACAGTATGACCGATCTGTACATTTATCCATTCTGCATACCCACCTTGTTAAAATATGAAAAACTATTCCAAAGAAATCAGAACATCAAAGTTATTATGCCTTACATAGAATTTAATGTTCTGCTGTATAAGATACAGATTGATATGAATTGATTGAAATATTATATTATCCCTGGATTTTAAAAAGTGTATTGGGTATTAAATCCTTCATCTTTTTGTGCACATGCAATATTTCAGACATGCTTTAACCTTTCTACCTGTCAACATGTTATTTTAAAGGTAAAGTCATTTCCTTGCACAGGCACTACAGTATACACACACACACACACACACAGACGCACACACACACACACACAAACACACACACACATACACATACACCATAATACATATATATATATATATACACATATATGAATATATATGTATATACATAATTATTAATGGCATTTCTGCTTTATTCATCAGTCTTTTGCTGCAAGAAATGTAAAGAATATCTTAATTGAAAAAGAAAAGAATATTGAAATAAGCTGTTATGCCCTGAGATCACATCCTAGGACACAGAATGGAGAATGCACCAGAAAGCTACTTCTTTTCTCATCCTCTTTTTTTTCCCCATTTTATGCTTTTCAATGATTCATATGCATACCTTTCCCTGTTTTCAAGTATGTCTTACTTCTATGGTTTGAACACTGATTTAAAAGGAAAAGGCTGAAAGAAATTACACGTACCTGTCTGATTATAAGGAAAACCAACCCAGATATCTAGCCAGGTTAGAAAGAACGTTCAGATTAGGTGATAAATTTTGACCTCAAAGCTGACATTGAGATGTACCGGTAGTGAGGGTGGGACAGTCTTCTGACCAGGAAGGGTGAGGACAGTGTCAAAGGAAGCAGAGCAGATGTCCAGATGCCGTGCAGACATCTGCTTGCAGTGCCTTTTGGTGAAGTTTGTAGTTGAACTGCACAGCTGCTTTCACTACTTCATGCTCACCACTCTCTCCTCACCAGACACCTCACTAGTCCGCAGAGTGCCTGGCGCACTTTCTGCATATGATTAAGTGAATGAAATAATGGATCTCAGCATGGACCATCTCAACTTACCTTAACAATTATGTCAGTTTCTTGATTTGGGGGCCAGAAACCATAGCATCATCTTTTTCTCTCATTTTGGGTACTCCTGATGTGGCCTCCATTTTTTATTAATTATTTTTATTCATAATTCTTTTCATTTACATCTCAAATGAGATCCTTCTTCCCAGTTACTCCTTCCCAATCCCCCACATTCCATCTTTCCTCTCTTGTCTCCACTCGCCCCTTTTCTCTATAAGGGTGCTCCCCCAACCATTTTCCATTTTGAAAAGTAAATTTTGTGCTATCAGGAGGCATTGCCCCAAATCCGCATTTCTTTGAACCTTCATGTTTCAAGTGCAATTTTGTGGAGTAGTCATATTCAGTGTGGTATTATTGGTTTTTCAGGAAACAAAGTATGGAAATTCTTTATTGTCCAGTAAGTCTGATTGAGTCCCATACCTTGTTACACTATAGAGGCTCCAAGTCCACATTGGTGCCTTGAAATTTTCTAGAAAATATAAATCTGATTCATGTAGATTAATCAAGTGTTTATTTAAAGTATACAATCAATGAACATTTTATAAAAATATAAATTTTGTAATGATTCCATACAACTGCCATTGCATAACTCAATGATCAGAAAATCCAACATAGACCATCGAAGTTTCTTATAATGTATTCCTTTGTTTATGATCTTCTGACTCCTCTATCCTACATTGTTGTTGAAATAATTATGAAAATGGCACTATGAATTTCATACAAATGGTTATTAAATCTTCACTGATTATGCTAACTTCCTCAATTAAGATGAAATAAATTAAATTAAAACCAAACTCATCGAGGACACATCAGTTAAATAAATTTAGCTTAGCACCTTTGAAAATAACAGCATAACAACTAAGATTTTATTCAAAACCCCATGCTTCTTTGCAAACCTCCTTCAGTGAGATGCCCGGGAGATAACTGTGAAGGGAATGTTTAGACAGAATCTCATGTCACAAAGCTACATGAACACCGAGTCAGAGATCAAAATCGAATAAAGTCACAGTCCTCACTGCTGCTGTCTTCATCTGCCCATATGCAAATCATTGTTGTGTTTAAAGAGATTGTTCTTGGAAAATCACAGTCCCTTTATCATAGCTTCAAGATTTCTAATGTTAAAGGTACATACCAGGAAGCAAACCTGGGTGATTTTATATTTTGTTTTGCTCTAATGTTTACTTAAACCAACTTACTTTTGCATAATAGAAATTTTAATGTTGCAATGATATTTTCCATATTAAGAAAGATAAAACACCCGAGTGAAACTTGTTCAAGTCCCATGCAGAATGACACCACCTGATGGGACTTTAAGGTCTGTACCAGTTTGTTCTTTTTTAGTTAATGAAGGAGGGAGCTGTCACCCTCAGTGCATGTACTGCTTAAAAATCAAAGAGGAGGTGGCCTCTGCGTTACTCCCTCCATTGTAATCTTTTTCTTTCTCCTTACTGGAAGGATAGAAGTCTTTGTTCTACATTTCCATAAACAGTCTGGTGTCATGCCTTGTAAGTCTGTGGTGGAACTGAGTCTGACTCTTACCTAGATCCAGCTCCTCCATGTTCTGTATGAGGAAGCTAAATCTTTCCTTTCCCAGAGCATTCTTGCACCCAACAACTTTTCTGTTTGCTTGATTATTTTTGTATTGCTAAGAAGTTACACACAATTCTTGTTGCTTTTTACATTTGATTCAAGTGTAAATTATATATATATATATATATATATATATATATATATATATATATATATATGTCTAAGTAAATGACTAACATTTTAAAAGACTTGTTATCTACAGTTTCTAGGAAATAACATCAGTAATATTTAAACTTGGAGCCTCTTGACTATAATGCTGATGTGTAACAGGCTTTGTATTTTGACTGTAGACATTTAATTATTTCCACAGTTGTCCTGTAAAGCTGTTGCTTTTATTATTACATGCAATGATAGGATGAATCTAATGCCTGCACTATTTCTGTTTATGGGTATCGAAGGGACAGTCTCACCATGTAGTTCAAGAGGACCTGGACCTGTCCATGTGGCACAGGATGCCCTGAAGCTCTTACTCTTCTTACCCTAGTCACAAGAGTGCTATGATTGCATTTGCAAACCACGATTTCTGTTTGTGTGTTTATTTATTTTTACAGTTGATTTAATTAATTTTGATTCAGTTTACTAGAAAATGCTGTTTTAAACCACACACTTGATTATGAATTTTAGTTTGTTTTAAAAAAAAAATTTAAAAGTCTCAGTGAGATATACCTGCTGGTGGAATACATCTTGGGTTTTTGGATAATAGAAATACTTGTTTAGCCCACTGGTTCTTCCATTTTATTTATTTATTTTTATTAGATATTTTCTGTTTTTACATTTTAAATGTTATCTCCTTTCCTGGTTTTCCCACCTTAAACCTTCTATCCCATCCCTCTTATTTCTATAGGAATGCTCCCCCACCCACCCACCTACTCTGTTCTTCCTCCCAGCTCTGGTATTCCTCTACACCACAGAAATGAGCCTTCACAGGACCTAGGGCATTTCCTCATATTGATGCCTGACAATGTCATCCTCTGTTACATATGCAGCTGAAGCCATAGGTTCCCCCTCTCCCCAGTGTGTACTCTTTGGTTGGTGGTTTAGTCCCTGGGAGCTCTGGGACGAGTCTAGTTGGTTATGTTGTTATTCTTACAGATTTCAACCCCCTCAGCTCCTTCATTCTTTTCTCTAACTCCTCTGTTGGTGAGCTTGTCCTCATCTAGTGGTTGGCTGAGAGCATCTGCCTCTGCATTTGTCAGGCTCTGGCAGAGCCTCTCAAGAGACATCTATATCAGGCTCCTGCCAGCATGCACACTTCTTGGCATAACCCATAGTGTCTGGATTTAGTGTCTGTATATGGGATGGATCCCCAGGTGGGAGAGTCTCTAAATGGCCTTTCCTTCAGTCTCTGCTTTACACTTTGTCTCTGTAATTTCTCCGTTCAGTATTTTGTTCACAACAACTTTTACTTAAAACTCCCCAAGACTTCCAAATATAGGAGGCGTCTTTAATTACTCCTTGATTCTTTGCCATCAATATTCCAATGTAACAGTAATTGAGGGTAGACTCCGTCCAGGCTAAGCAGTGAGTTCAAGGCTAGCCTGGGCTATGGAAAACCCCTTTCAAAATAAGAATATATGTACATACAGGGGTATTTATTTTTTATATACATAAAACAAAATAAGAACACAAAGAATGAAATAAGAGAGAGAGGGAGAGAGAGAGAGAGAGAGAGAGAGAGAGAGAGAGAGAGAGAGAGAGAGAGAGAGAGAGAGAACATTGGTGGTGATCAAAGTGGCAATTAGCATGCTACCAGTAGAAAACAAGAAACAGCAAAGAATAAAGAATGCCTACCAAACCAAAGACAAAGAAAATACAATAAAGGCTTTCGATTCAGCCATTTGCTGTGTGGTATGTTGTTATATACACTCCAGCAAAATACTATGTGCTTCAATGAAAAATCAATGCTAAAATAAACTAGAAGACAACAATCTGTTCCCAACATAACAATGAACAAAAAAAAAAAAAAAAAAGAAAAAAGAAAGAAAGAAAAAAACAAGAAAAAAAAAAAACATAACAAAAAGTTCCACAGCTTGGGATGTGATAAACCCCAAAACACCATAATAGAAGGTTGAAACTCAAACAAGCCCAATGATTTTAATAGTTGGCATAACTGTACTTGAAACAATGCACAGGGTAAAAGGTAGAAATTGTCAGAATTAGGTATTTTTACCTTTTTTTCTAGAAAAAAATCTATTCCAAAGTAACAGAACCATGAATAAATTAGCTTACTGGTATAGGAATGATCATTGTAAGCTGGGATGCCACTTGGTTAGTTAAGTGTTTCCCTAGTGTGCAGGAAATGCTGGACTTGATCCCTAGCACCATATAAAATATGTATGCCAACACAAACTTGTGTTTTCAGCACCCAAGAAAGGCAGGAGGGTAGATAGGGAGAGAAAATATTTTCTTTGGTGTTACAGAGTTTGAGACCAACCTAGAGTGCATGAGACTGTGTCATTAAAAATCTATTGTATGTTGATATATCAATAATAGAAAAGAACAAATCATAACTGCCGATTCATAGGCTACTGAGTACACAAAAATCAAATACGTTTCTATGATAGAATGATCCATAGAAAGGAGGAAGAGAACTGGGAATCCAGACCCAAGGTAACCTCAGCAACAGTGCTTTTACTCCACCTCACTGGTGGTTTGATCATGAAGGACCTGACTTAGTTGCTCCAATTCTCAATGGACACTTGTTCTTGGCTTTCATTGGTCGGAAGTTGCTCTTCCTCTTCCAGTTGTTGTGGCTGCATTGAGTATATAGCGAAAGACCTGTCACAGTGCATTGTCATGTCTCCAAAAGAAATGCGATTTCTTATAGTGACCAGATTACTGGTAATCATGAGACTATGTCCTATGTGAGAGAAACAGATGTGGAGTAGTGTGGAAAGCCAAACACCTTTATAGGGATGGAAAGCCCATTTTAAGTATGAACCTTTATTATTAATTCTTTAGGAATTCTATTCACACCCAATCCTATTTTAATCATGCTCACACCCTCCTCTCCCCCTCACTTGGTCAAGACCCACTCCCTACTCCATAGCTCCTTCCAACTCTGTGTCTGCTTATCTGTGCTGTCCATAAAGTCCTGGGAGCTGCACCATCTGCACTTTACCAGAGGCCACACTCTTAAGGAGAACAGATTCCATCCCTGAGATGTGATCAGCTTCTCAGCTAGGGGCGGGGTGCCTGTGCCTTTCTCGGTTCTGTGTTGGAACTCGGATCTGACTTTATCTTGTACAGGCCAGAGCTGCAGTGAGCTCATGAGAGCAGAGGTCTGATTATGTCCAGAGGATAATGTCCAGAGAGGATGCTCCACTCCTCTCTGAATCCAGGCTCTTTATTTTCAGTTCCTCTTCCCTGTGATAACCCAGCCATCTGGGGCAGGGTGGGGGGTGACTCAGATGTCCCATGTATGGATCTAGTTCATGAAATATTCTATTTTTTTTAGTACAGAATAGAGTTTATTTAGGTCATGGGAGAGTTAAGAGGGTGGCAGAGGCAGAGAGAGAGAGAGAGAGAGAGAGAGAGAGAGAGAGAGAGAGACAGAGAGAAGTAGAGGAGTAGAGGCAGGCCATTAGCACATGGGAGAGAGGGAGGAAGGGAAGAGGAGGGGTAGGAGGGAGAGCAAGGCTGCAAGAGCACAAGAGCAAGAGAGGCCAAGAGCCATGAAATACTCTTAAATCTTACCACCTATAAAGATGAAAATTTATTGATATATGGAAGGAAGAATTTTTTAAATATATATTTAAACCAGAATTCTAGCAAGTAGCTTTTAAGAGTGAGAGAATGCACTCTGCCTTTTTCTTTTTGTTGTCTTGAAGAAGAAAAGCCCAGTGAAGACTTTTCTGAATTGGCTAAATGGAAAAAAAATGCATGCCTTTCTGGGTCACTGACTTAATCCAATAAAGGGTTTTTATTTTTTTTTTTTTTCTTCTCTGCTGTTCTTATCTGTCACTGATGTAATTTGCATTAAGAAGTTTTGGGGTTTTGTTGTAAAACAGTCATTTTCTGTGACGTGTAATCATCTTGCAGGGAAAGCTTAGTGTTTAATAGGCTGCATCTCTATTTTCTAACTAGGGAAGAAAGAACAAACGATTATACGGAACCACATTACCACCTTTAATGAATAAAGGAGGAAGATAAGAATCCCTTTAGTAACTATTGTGTGTCAGGCACTACTGGGAATCTCACACAGCATTTCAGTTCTTCTTTAACACAGTCATCAAGATATTGGTCCAGTTTCACTGATGTAAAAAACCGAATGCTGGTAGATGTAATTATTTTTTTAACTTTTCCCCCTTCTTTTTTAACATATATAATTTTAAATATATATAAAATCCTTGAGAAACAGGGAGAGCTACAAACTTTGGCACAGAGGAGTTAGTAAAAGCAAAGGAGGGATGAACGTATGTAACTACATTATTCATATATGAAATTCTTTAAAAATAAAATTTAAGGTTAAAAATGTCACAAAAATTGGGGTCTAAGAGATGGATCTGAGAGAAGAGGGGGTCAGAGAATATAATCAAAATACACCCACTCCAATCCCAGCCTCATGTTTCTTTATTCCTTGTTCTTGAAACAAGGGTTTACTGTGTATTCCTGGCAGGTCTGGAACTCACTGTGTAGAACAGACTGGTCTTGAACTCACAGAGATCTACCAACCTCAACATCTGCCCTCTCAATGCTTGGATTAAAGCCCAGCACTATCACATGTGGACTCTTATTTTCTGTAATACTTATATCTGAAATCACAATGGGCAAGAATGAAAACATATTCTCTGAATTCAAATTTATCTAGTGGGGTTATTCTATATTGAATATTGGTTATAAACATACATGTCTATAATTAATCAACCCTTAAAAGTAGCAAAAGGTTTATCCCATTCAAATTCTTAAATAATAAAAACTTTGAGCTGTTCCATTGGGGACCTACAGAAAGTGATGAAAGGGTCTGCAACCCAATGGGAAGAACAAAATGATCAACTTACCAAACCCACCACAGCTCCCACAAACTAAAATACAGACCAATGAGCACATTTGGAGAGAGCCATGGCTCCAGGTGCATATGCAGCTGAGGATGGCCTTGTCTTGCATCCAATGGGAGGAGAGGCCTTTGGTCCTTTTTTTTTTCTTTGTTCTTGATTGTGTTTTCCTTTTAGTTGTGTGCCTTCAGGCACCAGGGAATTTGATATTCCTTTCTAGTTTATTCTTGGCTTCTGGACATGTTTTATTTCCTTTGGATAGATTAATAGCATATTTATATACTTAGTGGAATAAGTTAGATTTATTTCTACTCTAATGTTCTCTGCTTTCATTCTTTCTGTACTGAGAAAAATCACAAAACTTCTGGTACGATTCAAATGATTGTTATTTTTATTCTTGTAGTTGAAGAGGTAAACCCACATTCTGATTTGTTTTTAATAAAACAGAAAATAATGGTGTCAATTAGAAAATTATACAACTAGTCAAAGTAAGATAGGATTTGATACTGATCACTGATGATGATAGTGAATTCCCTGTGTCCTTGCTAATAACTACATAATGTTGATTAACTATTCTTCTAAGAACAGGTATTTATACATGTGTGTACTGGAGTAACCCCCATTTTCTGGTAACTTTTTTTATTCAGTGCTGAAAACAGCTAACTGTATAAAAATAAGTGGAGGAAGACCTTTAGATAAATGAAACTAGTAAGACAATTTACTGGCTAGTTTTGTGTCAACTTGACACAATCTGGAGTTAGCTCAGAGAAAGGACTCAGTTGAGGAAGTGCCTCCATGAGATCCAGCTATAAGGGATTTTCTCAAGGTGAGAGGGCCCAGCCAGAAGAAAGCCAGAAGAAAGCAGGCTGGTTATGATGTTTTGTACAGGAAAAGAAACCCTGACTAAGAAAGACAAAAACTTTAAATTTTGGTTTAAAAAGGATCTATAAACCACCTATTTAAAAAAATATAAAATCTAAATGTGATGAAATAAAATTCTTATGAACTGTTATGGAGACCAGGTATGATACATTTTCTTATTATGTGGAATAAATAAGTTTTTGAAACAGTCAATTGTGAAAACGACATATAGAAACAGAGGAAAAAGCAGGAAAACAAACCATGAACTTAGTGGGTAGTTGTGGGGGCAAAGAATGAGTTTGTAGACGGGGAAGAGGTATAGAATTTGTATAATGCAATATTTATATATTAAAGTCTTCAAAAATTAAAATTTAAGTTTAAAAATGGCGCCAAGATGGGGGTAGATGAGATGAATCTGAGAGGAGTCATGGTGAATATGAACAAAACACATGTGTATTCCTGTTTCAAACTCTCCAAAATCAATAGAATATCATACAAACACACAGATCACATGAAGGTACGCATTTTCCCATTTCCCATGCAGCCGTATTATTAGTGATCTTGTCTTTGCTAAAGTTTCCCCAATTGAATTTTTTTCTGTAATGACATAGTGTCAAAATTTCAAAACCAGATAGGAATTCATAAAGCTTTTATGGTTTTGATGCTTTTTTGTATTTTTTTATTTCATGGTATTTTTCATAGTTTAATTTCCTTCGTTTTGATGTCATTGGTAACAAAGGAACTCACAAAATTGACTAGCAAAAGGAGCAGTAATAATTTGACTCTCGGCATTCAAAAACGGAAGAGGGCAATCTGTCAATTGTGGGAAATGCTGCTGGGAGAGCCCATGAGCATTTAGGGCATACAGTCCCAGGTTTTCTACTCAATGGCTTCTGGTGGCTGAGCACTTCAATAATGAAGCAAAAGTGAAGAATAAATAAATATCCAGCAGTAATTGTGGCAGATTCACATGGCTAATTTATCATTCATATTCCTAGTTAATTCTGTATGTCCTTGAAATGAAATTATATTTTCTTGTCATTTGAGAACATCGAGAGCAAAGGTCTTGCTTGCAATGGCAGTTTCTGAATGAGAAGAGGATAAAAAATTTTATCAGATCATTAACTGTTCATTAGAATACAAAAAGGATTTTTATATCATATTATGAGAATACTTGAAAGCCCAATGCAAAGCAAATAAAATAAAAACAGATAAATATGACTTCAAATACAAACTATTAGTATTTTGTTTCCCAAATCACCAAATTATCACAAAAATATATTGTATCTATTCTTTTAAGCTATCACACAATTGCTAATATTTCTGCCTCATTAGACAAATTTGAGACCATTTCTACTGTACAAGATCCTCATTTATCAGCAGCAATAATGAACAGTGAAAAATGCTTATGATATTTGTAATAAGAACTCCTAATACTGGGAACTCTGTATTTTGGAGTTGGAGAATATAACCTATTTCTTCAGACTTGTTTGTCAAAAAATGAATTTTTGTTATGGCTTTAATAATGTTCAAATGTGGTCTAATGATATCCTAATATCTTACTTCAGGGTAGACCCATGTCCAGTATTAGATGGCCAATACAACTTTGTAGACTTTTTATCATATGTTGTTTTCTTTTTTTTTAAACTTTGTTTTAAAAAACAAAGATAAAAGAAAAAAATTTTAAACATTTTGCATAAATGTATACAAATACATTCTTGTCAGTGCTTGGCTTTTTTTTTTTCTTTTTTTTTAAGATTTGATACTCTGCATTAAGGTCTTACTAGTTACAATGAGCAAAAAGTACATGTAAAACAGGATGTAACCCGGAATTAGTCAACGTTTTCTTGGTGTGTGATGATTGAGCATAATGTTTTTTTGTTTTGTTTTGTTTTCTTTTCTTTTCTTTTTTTCTTGAACTTCACACAGTCTGTGAGTTGTTTCTGGGACAGTCCGAGCCACTGGGGTTAGCATCCCACTATCAGTGACTGTGTATTATGTCTGTTCTTTTGTGACTGGGTTATCTCACTCAGGATGATATTCTCTAGATGCATCCATTTTCTTAAGAATTTGGTTAAGTCATTGTTTCTGATAGCTGAGTAGTACTCCATTGTGTAAATGTACCACAATTTTTGTATCCATTCATCTACTGAAGGACATCTGGGTTCTTTCCAGATTCTGGCTATTATAAATAGAGCTGCTATGAACATTATGGTGGATGTATCTTTGTTGTATATTGGAGTGTCTCTGGGGTATATGCCCAGAAGTGGAATAGCTGGATCTTCAGGTAGTACTATGTCCAATTTTCTGAGGAATCACCAGACTGATTTCCAAAGTGGTTGTATCAGTTTACAACCCCACCAACAATAGAAAAGTGTTCCTCTTTCTCCAAAACCTCGCCAACATCTGCTGTCATTTGAGTTTTGGATCTTGGCCAATCTGACTGGTGTGAGGTAGAATCTCAGGGTTGTTTTGATTTGCATTTCCCTGATGACTAAGGATGTTGAGCACTTCCTTAGATGTTTCTCAGCCATTCAATATTCCTCAATTGAGAACATTTTGTTTAGCTCTGTACTCCATTTTTTAATAGGGTTGTTTGGTTCTCTGGTGTCTAGCTTTTTGAGTTCTTTGTATACCTTGGATATTAGGCCTCTATCTGATGTGGTGTTGGTAAAGATCTTTTCCCATTCTGTTGGCTGCCGTTTTGTTTTCTTAACAATGTCCTCGGCTTACAGAACCTTTGCAATCTGATTAAGTCCCATTTGTTAATCTTTGACCTTAGAGCTTGAGCCATTGGTGTTTTGTTCAGAAATTTTTCTCCTGTGCCTATGTGTTCTAAGGTTTTCCCTACTTTCTCATCTAATAGTTTCAGTGTATCTGGTTTAATGTGGAGATCTTTGATCCACTTACACTTGAGCTTTGTACAAGGAGACAAAAAGGGTCTATTTTAAGGCTTCTGCATGCTGAGTGCCAGTTGGACTAACACAATTTGTTGAATAGGCTGTCCTTTTTCCATTGAATGTTTACTGCTCCTTTGTCAAAACTCAGGTGACCATATACTTTGTGGAGTATAGGTTTTTGTAGTAGGGTCTGATCATTTCTTGAATTTCCTCAGTGTCAGTTTTTATGTCTCCACTTTCCTTTCTGATTTGTTAATTTATATACTCTCTTTGCCCTCTAGTTAATCTGGCTAGGGGTTTATCAATCTTGTTGATTTTCTCAAAGAATCAGCTCTTGGTTTTGTTGATTCTTTCAATGGTTCTTTTGTTTCTATTTGGCCTTTTTCTGCCCTAATTTTGATTATTTCTTGCCGTCTACTCTTCTTGGGTGTATCTGCTTCCTTTTGTTCTAGGGCTTTTAGCTGTGCTGTCAAGTTGCTGATGTATGCTCTCTCCAGTTTCTTTTTGGAAGCGCTCAGAGCTATGAGTTTTCCTCTCAGTACTGCTTTCATTGCATCCCATAGGTTTGGGTTTGTTGTGTTTTCATTCTCATTGAATTCTAGAAAATCCTTAATTTCTTTCTTCATTTCTTCTTTGACCCTGTATCGTTTAACAGAGCGTTGTTTAGTTTCCATGTGTATGTGGGCTTTTTGTTGTCTTTGTTGTTGTTAAATACCAGCCTTAGACAATGGTGTTCTGAGTGAATGCATGGGAGTATTTCAATCTTCTTATATCAATTGAGGCTAAGGTTGTCTCTTTTAGTGTTTTCTTTATTATGTCTCTTTCAGTTTTAAATTCCTTCTTCCATTCCTTCATCTCTTTGGTTCTGCTTTCCTCTAGTTCTTTGAGTTCTTTTAGTGGTTTTCTTGTTTCCTGTTTAAAAGCTTCTGATTCTTTTTGCTTTTCCTCCCGTTCTTGTTTAAGGATCTCTATCATCGTCTTGAGGTATGATTTTAGGTCTGCAGTCTTCTTTTTCTGGAGTGTTTGTCATTCTGCTGTTTGCTGTGATGGGAGAGCTGGGTATTGGTGTTGCCAGGTTGTCTTGGTTTCCTTGGGATATGCTCTTTTGCTTTCCTCTTGCCATCTTTTTGTCAGTGGTATATTCTTGCCTTTCCCTTGTACCTGGTCTGTGTCCCTGGATCTCTGCTGGTCCAGGTGGCAGATGGGCCGAGCCCTGTTCTGTGCCCCAAAGCTCCTGGGTGGAAACAGGGGTCCCAATGCTGTTTCCCTGTTCTCTGGATCAGGCAGGGCAGGGGCATGCTTTCCATGGGCACTGGGCAGAGACCTCTCTGGACCCTGGCTACTCGGATCTCCTTCTCACCAGGCCTTTACCTTTGGGAACTCATATGTTGTTTTCTATGAGCATATTTTGTTTTATACATGTGTGTATGTCTGTGTGACCGTGTGTGTGTATTTTGTGTGTGTTCAGTTTTGAAGTTTTCTGTTGGTTTGTTTGAGTATTTTTAAAAGAGAAAGACAGTGTTTGGTGTTGGGTAGGTGAAAGAATGGAGCATATCTGGAAGATATAAGGGGAGAAAAATGATCAGAATATTAAAATTATTTTCCATGAAAATATTAAAAAGAAAGAAAATTAGTGTTAGAATTAAATTTCTATTAAAATGATTTACAAATACCAAAATATAATAGTATGTTAAATTTTATGTTGACTAATATTTATCACAAAATTATATGTCTATATATGATGCTTGGGTTTGTGTGTCAACTTGACACAAGCTGGAGTTATCTTAGAGAAAGGAGCCTCAGATGGAAAAATGCCTCCATGAGATCCAGCTGTAAGGCATTTTCTCAACTAGTGATCAAGGTGGGAGGCCCAGCCCATTGTGGGCGGTGCCATCCCTGGGCTGGTAGACCTGGGTTCTGAATGGAAAATGTAGAGCAAGCCAGGGGAAGGAAGCCAGTAAGTAACATCCCTCCATGTCCTCTGCATCAGCCCAGACACCAATATAAATTATGAAGCCTATATTGATTTATTCTGGGCTGGAATGATGGAATATTTCATAAGCAAGGGATAATGTGGCCTCCTTACTTTTGATATATATGAACCTGTTTTCTCTATAATCCAAATCTTTGCAGTGCAGGCTTGAAAGCTGAGACATCCCACACAAGAAATGTGGAAAATAGATGAAGTTATGAGAATTTAGCACTGAAGTCAGCATGGTTTAGCAGTTAGTAGAACTGGCCAGAGTCAGGTTATACCATTCTTCATGTGTGGATCTGCCCCTGTGTGTCCTGTGGTCCTCTTCATAGAGAGAGTCCCCATATCAGATTAACAGCCCATTCTACTTCAATGTGATCTGATCTTAATGGTTATTTTGCAACTCCAGCAAGCCTGCCAACAAAGAGGTAGCATTCTGAGATCTCAAGAACTAATAGCTAAACGTGTCTTTTGGTGGATTCATCTGAACACTTGGCAATAACTATTATGTTTACATATATATTTATATCACCTGTGCATGTGTATAGGTATGTATATACATTCTTGCTCCCAATCCAATATATACCAATTTTCAGGACATGTGGTTTTTTCTATGCTTCAAACTCCTGATGCACATACCTGTCTAATCTTCCTTTCTTTTTTTATTTCGGTTATACATGTGTAGCCATTTAATATATACTGATTAAATGCAAAAACATCTTTGTTTGCAACTAAAAAGAATACAAGGGCTGGTGATGATGCATAATATCTCATACTATGTATTTTTGTATTCAATCAGTATTATAAAGAAAGAAACATGAAATATTGTGAATTGGGAATAAAGAGAATTTAGTTCTTTTCCCATGGTCCCTATTGTTTCAGAGCCTTGGGGAAATTACTTAATTTTTTCATGCTTTTCTATAATACATAAATGACAAACATTATAGCTTACAGATTCACTTTCAAATATTTATGTTTTGCATTTTCCATTCTAAAACCACCAGAGACTAATTTACTCAGAAAATCCAGGGCATATGTGGAGAGTCTGATATGCCATGCTAACAAGTTCATTTTTTTATTTTGAAAATTAAAAAAATAGAGCATGATGAACAGGAAGGAAATGTGAACGTTAGAGCTGAGAAGGTGCGTGCTGCAAGTGAACGGACTCACAGGAGAGGCAGTGATTGGATGGTGTGAGCAGGAGAACAGGAGTAGGAGGAGGTTGTGGGGGAGAACTTTCTAGAACACATTGCCAGAACCAAGATATGATTATATAGGTGCTGGGATGCGACATCTTTAATGATAACTTGTGTGTCTCTCTCCACAACACAGTGGATATTAACTTTGTTGCAGAGAATAAAGCAAGATTGTAGTAGTTTGCACCGTTGTTAGATTTTGGAAATATCTTTTGATTCAAAAGTTTTCTTAATGTAAAGCATATACACATATATATGTATATATATCTATATAACTTTCTTTGACCATACATACTTATACTCCATTATCTTAGCATCAAAGAGTAAACACATATATTACTAGCATTTGTATCTATAGAGCGGGTTTCTCCCAAGATAGAAAAACATTACAACAGTTTAAAAATGGAGATTTTGAATTCAGCATAACTTCCTATATATAATCATTTCTTATTATTATTCAAAGTTAACCAAGAGAATTTTAATTAAAACTCGTCCTGATAAAAAGTACTGACATGGTGGTCTAGTAGAAAGAAGAAAAGTGAATTTTCTGAAACTTTGTACCTGCTTTCTGCCTCATTATATTTCTTCTTTGAACCCAAGTAACCAGAGGTCGACCACTGAAATTTAAATTTAGAATGCTTTATTAAAGTACCTACCTATAAAGTTATTTTAAATAGTTACAATTTCTAATTAATTATGATTAAATTTTTGGATCAGTCATTTTTATGCTTTATTCTTATTTACTTTGTATTAATTTAAGTAGTAATTATAGCTTAAACTATATCATTTATAAGTTATCTACTACCTCTGGAATATACTTTGTATTAGGTTACCTATTGCCTGTAAGCATCAAATTAATCACAACTTACACATATAGATGATCAGAACATGGAATCACAGATTCTATATTTTACTTGTTTCACAAAATATGGTTGACATAAGTGATAAATGAAAATATCACTTCTGAAAATATTGCAAGCCTGTGTCTACCTCAAATATTTTCCTAGTTAACCAACATAATTAAGTGGCTAGTAAGGTCTATTTAGGAATGTATAAACAGATTTGACTTGTAAAGTTTGGATGTTAGCTATCAAGAAGTTTTTGATGCTCTTAATTAAATAATCTACCACAAAGGGAACAATAGGGCTGGAGTAATGGCTCAGTCATTCAGGTCTGGTCCTGTTAGCAAAAGACTTTGAGGCTGGATGCCTGAGACCTTTGTAAAGAGTCAGATATGGGGGCATTCCCATCATCCCAGGCTGAGTGCTGCTGGGAGACAGGGACAGACAGGTCCAGAAGCTCAGCTAGGTAGGCTCTTCTATATGATGTAGTTCCAGGTCAGTGGAAAATCCTGTCCTCCAGGAAAAGTGGGAGATTCTGAAAGACTAGCACCTGAGGTTTACTTTGACCTCTGTATACATGTCAAGCACACTTGTACCTGATCCTCTCCACAGGAACACACACACACACACACACACACACACACACACACACACACACACTTATGTTAATAGAGTAAGAACTGTTCATACAAAATAACATGATTATATAGCCTTTTTTGTTGCTCTTGGTTGGTTCCTAGAACTTTAAGTTAAGGACCCTACTGATGAACTCATCAAACACTTTAGACACAGAATTGGAGAAATCATGACAGAATTGAGTTAAAAGCATCTTCCCTAAGGATTACCCCACATAGCACATAAAGGAGTTATGCAAGCTGCCAAGGAATAAAAGCAATCCATAATGCTACCTCGCTGCAATGCTTACAAACCACAACAATGCCCGGCATGGCAACATATTCCCAAGGGTACAGTAGAGATGCCTATGTCTTGGGAGCAACCAACAGTTGTCTAATTATACTTTCAGCCTGCTCATTATGAAGAGATGTATTATTGGTGCTATGAACTCAGTCAACTAAATGTAGCTGGTAAGATCCTGGAGTCTAGCAGAGAACCTATTACTGCTACTTTCCTATGCCAGCATCTTTTATATCAGCACTCTAAATACAGGTCTTAATACCCATAAATAAGAATAGTTGTCACTCCTTGTCAAAGTGGCTCATTTTTGTAGTAGTAGAAAGAGAACATTTCAGAAACCTACAAAACTGGATATAATGCAGATATGAATTGACAGAACATGCCCAGAGTAACTTGACACAGATATAATACAGTCCCTCAACCTAAGGATAAGCGAACATTGGGGAAGAGAAGTGAATATACTCTAAGAGCCAGAGGACCAGGATGTTTGAACATACTGTAACTAGGCTGACATTATACTGGATACTTAAAATGACTAGCACCTAACAAATTTTATATAAAAATGAAATCAGTACTTGAACTAAATATATGTATATTTTTAGATGTAAAGAAAATATATTTTGAAAGCTATGGATGAATCATACAGAAAATTATGACGTATCAAAGTAGCATTGCATCAATTCTAGGAAAAATTTTAAAGCATTTACCCATATCACATATGAAGTAGACAATTCAGAAAATTATGAATTTTTAGAAAATTAAATATGATTTGCACTGAACATGAAATAATGAGAGCGGTTCTCTTTATTAGAAGAAGAAACTTGAAAGTATAGTTGTTTTCTGGTCCAAACCCATTCAACATTCCCATCATCTTCTCCCTGGATACCAGACCCTTAGTCAGTCTGTCTCCTGTAAGTCTCTTTCTGAGTGAACAGTATCACCATTGGTGCTAACATGGTACAGAGTCAGTTTGTGGATTTCATTCCCAAGTGGATATTTTACCAATGGATATGTGGACAGGACTTAGTCAGCACCACTTTGAGCCACTGTTCTTAGCAAGGTGGCCTGAAAATGGTCTATGATTAAAATTTTCTTCTTATGAAAATAAGGCATAACAGGTAATTTTAAGATAATGTTGTATATTATCATTTTGGGTAGCCAGAAGTCTGTAAAGTACCATGTAGGAAGATAAGAGCAAGGGTGTGAAACTATCACTTCGGGCACAGTAAGCTTTGCAGTGGCTGTACAACTGCAGGTGATTACACCAATGGCCATTGGCTCTCCAAGGAAGAATAGGGTCCTGTGAGCCCCTTTCTTTTCCATGACTTTGGGTGGCTCAGTCTTGAGCAAACCCAATGCAAGTGAAAGAAACACCTTTGAGTTCATTATTACCTCTTCATGACCTGAAGATAGAGATTCACAGCCCTTCTCTTGTTCATTCTGCCTTATATATTTTCTGCTCCCTCTTTTACTATATTTCCTGAGAGTTAACAGGGTAATACATGTGCTCATATTTGGAATTAGTGTTCAAGTGTTTCTTATTCACAGGATTACTGAGCAGCCATGAGTTCTACATTCATAGCTCTTAACTACACAACTATGCATCTCTGATCAAGGCTCAAAACCACACTTGCATATTTATATAAACAAAAATAATAAAGCCTCCATGCTATATGTTTATCTTTGAGTTATGTTTGAGTCATGTTTTTCATAGTCTACAGTATGTCTATGTGGGGAGGTAGAGGGTATGTGCATATAAATGTAGGTGCCTCAGGAGTGCAGAAGCATCAGATTTTGGACCTAGACTTCCAGGCTGTTTTTAGTTGGAAACCAACCCATTGTCATATGGAGAGAAGCAAGTGCTCTTGACTGCTGAGCAATCCCTCCATTCCCCTCCAGTTACTTATAATAACATTCAACTCTATGTATATGTTTATGTATATGATTTATATGTATATGTTTATATACATATATGTATTAGGGCTCTTTACTAATCTGTTTTTAGCTCTTTATTAAACATCAGTATGTAAAATCTGAAGAAATTGTCCTTGATGCACTATGAATTTTTTGCATGCTTTCATAACTCATAATTTAGCATACAATACCAACTCTATATTTTATATATTATTTTCAAGATATAATTCTGTCTCTATTTGGTTCCTTTTTATAAAAGTTAACTTGCAAACACCAGATTTTTCCCCAGTGTAACTGACTCTACCAAACCCTTCATCTTAGGCCAGGCTTGCTCTAGAGAACCTTTCGGTAGCTCAGAGAATAAAGGAGTCTTTTCATCAGTCTCAGGAAATACCACGAAGATTGCCTTTGTTTTAAGAACAAAACAATAAGATAGCACATGGCATCCAAGAAAATAGACTCAGTTGTTACTGTCTCCTGTCTTTCTTAGTTAACACTTGGAAAAGAGGACATGCCACTCACTTAAGAAAAATATAGTCACACACACACATTAACTTACCATTTAGTCCAGATACTATGAATATATTATTAGCACACCAAATAGTATAGCAGCATTATACAATGTAGGAATGTTATATAAAATAATTAGCATACTATATAATATAGAAGGATTGTAGGGAATATATGTGAACATTCTATGCAACATAATTGGTTCTGTGAATGCTGGTCCTTTCATATTTAGGAAAAAGCAGGATTACTGCTCACTGCACTTGCAGATAATGAATTCAAGTAGACATTTCAATTTGTTTGGCTCACTCTACATGCAAGTAGAAGAAATCCAGCTTCCAAATGATTCCATATGTAGAGGGTAATAAACTGATGCAAATTCAATTCCCTTTATCTTTTTGAAAACAGTCTTAATTTTAGCCAGCCACTGTTATAGATTCCAGAGATGAGAAGATTATGGTTTAGAAGTCACCATTACACTTCATACGCTGTTAACAGATAGCAGTTGTTTTGTAAATAATGTGTGTGGGTTTGTTCATTTTCAAAGCCAATTCCAGAGCTGTAAGCCCATGAATCTTAAAGAAACAGCACAGAGTAGAGGTTGCCTATGTGTGAGGTATAGTGGAAAGAGACAGATTCTGATCAAAGGAAATAAAATTTTAGAAATACAGGATGCGTGTATAGTGGTGATCAAGTTTGAAGAGTGCTGGTCTTAGTTAATTTGTTCTGAAGTTGGCATGAAAATAGATCAACCTTCCTTCAAACAAGGAAGGATTTCATTCTGTTAGGTGATCATATATCAGTAAGCTTTGTATGCTATATGAGAGAATCTTTTTATGACTTGTACATTCATTAAAAGGTCACAGTATATATCTTAACTGCATTCAATTTCATTAGCTGATAAGCTGGCAAAATGAGATCAACTAAAAGTAACCTAATATAGGATTATGTAAATATCTCTAAGTTTAGATTTCTAGAAGAAAGAAGGCTTGTATCAAAAAATCTTGGATTTATCCTAGAATATATAAAGAAGAATATTTTTCATGTAAGAAAAGACTTTTGTGTAGTTGGAAGGGTTTCGTATTTTGTCTTTTTGTTAGTTTTTTAGTGTTCAGCATTACCTGGTTTTGTTTTGATGTATTTGCTTTTAAACATACATTTGTGCTTCATTATTTTTCCTTAACAGGTCATTACACCATTGCCCCATCTTTCTTCCCTTCAAAGTATCTCATGTACTCTATTTTGGTGGATTTTTTTGTAATTTTTATTAATCATTTTATTTGTTTATATTTCAAATGTTATCCCCATTTCTAGCCTCTGCTGTATGAACCCCCCATCTCATGCCCTCCATTTTTTTTCTCTAAGATGGTGCTTACCCATCCACCCTCTTCTACCTCATTCCTGTAACATTCCCCCTTCTCTGGGGCATTAATCTTCCACAGGACCAAGTGCCTCTTCTCTCAATGATGCACAATAAGATAGTTCTCTGTTACATATGTAGCCAGAGCCATGGGTCCCTCCATGTGTACTCTTTGATTGGTGGTTTAGTCTCTGGAAGCTCTAAGGGGTGTAGTTAGTTGACACTGTTGTTCTTTCTGTGGGGTTGCAATCAACTTCAGCCTTTTCAGCCCTTCCCACAACTCTTTCATTGGGGGCACCTAAGTTCAGTCCAATAGTTGGCTGTATGTATCTACATCTGTCTTAGTCAGGTCCTTTCAGAAGTCAGCCATACCCGGCTCCTGTCTGTAAGCACATCTTCACATCAGCAATAGTATTGGTGTTTGGTGTCTATGGATAGAATAAATATCATGGTAGAGCAGTCTCTGGATGGCCTTTCTTTCAGTCTCTGCTCCATTTTTGTCTCTGCATTTCCTTTAGACAGGGAAAATTCTGGGTTACAACTTTTGAGATGGTTGGGTGGCCTTATTCCTCCACTGGAGGCCATGTCTATCTACTGAAGGTGGTCTCTTCAGATACCATTTCCTTGCTGTTGGTTATTTCAGATAATGTCACCCAAATGGGGTCCTGCGAGCCTCTCATGTCATTGGTGTCAGGATTTTCTAGTGGCTCCTCAAATTGTCCACCTGCCAGTACCTGCTACTCATTTCTCTTCAATCTCATAGCCTCTGGACGTATCTCCTGTCCTCTTCCCACAACTAGTCTTGCCACCCCCACTTTACCTCCCCTTCCCACTCAGGTTTCCTCCTCCCTCAACCTCCTGTGATTATTTTCTTTCCCCTTTTAAGTGGGTTTGAAGCATCCACACTTTGGCCTTTCTTCTTGTTAAGCTTCATATAGTCTGTGAGTTATATCATGGGTATTCTGAGCTTTTTGTCTAATACCAACTTATCAGTGAGTACATACAATATATGTACTTTTGGGTCTTGGTTACCTCACTTAGGATGATATTTTCCAGTTTCATCCATTTGCCTACAAAGTACATTTTAATAGCTGAGTAGTATTTCATTATATTTCTACCATAAATACACTCAGTAAAAGTTTTGCAGATTGCGTCCAAGAACACATCAAAATTATCATTCACCACAATCAAGTAGACTTTATCCCAGGGATGCAGATATGGTTCAATATGTGGAAATCCATCATTATAATCCACTATATAAAAAAACTCAAAGAAAAAAGAATCATGTGATCGACTCATTAGGTGCTGAAAGGCTTTGACAAAATACAGCATTGCTTCATGTTATTATAACTTCATGTTAAAAGTCTTGGAAAGATCAGGAATTCAAGGCCCATACTTAAATATAATAGAGGAAATATACAGCAAACCCACAGAAAATATTAAATTAAATGGAGAAAAATGTAAAGGAAACTCACTAAAATCAGAGACAAGTTTGCCCACACACTCTCTCTCCCTATCTATTAAAGATACCCCAAGATCTAGCTAGAGCAATTAGACAACAAAAGGATGTTTTTGTGGGTTTTTAATGACTTTTTTTCTTTTGGAATTCTACCTGACATTTATCAGTGTCATCATCAGTGACATTAATGTTACAGTAGTGGCGATACTCATATAAACTATCTAATGAATGCAAGACTACAAATAATATTGATGTAAATAACACCTCAAATGGTTCATAATTAGTGATTTTTTCATTTTATTAGTGGATTAAGGTATATTTGAACATGTTATTGCCATTTTTATTTTTTGTTGTGAATTTCAAACTTTGTAGTATAAGGTTAAAGTATATTGAAAATCATTTTAATTCATATTTATATTAAAGACAAAACAGTGCAACATCTAAATTTAGCAAGGACTTACTGGAAGGAACCAGATAGAGATGCCTTCTCAGGGAATCTATCAGAGTCATATAGATTTAGCTGAGCATGCTTTCAGAACCATCGAACAAAACACGGGGACCCCAATGAAGGTGTTAAAGAAACGACTGAAGGAGCTAAAAGGGGTTGCAACCTCACAGGAAGAACAATATTATCAACCAACCAACCAAACCCTCCAAAACTCCCATGGACTAAAGCACCAAATTTGTGCACACTTTAAGAGACCTATTTATCCAGTTGTGTATTTAGCTGAAGATAGCAGTATCTGGCATCAATGTGAGAAGAGGCTTTTGGTACAGGGAAGACAAGTTTTCCCAATGTAAAGGAATGCCAAGGCAATGAGGTCAAGAGGGTGATTAAGAGGGAGTGCACCTTCATGAAGGTAAATGGAGGGAGAAGGGAGGATGGGAGGGCACAAGGGCAAGGGATAATATCTTATATGTAAATACAGAGTATCAGATAAAAAATGAGAATAAAATCAGAAAAAAACATTGGATTTTATTGTTCCCTTTGCATACAGTATATTAGAATGACATTACTTATGATTTTGAAATTACTGTAAAACTATGAATTTTTCAAAAGCTCAGTAGTTGAGGTGCTAGCAGAAATGTAAGATTCAGTTTTGGTTTTTCAATTTTGATTTTTCAAATCTAGCATGTCTTCAAAATATTTAAAGACCTAGGACTATGATTATGGTGTGTGATTATGGTGCGTCTTATACAAAGATTATAATGTACTAGTAATAACGAGAACAATCCCCAGATTGCACCATGCTTGTCTTCCTTTGATATTCAGAGCACTTGAAATAAAATAGTACAATTTGTAAGAGTAGAAATGATAAGGAAGACCTGGTTTCCATAAGACACGGTGCATATAGCGTCACGTGGGATTTTTTAGATGTTGTATCTCCTCACATATACTGTCTCATTATCAACAAGCTTCTCTTAGATGTACATGAAGTAACTAAAACTGTCAGTGAAGACTTTAAATTTTCATTAGTGCAGATGATCAATCTACACGTAATCTGTGTAATTTGTGTAATATTGCTTTGGTTTACTACACATATCGTAATTATGTGATATATATTCTATGACTGGATTTTCTTTGTAATAGGAAAGCAGTGCTGTTAGTCATTCATACACTACAGCATAATGCATTGTCATGAATGTTAAATGACACTCACATTGGCCTTAACATCAAGACATAGCAGCCCGGTCAAGAGAGCAGACATCACATCTATAAAGGACAACATTAGAACTTGTTAACTCTTTGGGCTGAATACTGGGCTAAATTAACTGAATTAGTCTTTGAGTCATAGCACAAAATATATTTTTCAGATTGAGACATTCAATAATTAATCTTAATTTTGGACTAAACAAAATTCTTATTCAACATTAGAAATATTAGTCTCATGTAAATACCTTTTTACTCTAAATCAAAATGAACCTTGTGTCTGCTACTGTTTCAAGATCGCAGACTTCTTCTGAGGCATGGAAAGCTATAGGAAAACCTAGCTCTATTTTAGGACTAGATTTGTTTTTCATCCCCAAAATGAATAAGCAAGAGCATAAAACGAACAGTCGGTATGGCCGTCTTATACACACTAGGCCAATATTATGTGTTTGAGGACACTAGGTGCTAGATTCTCTTTCAGAGGTCATTGAATCTAATTATATGTATTTTTTCCTCAAGAATACATCAGCCAATATTGGCACTATGCAAGTGCCCAAGAGGGTATGTCTGTTGTAATAATAATATGTTCTCACTATCTTAAAAAAAACGAGAAGCTCCTCTTTAGAATTACAGAATGCTGGCATAAATGGCATGTAATCTGAGAGGTTGGTTTTATTATTAACTGGAATGTCAAAATGTTTAAAATGGTGTTACTTATGCAGTTAATGTTAACTGTGCAGAACAAACATATTTCTCTATTTAAGTGATAAGTTTAAGACAGTTCTGCATTTATCCGTGTGCATGTATGTGCTCATACACTTTCGGTACACATTCCAAGGTATAATGAAATTTATTTTTGCCTTCTACCTGATAAATGTTGAAGATTAAAATCAGTTCATCCGGCTTGATTGACATCATACAACTTAACCAGCGAAACCATCTCATGGATCCTTAAGTATTAAGTTTAACTGAATTTTTAAGCATGGATAGAGGTTTTAGGGGTAAATTTTCAATCATTTAAAGTAAATTTTATCACATACACTGAATTTATTTCACAACAGTCTGAGAAAATATTTAGTTATATTCCATTAAGTATCATTTTTGAAATGGTAGGAGGTCTTTCCTTTTAAGTAACCCTGCCAAGTGTTCATCTTTCCAGCGTCCTAGGGATGACATTGTATTGCTTCAGTAATCCTTAAGTGCTACTTCCAAATTATGCCCTATTCAATCAAATATAACTTACTATGAGGAGAATGCACAGACAGATTCTGTGTTTTAATTTTTAAAGCACATGGCAGATCTTCCTTTAAGACGTCTGATGTCCTAAGTCAGCACATCTTTAGTTGTACATAACTGGAAGGCAAAATAACGTCAGCATAAGTATTCATGATGATTTAAGCTTGTATAAATTTACTGTTCCTTTCTTTTGATTTCAGATGCAATAACAGAACCCAGTGTGCAGTGGTGGCAGGTCCTGATGTATTTCCAGACCCATGTCCGGGAACATATAAATACCTTGAAGTCCAGTATGAATGTGTTCCTTACAGTATGTATATTCCTATACTTTTCTTTTTAAAGTATATTACTCTTTAATTTGCATGTATTTTCTGGGATAACATAAAACTTTACATAAAAATAGAAGGAAACGGATGTGACATTTACAGGTTCAGACCAGACTCTTTCTTCATTGCATGTTCCTGCAGCATCTAATTTTGATGATGCATAATTCTGATGATAATGTACATAAATGACCATGGTAGCAATGTTTTTTAAGGAAGGAACATGAAACGCCTACAAAAAAAGCAAAGAGTAGGTAGTATGTCCACATGGGATCTCTTCAAGCCCAAGCTAGTAAAAGTTGAATATGAATGTAAATTTTATACACTGATATCCATCAAAATTGCTTCTTTTCCAGTGTGATTAAAAGTAATTATATCTAAGTTTTATGTACTGTCAACCTTGGAAAATCAGATGTGTATCCATTCACAGGGTACAAACTGGAGAGTGGAAGGAGACCATGGATTAAGAAACACCTCAGATATGTTTTATACAATTTCAAGGAGTATGTCTGCAGCCTTTAGATCAGCCATGGTATAGAGCAGTAATGTGATTTTTTTTCTTCAGGAATCAAGAAGAATGACATAATCTAAAATGGTGCATTTTCAGGCTTTTTATCCCAAAGGAAGATTCATCACCAGTTTTTTTTTTTTTAACTAGTTAATTATTCATGGGATTTTGTAGTGAAAAATCACACAGGAAATCCTGTAGTCTTGTGTTAGATATTCAGCTCATGCCAGAGAGAGAGAGAGAAAGATAGAACACCTGGGATCATAAACAAATCCCAGGATCCAACTTCCTTTGATGTCTCAGAAGGAGAAAAATATCTGGGGATCAGCAGGTTTGCCGTGCCAGGAGACAGCTCTCTGAGCTGGCTCATGCATGCTTATTTCAAGAAACAGCACATTACTCATGAGTTAGAAGTGCGCACACTTCAAAAATAGAGAGGACTTTGGCCAACAAGAAAGGAATTATAATTCGGAAATAATAACAAAGTGGGATAAAATTTTATTTTTGAGTCACTATGGCATGACTTGTTCTGAAAAATGTGTTTAAGTGTATAGGTTGAATTAAACTCTCAGTTGGGTTTCATATATTATCATCTCCACAGGGGCCTTTGTGCAAAGAATAAAACTTCTACTGACCATTTTTTGTTGACCAGTGATATTTTAGGGAATGGGATGCATAAGCCATCTTTGAACTGAGACAGTTCTATGTTGCTTGCATAATGAGATCTTGGTGAAGTGTGTAGAATGCGGAGTTAGAGAGACAGTTTATGAAAAAGTACACAATAGGCAGATTTCATTTTTAAAATAGTTCTAAAAACCCACATTAATATTCCAGATTTCGTACTTTGAAACACGAAAGCAGAGATAAAATGTCAGATTGTGCCTTTTTAATAATTTGTTAAGGAAATGAAATGGTTCACAGCTGTCTCGCCGCTCTCCTGGATTTCATCAGCTTTCTTTGAGGATATGAAACAACCTCAAAAGCCTCTTCCAGGTTCATTCTGGAATGTCCTCTGTAGAAATCATGTCCGTATAAATAAGATGTTGCTCACACAGTTATAAAATGCTGTGCATTTAAAACTATGTCTTTTTTCTCATAAATTGTTAAAGATGGGAACCATGATTCTTTGATATCTATATTTGGAGGTTTCTAATAATCATAAAATGTCCGACTGTATAAAATATTTCTTAGTATGTTATTTATCTGGTTGTTTATCCTAGTGAAGAATTACAAAGATAGACATACCCATGAGCAACTCTTCATTTTATGATTTTGTAATGTATATCTGAATCATGTTTAAATTCTCTTCAATATACTTGTTTTAAAGGGTTATGCAGTGTTCGGATACATTTCACAAACTGTTATTTTAGAAAGAAAATCATCCCCCAAAAGGCATAAACTGGGTTTAAGATGCTGCTTAGTTGAGGCAGTGCCTGCTGAGAATGCAAAAAGCCATGACTTTGATCCCTAGAATACAATAAAACATGTATGGTGGTTCTCATAAGTAATACAAACACCAAGGAGACAGAAAATGGGGGATCAGACATTCATAGTTATCCGTAAGTATATAGCAAGTTCAGGACCAGCCTGGGATTCACGAAGCCCTCACTCGAGAGGAGAAATTTAAAAACAAAGCTTGTTGGCAAGCTGCATTAGTTTAATAGGACAATGAATCCCAAATACATAAAACAATCAGATTACTTTTAAAGTATTCAATTTTCAGCCCATGCAAGCATTAACACAATCTAACTTCCTGCCTGTGAACTGACTAACTACTGATTTAGATCAATACTCACCTCTTCCTTAAACATGAAATGCATGCTTTTGGGGATGCAGGAGTCACTTGCTTAGCATCACTAAGATTAACTGATGCCACCACATGCCATTCATCCCAGGAGTTAAAGGCTAACGTATATTAGCATATTCACTCTCACAGACTCCTTAGGAACTGATAGTCACTTTTCACTGCAGAAGCACCTTATCCTCAGCATGTTAGAGACAAGCCCCCCTCCCTGTGTGATGTAACTAGAGAAAGTCAGAGCTAAGACATTATCAGCCTCCAAACCCACTCTTAAGAAGCTGTAATATTTAGCCTTATAGATTTTTGTTGATATTTTATAAGACTTTTTATTTTAGTTCTTATCTTCCTACACAGGTTTTTCATGTGGTGAATCCGAGTGTTACATTGATGCAGTCCTGCCTTCACAATGTCTTAGCAATTCATTTTGCATTCCTGTTAGCTAGTTATTAAAGAGTAAAAAATTATTGCAAGCCTATATTTCCAAGTACAACAAAAACCTGCAGAGTTTAAACTAGTGTGTGTCTCATATAAATGTTACCTATAACTTATAATGAGCTTCTCATCTGGAATGAATTAAGAATTTGGGGACTGCAGTATGTGCAGGACCAAGTGCACTGGCCAGACACCATGTCACCTTTGACAAATCTCTTATACTCTATTTCCTCGTGAACAAATTAGAGGCTGTAGAGCTACCCCCTTCTCAAGGTTTGTGAGTAGCAAGTGTTACACTTAAAAAAAAATTGGTTTTAGTTTGTGTTAGATAAAACTTTGAAATCTGCCAAGGTTTAGTGTTAGGGTAATGAGATTTATGGTTTAAACATTACATTTGAATTTCTATTCAACAGTTAAACTATATATATAATATATTTTATATATATATATATACATATATATATATATATATATATATATATATATATATATATATATATATATATATATATTATAATGCCATAGCCTTTTGCTAAACAAATGGATATTTTCAGTTCCATTTTAAATTTAAAAGCATAAGCTCTGGGCTCTGGGCATAGCTTCTTCTGTAAAATGCTTGGTTTCTAAGCCTAAGGACATGAGGTCAATCTGCTTCCATTTGCAACCCAGTGCTGGTAAGGCAGAGGGAGATAAGCAAATCCCTGAGACTCTTGGGTGAGAAAGCCTTGCTTCTAAGTAAGTTTGGAGGAATACAACCTGTCAAGAGAGAATAGCACCTGAGGAACAACTACCAAGGTTATCCTCTGACATACACACACATACACATAAATGTTCCACATACATGCACACTGAAATACACATGATTGCCAATATAACACACTCATACACAAACACCCGCACACACACTCATACATACATACAAAGACCATAAGATATGTAATATAAAATCTACATTTGTTCTATGTCATGGAACTCCCTGCATGACAAGGCTACAGATATGACTATGGCCCTGTAATGCTACAATGAGTTTGCAAAGTTCCTCTGGCTCAGCACATTTGCGGCACCTTTTATGTGTTTATGTGTATTCAGATACACATATGTCATTTGCCACACCTGCAAACCTAACTTAGTGCATGCTACATGATGAGATACAGAGTCTGTAGCATAGAGGGCCATCATAGACTATACTCTCTTCGTTTTTGTAAGCTTACTCAGAGGCACTCACAGAATCACAGATTAAATAGTGATGCATTTCTCAGGGTGTATTTTCATCATTGTGACAAGCACAGTAAATTGTGTAGGTATAAACATTTTCTTCTTCATTGATGATAGGAATAAAAATATTATTAATGATTTCTTCCCTTGGGTACATTAATGCTGTATTATTTAGTTTTCCATTGTTGTGATGAAGACCATGTCTACAAACAGTTTATAGAGGAAAGAATTCATTTCTTTTTGCAGCTTACAAACCATTATGAAGGGAAGTCAGGGCAGGAACTCAGGACAGGAACTTGGAGATGGGACTTCAGGGAGAAGCCAGGGGAAAATGCTACTAACTGGCTTATTCTCTAAGACTGGTTTAGCTTGCTTTCTTATAACACCCAGGACCAATTGCTCAGTTGTATAATTGTTCATGGTGGGCTAGATCCTCCCATATCAATCATGAATCAGAAAGGTACCCTACAAACTTGCCTACACAAAACCTGATGGGGACATGTTTTCAAATGAGGTCTTCATGCCTTATATCAAAAAGAACAAAACTAACCAGGAAACCATGTGTGTAATTCACAAGTAAATATTGACATTTTAAAACATTCATTTGTGTGTGTGTGTGTGTGTGTGTGTGTGAGTGTGTGTGTCTAGTGTCTACCCATATGCATCCAATAGTGCATGTGTGGAGATCAAAGTATAATTTGTAGCAGTCCATTTTTGTCTTCCACCATGTGGAGCTTAGGGATAAAATTTAGGTCACCAAGCATGGCAGCAGGGTATCAGATGCACTGAGATATTTTACTGGTCCAAAAATAGTTGTTTTTATTTCTGTCAATGTGTGTATTTCTCTATGTGTGTGTCCCATATGTTGATGTGCCTGTGGAAGACAGAAGATGTTAGGTGCCTAGAAACTGAGGTGACAGACAGTGGAAAGCCAACTGACTTGGAAACTTACATCAGATCTTCTAGAAGAGCAACCAACTTTTTGTAGCCCGCAAAATTGATTTTTACAGTAATGTAGTTTTCAGGGTTAACAGAAACATACAGGAAATAGTGTTAATAATAAAACACATTAGAGGTAATAGAGACTAAAATTCAGCCTTGTCTATTGCATCAAGTAAGGGAAGTAAAATAACCAGGAAATGCTTAAAAAACTGATGATCAAAACCAGTTCCTAACCATGATTCATACTTCCACACTGAGCTCCCTTCCTCACTTAAATTATATTTGTAACAGAATTCTAGGACTCAATACATAGCTGTATTTGAACAATAATTTTACCTAAAACATTAACCTAATTAATTGTACTATATCATTAGCTTTCAAAGGTGCCATTGCAGTGGGTAGAAGGAAGAAGAAGAAAAGGAAAGAGAAAAGCAAAGAAAGGAGAAAAGAGAAAAGATTTGATGCAGGAACCTGGAAAGGTTGTCTCTTTGGGTGCTTTGTACTTATTTCTTTTCATATCCTCTGCATTATGATTAATCTTTACTAAGTCATCTTAACTGTCTTTCCTTGTCTGTGTTCACAGGTACTCTGTTTCTAATAAAATTCAGGTCAGGTGAATCAATACATGTTTCTGTTCTTGTCACACATTAGTGCCAGTGGGTTTTTTTTTTTAATAGAATCTGTGTTTTCTTTTAAGGTTTAATTTTCCTCCTTAGCAGGTATTTTCTTCTCAGGAAATGACCCAAATACTGAGAGGGTTAAAACTGGCCATTTAACAACATTCATTTTTGATCCCCTCTCTCCCTTCCTATTCAGCTCTACCCACCCCTTCTGACCTGAATTGAGGTTGGGACTGTGGCACCTTCAAGTAGAGCAGATTTCACTTAGCCCAGCTACAGGGACCACTTTGTGTGAGGGAGAAAACAATAAGACAATGAACCTCCCACTCCAAGTATTCTGAGGAACGAATCTTTCCTTTGTATCCTGCTGACAAATCGAGTTTCTTCCAAGGCATACAATTTCATGCACATTACCCACCAAAAGTGCCTGTCTCTCCTCATGTCCTGCTTTTCTCCCCAGCTCTTTCCTTCTTTCTTTTAGAACTGTAAAGCAAGCATTACATATTCCTGCAGTCTCTCCTGGTGTTTTTGCTAAGAAATTAAAGGATACAGGTAATTTGGAGAACTCCACAACAGTGTTTGATTAAGGCAATCTGTAGTACTTAAGACCCTTGTTCTATTCACATTAGCCAGCCTTATAGGGATGTGGGTATTATCTTTATGTGAAAACATGAATAAGGAACATTACTGAAAAATTGATATTTAAAATAATTATATAATTTTTAGTTTTGTTTCTTTAAATGTAAGCAAAAGGCATCACACTTTTATGATTAAGATTCCAACTTTTTATAAAGAAATTGAATATTTTAAAGTAATTAAATACTTTTGCAAGTAATGTTCAAATGGATGAGTATTTTAATGTATACATCCCTGAGGTTTTAGTATGTTTTTTAGTGGTTGCATATTTCTTAATTTGCAGCACTGAAACTAGCCAATATTGTTAACTTTTGAAGATGAAGAAATACTACAACCTATTTTAGTTTCTAATACTTCAATTAATTTTCAGACATATAGTACATATAGATAATATGCATTGAGTAACTAAAAAGGAAATGAGGTTAAATGGCTCCTCAAACAGTATTATTGTTCATCACTAGAAGAACTACGAGAAACCCCTGTCTGCCAATTAATGCTATTAATTTAACAAAAATAGTTTCAATAAAATAATAATCATGTAAAATACGAATTTCACAAAAAGATTGATAAAAACAAATTACCCTTTCCTTCTACATCCTCCTCTTCCTAGTAGTAGGTATTTGTTGTTTGTTAGTTTGTCCTCACAAAGTTTCTTATGTGTAACAATAATCTATAAAGATTTTGAAGGTGAATCAATGATTATAATTAAACCTTTTATGTCAACATTAGAACCATTTATATAGACCAAGACACCTTGTTTAAAAACAGGAACTTCCAGTAAGAATTCTCTCTCCTATTAAGTCATCCTAAGATGCCTTTCTGCACCCTGTCTGCTTGCTTGGGTTGTGTGTTGATTATATGATTTGCTTGGAAGATGTCCTGCTTTTACTGTCTTTCCTTTCTTGAATACTCACCACCTACCAGAGACTTAGGTAAAAACTGGGAATGTTTAATTTTGAAAACAAAATGAAAATACTTGCCTTTAACTACCAAGAATTGCTACAAGGCTATATTCTCAGCTCTTGAATTATTAATTATTAATGATTTAAGGTCTGGGTGTACCACACTCTGAGAGGGTGCTATACACTTTCTCTTTTTTTCTAAGAAGAACTGAGACTTCCACTTATTGCCCCCCCCCCCCCTTTTTGAGTTTCATATGGTCTCTGAGTTGTTTCTTGGGTATTTAGAGCTTTCTGGGGCTAGGATCCAATTATCAGTAACTGCATACCACGTTTGTTTTTTTGTGACTGGGTTACCTCACTCAGGATAATATTCTCTAGATCTATCCATTTGATTTTGACTTTTTCCATGTTACGTTTTGTTTTACATGTACTTTATGCTCATTGTAACTAGCAAGATATCAATGCATGCTATCAAACATTTAAAAAACATCAAGTACTGAGAAAATATATTCATATATTTTTATGCAAATATGCTTTTAAAATCTGGACATTTATCTCTGTTTTTAAAAATAAAATTGTTTAATTAAAAAAGATGAAAGTACTTGTCTTCACAACAAGCATGAATAGATACCAATAAAAAAGAAAAGAAAATGAAAAGTTTGTTCTTGAGGAGTTTACTCACATGAGGTCATGATCCAGGGGAAAAAAAAGATCTTTAGTTCTGCAAAGGAATTAAGCACGCACGCACACACACACACACACACACACACACACACACACACACACACACCATTCATATTAACATAATTATTGTGTTATTCATTATCATTATTACTATTATTATTGTGTTATTCTTCAATTATTGTGTATATGTATGTGTCTTCATGCATGCTGCTGATCACATGTGAAAGTCAGAGGACACCTTTTGAAAGCAGTATTCTCTTTCTACTTATGCATTAAACCCAGGGCAACAGGCTTTGTAGTAGACTATTTGCCTGCTGAGCTATTTTGGCAGATTAAGTAATTAGTATTCTGATGTGAAGGAGCTGATGCTTTGCTGGGCCAGCATAGGTCTTTTCAGGCAAGCTTGGTATTTTTTGTTTGTTTGTTTTTTAGAGAGAAGAACATAATTAAGTCTAATAGGCTGACTCTACTTCATAGATATAAAATATAGGACCAGTATAAAATATAAAAGAAGATGAAACCAGAGATAGGAAAAAAATCATTTGCAAGTGCTACAGTGTCTGACTCTGTGTGTGTGTGTGTGTGTGTGTGTGTGTGTGTGTGTGTGTGTGTGTGTGTTTGTGTGTCCTTATGCAATGACTTTCATGCAAAGACTGGAATGAATCTACATGTTCTTGTGATATGTCATTTTAATTCATTCTCTTTAATATTATATTAAAAGGGCTGGAGAGATGGCTCAGAGGTTAACTGCACTGAGTGCTCTTCCAGAGGTCCTGAGTTCAATTCCCAGCAACCACATGGTGACTCACAACCATCTGTAATGGGATCCAATGTCCTAGTCTGATGTGTCTGAAGACAGTGACAGTGTACTCACATACATAAAATAAATAAATCTTTAAAATTATATTAATAATAAATGCAGCAAAAGGACACATGTTGAGTTGATAGTGAAACCAACTTCACTGTATCACATACATTGCCTTTACAGAAGGCACAAAAATAGCAAGCAGGTAGAACCAGTTGACTGTGAACACATGAGTTAGGTTAATGGGTAAATAAATCGTGAGTTTCCCTTCAATCCTTTATTTTCAAGCAGACAGAAAGTCTTGATAGTGACTAAGTGTTTGAACTAAATCCATACTCTAATTCCACTATGTGTGTCTTGATTTAATTCCGCTTTCTTGAACATTTAAGACTCTGTTATTTTGAAACATTGCCCAAAGTCCAAATGTTGCCTATAATATGAACACGGCTGGACTTTTGCTTCCAAGAAGAACCCATAATCCAGCCGTCACCCTGTCATCCTCCGCATAATCCTATCAATTGAGAGTCAAAGACTGGGAAGGAAACTCGACATGATCTGGTCCTTCCTACCACACATTATGAATGTATTTGCTCTTCACTAAGTGGATTGCTTTCCTACTTCAGCTGGAACACAGAACAATGTAGGACAGAAAAGTAAGTGATATGGAGGGCTGCCTCTAAGCAAAGTATCTATGGCAAATGAATATTTATAATGTCAGATTCTTGCCACATTTTCCCTGACTGTGCCTTACTAGGCTCTCCCATGTGTGGGAGAAGATATGTTAGTGGTTCTGTGGTGTCAAATGAAGTTGATTTTGCATTCTGGCTTAAGGAGACACCAGCTGAATTCTAGTGAAGCTGTTTTACTACTACTAGATGTGAGGCTCACAGGAGGACTAAACAGAAAAGGGGGTGAGTTACTTAAAGACAGTTCAGGCTTTAATTCACAGGGATAAAAACAGAACAGGGTCTCCAGTATCAGAATTATAGCCCACTGTCTACTTAAAGGCTGGGCTAAATACAAGGCAGAGAGAGAAAGAGAGAGAGAGAGAGAGAGAGACAGAGAGAGAGACAGAGAGAGACAGAGAGAGAGAGACAGAAAGAGAGAGAGAGACAGAGAGAGAGACAGAGAGAGAGAGAGAGACAGACAGACAGAGAAAGAGAGACAGACAGAGACAGACAGAGACAGAGAGAGACAAAGAGAGGCAGTAGGAAAAATGTGGAAGGTTTCTTTTCAGTTCACAGTTGGCCATTGCTAGAGATGTGAGTGGTGAGTCTGGGTCTGTGGGGGACTGATAAACAGAACTTACAACAACCATTACTAAGAGACCATAAAGCTGAGAAGACCCTTTAGTTCTAAAGACCAGAATACTCCATTTTTGGGAGGAGGGGTTAATTAGCTCAGCCAAAATAGAGAAGCAACATAAAATGTCTCCCTGGCTATGCAGTGTAATTCTTTTAAGTAAGGATTATATTATGTCTGTCAAACCAAATGGAAAGCATGTAAAAAGAATTGTATAGTGAAGGTCACACTCTTTAAAGCTCCGTATATGTGAACTCTTAAGTGTATTGTGGCCTGTCAGGTTACTACACTAGCTGAAATCGGATTGTTTTCAGTCTTCAGTGAGTCTGGGCCATCCCACTCTATCACCTAGAAATCCTTAATGTGCCAAGATATCCCCAGAATTTGAGCAGCCCCAGGCACCACAAAATCCTTTACTATGGTATAATATCCCAAACCAGTCTCTTGCTTTAAGTCTTCATTTCTTTATTAGCTTGACATTATCCATGGTCTTTGAGTACTGCCCTGAACTTATGTGGTTTTCCACCAAAACCAGCTTTTTTATTACCGAATGACTATCTTTAACCTCAGAGAAACAGCTAAAATAAGCCAGGCAAGTTTTCCAAATTTTTCCTCAACTCACTTGGCTTTTGCTTTTCTTCATTACCCGAATTCTGTGATCTGACTGATACTCGCTGTGTGCTTGACTGCCGGCCCTGCTTCCCACTCAAAGCAAGCCTTAGCTTTGTAGAGTTTCTGAGAACTGCTTGCTATTTGCCTTCTTCCTGTGCTTGGGGCTCTTGGTACAATCAGATTTATAGTCATTTCCCTCCATGTTTGTTCATCTCCCCTCTTTTTACAGGTTGTGAATGTTGACAAACATATCAGTGTTCTCAATGTGTCTAGGTATCCTCACCCCCAGCCAACCTCATTCCTTTCTTTCAACAAATCCTGACTGGACACCTCTTTAAATGGTTTTTGCATTAATGGTAGTTCTAAGAGTGGAGTACAGTAACTGACCACTGCCTATCTTTTGATGAATATCTTAAGATAAACACTGCTTTAATGGCTAAGAAGTGACATTTTGATCTTTCTGTTAGAACCCACTGACTCTGTTGTCAGCTGAGGTCTTTTATTTCTTGCAGCAGTGTTTTTAGTATCCAAAATATCTTCCATGTCAGTCAACCTGCAAGGGAGATTAAGGATTATGTTCAAAAGTGCAAAACATATTCTTCTCTCCTATTGAAATTTGGCATTGTGCACGGTACCTCATTTTAATTTAGTTTCTCTCCGAGAAGTTTCAGAATACAAAATGGTCTTAATGTGACTGCATGGTATTTTGGTCCTCATTTGCCTTCAGTGTGGCCTATAATTAAAGCAATTAATGATGACATATGGCAATATCAAAAATTCAACTTTCTCAATATTATGAAAGTGCAAACCTTCTGTGCATATGGTTGGATCCTGAGCATCATGGCCTTTCTCATAAATTTAGTTCAAACTGCCTGAAAAAAGACAGCAAGTGAGCATTTTTAGGGATGGTGGGTGTGCAGTTTCCTTTGATGTGCCCAACATTGTAAATCACTGCAGTCTAACCATTTGCTTCTTGGAAGCCATAGGACATACAATCCAAATTTCTGTAGGGAAACTTTGTCAGTTCTAGTATTTAGATCAGCTTGAAGTGAGTTCAGAGCTCAGCTAACAGAGAGAGCACAGGCATGCCAAAAGTCTTCTTCAAACAAAGCAAAACAAAAGCCTAATGGAATTATAGGTCAAGGGAGGAATAAATCTCTCTGCCCTCTGAACTCAGCTGTTTTCCTTGACTCTGGTTTTCCTTAACGCCCCCCCCATCTCGTCTAGTTCTTATCTCTTACACAATTTACTGCTATTTCCTTAAGATAACAGGACATTTCACAAGGAAGATCAAATTCACAGTTGTTGAAGGTGAAATGGGAAATATGTTTGTTTTGACAGTAAGACTTTCTTTCTTTTCTATTGTGGAAAAGCTAATAAACCCATATCTGGCTCTTTCTATTATAATCTTGGACTTTGGCATGGCCAAATTGGGTCCCTCTAGATCTGTTATTAGCTATGCACCCAAGCTAAGCACCTGAACGTCAAGGGAAAGTATGATGCCGAAAAACAAAGAGAAACGCATAGCAGGACCCATGTTAGGACGACAAACCCAGAATGCCTCCTTGTGTTGGATCAGGTACCAGCTGACATTTACACTGAATGGATTAGAGTACGAAGCTTGAAACACATGAATTATGAACAACCGCTCTGCCATCGAGTCATGTGGTGTTCTTTAAGAAAAATGATGAATGAAGAATGAGAAACTTGTTATTGCATGTCTTTAGGGCATTTCTTTAGTCATTCATTAGTACTGCCCACAGGTTTTTTTTTTTTTTTTTTTTTTTTTTTTTTGTTACTAGCATTGAATCTAACATACTTTTCATTAGTTTGTGATATATATCACTTCTTCTAGATACCGTCCCTTGAGTTATGAGAGGAGAATTTTCATAGTGTTGAATCTTTATCTTCAGGCTATAGATTGAGCACAAATAAGTGTCAATCATGTAAACATTCATTTATTACTAATTATAAAATGGTTGGACTTCCCAATTATAATTATAATTAATTATATTAATTAGCATAATCTTCGTCCTTCCCTCCTTTCTTCTTCCCACTCTTCTTTCCTTCTTTCTCATGCCTTCCATGAATATTATGGATGAAGAATCTCACTGTTGACTATAAATTTTTCAGTTGATTTGATGGTTTAAAAAACTGATTTTTCAATGCAAGCAATTACCTCAGCATTGTATTGGCTAGTCAAATGATTTTATGTAACAGAATTTCTATTTTTCAGAACACAATTAGTGTTAATGAAATTTTTTTTTAATTTTTCTCATTACGATATCCAGCTTATATTTAAGAAATGAAACATAAAAATTCTGATACCAAGATAATTTTTCAATTTGCAATTTCTGATTTGAATTCTTAATCTGTTATATGGGCATGTGTTTTTAAGAGTTAGCATTTTGCCATTGACTAGTATTTCTCTCGTCTTTACACCATTTAGGAAGACTGTCGGCTTCACAGAAAATCTGATCTAATTTTATATTAGTGATGGTTGCTGGGTAACTATTTGATGCAAATTAATCATTAAACATTTAGCGGCTTATCCTCTGATTGTAGTGGATGCTGGAGTGACTTCTGAGCCGACAGCTCGGCAAACAAGTGATCAGGAGAGAATATTCCAAAATGCTTAATAAAAAAAGCTGATGACTCTGCTACTTGATTTTCTTCCTTTGTCACAATCAAAAAGGCAAACAAGGGTGGCTAACAGCCATTTCCCAACAGTAGATGCTGTTTAGATTTGAAGTACCACAATCAAAATTATACTAAAATATGTTATAGAATATTTTCAGGGCAACCTGCACCATGGCTGGGTCCTATTTTAGAATTAAGCAGAATGGGGATATAAATTAAACAGCTCATTCAAATACCTTTACCTAGCAGGAATCTGAACTGAAGTCCTTTTGAATCATCTGCTGATCTCTTTTAATTCATGATAGAGCAAATATAAATATCCTCACACCAGAGAGTCATCAAGGCTTACAGATGTCATAAAATGTATTATTTCTCAGAGCCATGGAACCTAAAAAAATTCTTAGCTTGACTTCTAAAGGATTTTTGTCAGGACATAGGTATGAATTCTTTGTTATGATCCAGTGCAACAAGGAAAAACACTCCATGCAGGTGTGTGTCAAGTGTCACTGTCAGATACTAGGAACCCTTGTTTTGCTCTTCACCTTGTTTCTGCTGTTCTGTTGATGCTACTATTAAGATTTGTTAGTATCTTTCTGGTATGGTGTCCAAAGTGTCAGTGCTGTGGTGGTTAAAACACAGAACTATTTGTTTAAAGTAATGAAAGTAACAAATCTAAAGCTGAGTTTTTCACTGGGATCCAAACTTCTCAGAGGCAAAAAAAGAGGATGGAGTGATGACACAGCAGTGAAGGCCCAATATTGTGCAGAGGACTTGAGTTCAGCTTCAGTGCCCACCACACTGGGCATCTTGGTCTTTCTATAGCTCTAGCTCTAGGGGTATCCAACTTCATCAGCTTTTCAGAACTTCATTCACATGAATCTACACATAACCTACACCTTAAAAATAAAGTAGATTTACAATAAAAAAAATAAGGTTACATACAAAAAAGGCAAATACGCAGAACAAGGCGAGGTGGTACACAGGCTTTCATTCCAGCACTCGGTAGGCAGAGGCAGGGGCACCTCTGAGTTCCAGGCCAGCCTGACCTACAAAGGAAGCTCCAGGCCACCTGCCTGAGATACAGACGGAGGCCTTGTCTCCCAACAAAAGAGACAAATAATGAAAAATATTGAAAATGCTTTAAAAATGGCGCTCAAATTTCCTTAAGTTACTGTCATTGAAATGCAAACATGTATGTATGTCACACACAGTATGATTTCAGAGGGATATGAATATATATATATATGCACATATATATATATCTGTATATATATATGTATGTATGTATGTATGTATCTCAGTCAGTTCCTTCATGATTCCCTCTATATGCTTCTTTTGGAGAGTTACATATGAAAATGTGCTGTTGCAAGTTCACCATGAGATTATACATACATCTTATTTATCTTCATAAATAATTATCGAGTGACATTCCCCCTAGAGTTCATTAGTTCAAAAATGTTTCAAGCCCATAGTTTGTTGTGCAAAGGATTCAGTAACTTTGAAATTTAAGTTTTTGTTTCTACATAAGTGATTAAAGGAACATTTTCACAGCATTTATTTGTAAGAGTTTTTTGTTGTTTTTTATTTTAATGTTTTGGTTTTGTTGATTGTTTGTTTTGTTTTGTTTTGACTTTTCAATCAGTACTAACCCATTTGCTAAAGGCATATATAGGGCAAAAGAAAACTGGACTAAAACTGACTGTTAACTCACTGACCGAATTTGACGCCACCCATCAGAGGCGTACACATTTGCTAACAAATTAGGCAAAGGCTTTATTTGTCTCTGATTTCACTTGAAATCATGATCAAATAAAGTTTGGGGTAGCTCACAACATCTGTCCCTGTCAGGGAGTTTACCCAACAAAAATGCCTGCATGGGAGAAACAAAGTACCTTTGTCCTGCTTAGAAAAGGAATGATGCATACACGTGAACTAATGTCTGCTGGGGCAGCGATGCTATAGAAAATTTGATTACTTAATTCAGTGATATATACTTTAAAGGTTTAGTATTTATCTTTCAGCAAAAGATTCCAACAATTTAAAGATGATTTTTTTTTATTTCAAAAACGTCACTGGAAATTTTGTTTTTAAGTTAAAGTTTCTTTCAGAACTCAGGGTCAGTAGCTGTTGCCCTATTTGCTAAGTGTTTCGTCCTGGTGTCTTGTAGATAATGTCTAAATGTTGCTCTATACTGTGCTTTTTTAACGTACTGATTTGTAGTTAATGCTACACTCTATCCCAGTGCTTATGCCCATTAAGGTAAAATATACACTGGCTTTAGGAATTCAGTGTGAGGGACTATTATTTCTTTCTTTTTTAAAACCATTTTAATAAAAGATAAATTTATTTCCCAGACAGAAAAGATTCAGAATGGGATACATGTGAGATGCTGTAAGATACATCTAATTAACCTTTAAGCGCTCATGCTCACTTTCCTAGGGAATCATGGAAAACGTTGAATCTAAACCTGCACAAATTTTATTTGACTTCATTTTGCATGCAATAAAGAAATTGGTATGCTCTAAGAGTAACGTGCATGCTTTAGTATTATAGTGTGAGAAACCCTAACATTAATATCACCAAATAAACAAGATGTTTCAAAGTGGCGGGATGGAAACTATGTGAACTCTTAAGATGAAGCTGTTGCATCAGAATAATTTGATTTGTAGTCTGGCTCCGCCACCTCCATTAGTGATCGCATCCTTGACAGACACAAAGTTCATCCAATTTCAGTTCTCATTGTGAAGAGGTATTGATGTTTTCATGTTACTCTGGTCAGTCAATAAGGTTAAAAGGATAAAGTTTATTTAGTTTTCAACATTGCTTTCTTGAAGTCAAATGTCTATTTAATTAAATTTCGCTATATTTGGCAAGACAAGAATGGTAGTGTCAGCTTTCCTTAGCTTAATATTAAATAGCATCTTCTGAAATCTGGTAAAGACCATCTGCAGTAATAGGAAACAGATACACTTTGAAGCCAGCGACAGGAGAAGTTGGTAGGCCAAATGCTTTGCCAAGAAACCTAATGATTTCTCAGAGTTTCCTGATGTGAAATGTATATTGTTTTCCAGTACTTAATATGATATTTCTTTTATCACTGGATTATGATTATCTGTAAAATGCTGTTGCTTCTTCCATTGATCATGAATACACATGAAGATACATTAAATGTTTTTCCAAAGTTTTCCAAGCCAAAGTTAGCAATATGGCTTCAAAGCAGAATGTCTTCTAAATGTTTGTAATCTTAATATAGGCAGCCTTATAATAATATAAATATTCTCCTTTTCATATTTAGAAATTAATTTCTTATTAGGTATGTCCATTGTGTACATCAAAAGGAAAATAATTTTTGTTTACAAAAAATTAGATGGTACCTCAGGTTATGAATTTTTTGCTTAGTAGGTAGATATTCAATATTCACCTATCAATATGGGTACCATGTTAACATAATCCACAACATAACTAACAGGATGAGCAAAGTAAGATGGATAAGACCCTTGCTCTCAGTCCATTTTCTGGAACAAGTCACCATTAAGCACAAGTAATCATTAACTACAGGTAGTCATTGGGCATATATTTCAAAAAAAAAAATTGGCATAGTTGATTCTACTGAAAATTTTGAACAGTATAATAGCATATACTTTCCTGAATATGTGCTTCTTGAGATAGGGTTTAACCCATCCATGTACCATATCAGTATTCGGCAAGTGATATTACATCTTGGTGGCAATTTCATTTCTATGAAAATTGTTTATTAACTGTGAATTTAATTACTTTTCTCTCTACCAGTAGTATCATGGAGAAAGTCATGATTTATTGATTTAATTTCTTAGTGGGACTAATATCTACCTAGCTTACATTTAAAGTTTGTTGATTCAGATGCTATTCTTCTAAAACTGCAACCACCATAAATGTTTTCTTTCCTCACTCAAATTCTAAATGTTTACTTAAGCAGTTTGTCTGAACCATAGATTATGCAGTTCCATGAAACCTGCTTAATCACAAACTATATCTTTCTTATTTATATTCATAAGCCATCTATGTCCAATTACGCAGTATAATAGAACCTGTTAGTTTCAATAAACCAACTAAAGTGCTAACCTCAATATGTTAAACACACACACAGACACACACACAGACACACACACAGACACACACACAGACACACACAGACACACACAAATACACAGACACACACACAAACACACAGACACACACATACACCCACACAGACACACACAGAGACACACACACAGACACACACACACACACAGACACACACACACACACAGACACAGACACACACAGACACACACACACACAGACACACACACAGACACACAAACACACAGACACACACAGAGACACACACATAGACACACAAACACACAGACACACACGCACACAGACACACACACAGTCTCAGGAATAATTAAGTAGGTGAGATAGCACAAATAAACATGTAACTATTATAGTACTGGATGCAGAAAAGACAAAATTATCTGCCAGCACATGACCAATACAGATGTGGATGCCTGTATCCAACCATCTCACTGATCAACGGGACCCCAATGAGAAGGGTTGAAGGGGCTGATGGGGATTGCAATCCTATAGGATGAAAAACAATATCAAATAACAGAACCCCCCCCAGTATTCCCAGGGACAAAACCACCCACCAAAGAGTACACAAGGAGGGACCCATAGCTCTAGATGCATATGTAGCAGAAGATGGTCTTATCTGGCATCAATGAGAGGGAAGGCTTGATGTTGCAGCATAGGAAGATGCTAGGAAGCACTCTCACAGAGGCAGGGAGGAAGCAGCATGAAGAGGGGGAGGTTGCTGAGGGGAAACCAGGAAGGCAGACAATATTTGCAATGTAAATAAATAAAATAACCAATTAAAAATTATCACCAAGTTTTACATTACTACTACCCAGTAATGGAAATCACAGTAAATTTTAAGAAAGAAATAATATGCAGAATAAAATAAATTTAAGGATGAACATTACATTTTAAATCATATATATGTTGAGTAATAGTAAAATATGTATACTATTTTTATATTATATACATACAGACACGTATTGAGTAATAGTGAAAATAAGTAGAACCAAAGGCCAAATAAAATAACAGAAGCACAAACAGCAATGGTCTACTAGCCAAATATTCATACTTTTAGCATGAATTAAATGTTTGGAGCTAGTATTTTAATGGAAGAAGGAGTAGCAGGAAGACGAAAAGGAAGGGTATAGAGAGAAAAGAAAACTGGAAATTTACAAAATGCAATGGTGGGCAGGTATTAATATAAATTCCTAGTGCTAAGTGGGGTGATTGAGAAACAGGAGGAAAAATAGGAAGTGAACCAAAGGCTGAAATCTAGCAAGGACATATTAAATTATAGAAGTATCTAGCATTAATGGTATACTCTAATGGAATGTAGGCTCCCACAACATAAGGCAGCTCTGTTCTATTACTGTGCTATCTGGTCTAGTCTTGTCTGTCTAGTCTCTAGACTGGCTTTGAATGGTTCCTATAGTCTTTCTTGGCAAATATTGTAGATTTCTGGTGTCTATCACCTTCTGGAGTCTCTATATAGCGCTGAGTTCATTCTGACCACTCCACATTTAATCACAAGATTCTTTCAAGTACACTAGTCATATAATTCACTGCTTGGTTCTTCAGGCTTTCTTTTGAAATCTTGGTGAAGGTCTTCATGAAACTTTAGCTTTTAACATTCTGCATTCTTGCAAAGTTGAACTCATACGATGACACAAAAGTCAACCAGCAATGTGTTGTTTTTGGCCCAGTTGAACCATGGCTACTGTGGCTCAACTGTAAGAAAAATCAGTAAATATCCTTGAGCATGAAAGGGCTCTCTACAGTTCTCTTCCGAAATGTCTTCTGGACAGACTCTGCAAAAACATAAATTTCTGCATCTTGGACATGAATACCCTGTCTGACTCTTGAGATACTCTTGAAACACTTATTATCTGGACTACAGTTTTTTTATATTAGTCAATCATAACTTCTTTGGATATATTCTCTTAACCTTTAGACAAGTAACTTTTCTTCTAAAGCTGAACATCTGTCACAATTATTTCTGCTATGTTCCTTGATATGCTTGATTCTGTTGGCAAATTTCCAAAGTAAGCCAGCAATATTCATGCCAGGTGTCTTGAAATTTCCATTGTCACATTAAGCAGTCTACAGAGAGTTTACATTCAACTTCTGTGCTACAAATTCTGTGCCACAGTGTAACAACAGCCGCTAGTATTTTCAGCTTCTGTGCCGCAAGTTGTGTGCCTCAAATTAACAATGGGTACCTCTAGCCTAGTGTCTTTTTAAATCAGATTTTCATTTGAAACTTCTTCACCCTTAGTTGTTTCTAACCTCAGTCCCAAAAGCATTTTTGATCATTTCAACTTTGTTAGAAGCAACCAGCAAGTTCTATAACTTGAACTCAATCCTTCAGGATCCCACCTTTAATCAATTCCCAAAGTACTTAAACCCAAGTCAGAATCCCTGTTTTGAGCATCAGTCTTTTTGAAGTTAACTTCTTTTACTAAAGAAAAATAAAGTTAAGAGAATCAGCTTCAAGGGAGAAAAGACTAGTTGTTTCATAATCCTCATCCCCACGCCGGCATGAACTATCTGAGATCATTCTGGTAGGCTTTTATATTATTATGTTACACTAGCTTTACAGGAATGTGAGGTAAAGATTCATGGAGAACTCATTAAGATTTCTAAGAAAATCATTGATGCACTGTATCACTGATACATGATACCATTTGGGGGAAAAGTTATTTCTAGAAATTGTTGGGTTAGATTTGGAAATCGAGAGCATTTTACAGAACAAAACTCTCTCATCACTAAGATGTAAAAGAGAACAGTAAGGAAGAAATAACAAGGGTTGCATTGTTCCATGTAGAGAGCGCGTCCACTGTAACAGAGACATCTTACTAGACCTCTGCATGCTGGGAACAAAACTTTTGCAAGTGAGCCTATTGGGAACACTTAAGATCCAAACCATAGCCACAACGAAAAAGCATCTAGCATTATAAAACCACAAATGGTCAGTAGACTACGCCTGATCATCCCTATCAATCAGGTAAGAGATAAAGTTTCGTTTCTACTCAGTAAATACTCTTAAAGGTTCTTCGAACCTTAAGGAAGTGTGACTCATAGATGAGAAATAGCTCATTCTGTCTAGAGTTTCCAGTTATTTTTATTTAATTTCAATTTATTTTCGTGACAGTAATTGCAGGATTAACTTGGCTAGATGAGATGGAGATTTACTGAATCATTCTGAAACATTTATCATTCTCTAGGGCTTTCTGTTATGCCTGAGATTAAAAACTAAGATGTATAGAGACACAACATTTGAATTTTTCTGGTATTCTAAAGTATTTCCATTTCACAGTTAATGATGATAATTGAGGCAAAAGTTATTTACAGAAATTGTATTTATAAATTCATTAATATGATTATTTTTAGTTTTGAAATAAAATATAATCTTATCATTTCACTCCTCATTTCTTCCCTCCAGGCACTCCCTTAAAATCTTTCTTTCCCTCTCTCAAACTCATGACTTCTTTTTCTTTAATTGTTGTTACAAAATTTTATAAATATAACCTCTTCTGTTGATATAGCCTGTATTTGTGTGATCTCAGGTTTGACACCTTGGTATTAAGATAATTTGGGATCTCTTCCTTAAGAAAGACCATTTCTCTGAACATTCTTAATTTGTTGATTAGTGTGGCCTAGCAACAGTTCCACCTTGCATGTTAATATGTCTTCAAGTGTCTTCATTTTTTGAGTCTTGTTTAGACAGTGTGGTGATGAGTTTTCACGAATGTGGCCTCTCTAGCATTTTTACAAGATATACTTTCATAACAGACTTCCTCTTCTTGTTGTTCTTACAATCCTTCAAAGGCCTTTTCCATTAAGATCCCTGATCCTTAATTGTAGGACTTGTTCTGTAGACTTGTCAACTAAGCCTAGGCACACTATCTTGTTTTCTGCATTTTGACAGGTTATGGTTTTCTGTGATAATCTTTTTTTTCTTGTTAAGAGAAGTGTCTTTGATTAGTCTTGAGGACCACATTTCTCTGTGGGTATAAGGAAAAATATTTAGATTGTGGTTAGAAATTGTGGTGTTTTAGTAAATTGGGAGTTTTGGGTTCTTTTCCAAGATCCATGGCTTCACTAATCCAGAGTTGTTGGCTAGGACAGATGTACAGGATTTCTTCCATGCTAAGAAGGCTTAGGATCTAGCTAGTGAACTTTGGATTACCTTCAAGGTATGTGGACAACTCTTGCATTATTAGGATTATGGTGCTGTAGTGGACATTATTTTGGTATAGAGGCAATGTAGTTGACTATTGCTATTGCTTCCTTCCCTTGGTTGCTTGCATAGCATCTTCTGGTACCATAAAAGCTAGTCCACAGTGAAGAATAGTTCATGTTAAATCTAGTTCAAGTCCTCTGGGTCTTCTGTTCAAAGTACATGGTGTCTTCATCAATAGGAATTTTCCTTCTACCTCTAGGAAGCACCAATAGAAAGCAGCAGTAGCCTGTCATATTTTGAGAGTACTTGGATAACCCATACTAACTACTAGTTCTGTTTAGAGTTGAGTTTTTTTTTTCTTTTTATAGAGTCTATGGTGATTGGTGGGCTCATTTCCAGCACAGATGGGGAGATTTCATTTAAATTATTGAATTATATATGTATATTTATATGTAATTTTAGGTACATATATATGATAACTTACAATATTTTCAGACATCTTTAATATTTTTTTCATCCTCTCCCCTGTTTCTGTGTTTAACTCTGCCTATCTCCCAAATTAAAGCCAAACCCATTTACGATTACCTCATTCAAAGCACTTTACCACATTTTCTTTCTAAGAAATATATGGTATATATTTCAGAGCTGTTGCAACCTTTGATTCCAGACCCTGTTGTCATCGGAGATAATTATATATAGTACACAGACTTCCAGGAAATCCACTTTAAAATTATATCTTATGTAAATGGGAGACTATTCTTACACGATGGGTGGCATTATTCAATTCAGTTAAAATTACTTTCTTTTTAACTTTCCAGCTCTGACTTAAATTAAGTTATCTTCAATCTTTAGCATCTCACTTAAGCCATTTGTATGCTCTTTTCTCTAGGGTCTCTCCTGTACACTTTCCCCATTCAAAATGTCATCCTATCAGAAATTGTAATGGATAATTGTGGTCTATAGTATCTATCATCCAAAGACACGGTGAGCCCTTAGAAACATGGAATTGATAGTATCTATGATATTTCTTTACCCGAGCCAGGCCACAGGAAAGGGTTTCTCAGGTTTAGAGTTGGAGAAATGAAATGAACAAGAGTGGGAACAGGGCTGCATTGGTACAATGTAGTGGAATTTTTAAAAGACTGTGGATCTGAGGAATTCAGTAAGCTGAATACCTGATACATTCTAAAATAAGATAAAGGCTCAATACATTTGTACTTCTTATTAATCTAAATAGCTGAACTTCCTCAATAATATTCATTAATTTATTATTTTACTGCAGTGGGTACAAAATTTAGCAGTTTAAGGAAAATAGATAGTTACAAATGCAGAACTGACCTTATGTCCAACAGGGCCTTGTGAACAAGGTAGAGAATTATAGGATGTATCTAAATAGATTAACAGGATTAAAATAAATCTTGAATTATAAATAAAATGTCCCTGTCTGAATGCAGAATGCAAATGTTATGGTGGTAAGCAGACCCATAAAGCTTTATACTTGTTACAATGTGTAGCCAGTCATGGTCCTATCTAAGTGATTCCAAACAGGTGACTGCGACTGTTAGGAACGTGTCCAGTTATGCATAAATAATCTTGATGCTTCACATTTATATAAAATGTGATGTCTCATGAATTCATAACTATTAAAAAACTGACAATTTTACTTTAGAAGAAAGTATTATGCTGTAAAGAAAGTGAGAAATTTAATATGGTAAGATTAGATCGGATTTCTGTTCAGTTATCAGTACTTAGATATATAGATAAATGATATATAGACAAATAGATAGATGGATAGATTGATAGATACATAGATGATAGATAAATAGATGGTAGATTAGATAGATAGATGATAGATAGATAGATAGATAGATAGATAGATAGATAGATAGATAATAGAATATATAGGTCGATGTAGATACATATATAGCTTAAGGCAGGTATTTATGTAGAAAGATAGGGTACTTAATTAGGACTGGCTGGCAGTTTTACTGTTTCCGTCCATAATCATGACCATGGGAGGCATGAACATGTGCAGTCAGACATGGTGCTGAGAGTTCTACATCCAGATCAAGAAGGCAGTCAGAGGAGATTCCCTTCCTACAGGCAGCCAAGAGAGACTCTTCCACACTGGGTGGAGCTTGAGCATATGAGCCCTTCAAGCCTCCAAAGTAACACATACCTCTCACTAGCCTACACCTCCTCCGATAAGCCTGTTCAGAAAAGATACACACATCGCTCAAGAGAAGAGCAACCAAGGAGGAAAAATTTGTGTATGAATCAGTCCGTGAAAGTATGTTAAAATACATTCAACAAATACTGTGCTATAAGTGCTGTGAACTGGTTAAGGAAATACAGGTAAAAATTAACAGAGTACTCATAATGCATATGCTTTCATTGACAACTCTATTGCTAAGTCTACTGCGGTGAATATCACAAAATAAGACTATGAATGAAGAAATTCCTTTGAGGTAGGAAATGACAGTGGGCTTTATTTACCTCATAAGAGAACAAAAAGCACATTTATTTTGAAGAGTGTGGACTTTTTACTTTAATTTAAATGTTCATTTAAAATAAAAATGAACAGATTACTAAAACAGCTTTAAGGAAGCTCACACCAGTCAGAATAGCTAAGATCAAAGACTCAGGTAACAGTAGATGCTAGTGAGGATGCAGAGAAAGAGGAACTCTCTTCCACTGTTGGTGGGGTTGTAAGCTGGTACAACCACTCTGGAAATCAGTCTGCAGGTTTCTCAGAAAATTGGACATAGTCCTACCTGAGGACCCAGATATATCACACCTGGGCATATACTCAAAAGATGCTCCAACATCGAACAAGGACAAATGTTCCACCATGTTCATAACAGTCTTATTTGTAATAGCCTGAAGCTGGAAAGGACTCAGATGTTCCTCAACAGAGGAATGGACACAGAAAATGTAGTTCATTTACACAATGGAGTACTACTCAGCAATTAAAAGCAGTGACTTCATGAAATCCCTACCTAGGCAAATGGTTGGAAATAGAAAATTTCATCCTGAGTGAGGTAATCTAGTTACAAAAGAACAAACATGGTATGTACTCACTGATAAGTGGGTATTAAGCAAAATGCTCTGAATACCCCTGAAACAATTTACAGACCTTATAAAGCTCAAGAAGAAGGAAGACTAAAATGTGGAAGCCTAAGAGAACTTGGGAGAAAGAGAGGATGGGGAAGGTAAAAGGGGGGGTCAGATTCAGTTATGGGAGGACATGGGCATGAAATACAGACTGTCAGGAAATTGAACAGAGGTATGTAGCAATGGGGGATGCGGAACTGGGAGTAGCCACAAGAAAGTCCCAGATGCCAGGAAAGCAAGAGGCTCCCAGTACACAACAGTGATGAGGTTGGCTGAAATGCTCAGCATAGGGGAGTGAGAATCTATCATGTGGTTAGATAAGGTCCCAGGTTGGGGGATGGGGCTACCCACTTGTCTCTAAATATTTAACCCAGAATTGCTCCTGTCTACAGGGACAAAGTGTGGAGCAGAGACTGAGGGAAAGGCCATCCAGAGACTGCCCCACCTGGGGATCCTTCCAATATACAGACACTAAACTCAGACACTATTGTGGAAAAGCAAGAAGTGCTTGCTGACATGAGCCTGATATACTTCTCTCCTGAGATGCTTTGCCAGAGCAGGACAAATACAGATGTGGATGCTCACAGCCAACCATTGAACTGAGCATAGGGACCCCAATGGAGAGGTTAGGGAAAAGACTTAAGGAACTGAAGGCATTTGCAACCCCATAGGAAGAACAACAATATCAATTAACCAGATCTCATAGAGCTCCCAGTAACTAAACCATCAAAAAAGAGTACACATGGAGGAACCCATGGCTCCAGCTGCATATGTAGCAGAGGATGGCATTGTCTGACATCAATGGGAGGAGAGGCCCTTGATACTGTAAAGGCTCTATTTATGCCCCAGTGTATAAATACAGAGCAGTGAGGTGGGAGTGGGTGTGGGAGCACCCTCAATGAAGCAGGGAGAACAGGATGAGATAGGGTTGTTGTGGAGAGAAAAACCTGGAAAGGGATACCATTTGAACTGTAAATCAATAAAATATCTAATAAAAAAAGAAATAGAAGAATTTTTTAAAACGTATTGTGGCATTTGCATTGAGGGCACCTTACATTGTGGAATTTTTGCCAATAAATGCCACATTTAGGTATATAAAATATTGGGGGCACTTTGATATAAACAAAACAACAACAACAACAAAGACAAACAAACAAACAACAAGTTCTAAAATTAAGTAGCTGAGATTTGAATCATAGTAATTGTATATGCAGGATACAATTTGTGTACCATAGGAACATAAGCACAAATGCTGCTCTGAGGTTTGTATGAAATATGCAATGGTCTGAGAGTCAGGATAGAACTTGGCTAATGTAAAACAGTAATCACCTCTTGGAGAATTATACTTGAAAGCCCAATTTAGTTTACAAGATACTCTTATAATATACTGCTGGTACCAGAGATTCCTACCTAGTAAGTCAGGGTGTGTTTGGCCTCTGTTATCACACAGAGGCATTTCAGGATGCTAACGTTCAAGAAGAAACTTGACACATTAGCACCTTGTGCCTACATGTAAATAGTAAAATTTGAGACTACTAGAAAAAAAAATCTGAAAACAGTAAAAGAACAAAAGCGTGGCGACCAAACATATGGAGAAAACAGAGGTCCAGTGTGGAAGACAAAGCATAGATGTGCATGAAATGGGTGTGTCAAAGTAGAAAAGCAGTGAATGCAGCAAAGCACATAGCAGCACAAAGACTGAGAGATGCTTCAAACTAAATCATTAATAACTCAAGACCTAAGAATGCAGCCTTGTGGAAATTTTTGGTATTTAAAAATTTGTTTAATTTTTACACATCAAGAAAACTTTGACTATTTCCATGTTATGTTTTATTTCACATGTACTTCATGCTCACTGTAACTAGGAAGATTTCAATGCATACTATCAAACCTTTAAAAAAAAAGAAAAAGAAAACTACTGTAACAAAATAGACAGTTCTGCTAGCCTTATAAAATTCTGCAAATGGTATAGCTCAAAATATTTCCTATCGGCGTGAGCCATTAGCTGAGGAGGTATAAACAGTTTATGGTAAAACAACAGCAACAACAAAGCTTATCAAATACACAATATTAAATTGCATTATTGCCTCGGGACTCATTTTCAAAATATCATCAATGATGTAGGGAAATGACTGAAGGACAGTGTTGACTCTTATAAGGAATTCGGATCTTCTTTTTTTCAACATAGAAATGTGTTTGTCAGTCTGGTGTTAACAAATGGGATGCATTTTAGGATATGGTGATGTTTCTAAGGGCAATCAAGAGCCAAACAATATAACAGCATCATGCCGAGAGCACAGTATATTGAATCTAGCTGTAAAGGATCAGAGTTTAAAACATAAGAAAGGCTGTAAGTGAGAAATTGAAGACAATTTAAATAAAATAGTAACAGCTCAGTATAACGATTCATGCATTAAATTTGACCTGGAAGCTGATTACATCGAGGACAGGCTAAGGTTTTATTAAAGACACTTGGCCTATAAAAATAGTGAAGCCTTTTCTGCTAACTATTGTTCTCCTCATTTCTCCTAGTTACGACATAAACCCCTATTTTGTTTTAACCTCTAAACTTGCTCCCAGGATCACTTAGGTTCAAAGTAGATAGCTGAGAACTGTAAATGGGCCCAGCCTCTCAGTCCCAGGGCTCTGCACAATTTCATTTCATTGACCACATTATCAGGGGGTTGGTCCTTCCATCTTGCTGTCAATTGCAATAAATGTTCATGATTTTTAAAAAGGTTCTGGCAACTAGACAGCCTTCTTGTAAGAAGAAAATATTTTTGAGAGCGACCTTATCATTTTATAATTTGTATTTCCATTTTGCTATTTTGTGTGCATGTTTCGTTTATTTGTTTTGAGACAGGGTTTCTAGCCCTCGCACCTGGAACTCTCACTCTGTAGACCAGGCTAGCCTTGAACTCGAGATCTGCCTGCCTCTGCCTGTTTCCTAAATGCTTTGATTAAACGGTGTACCACCACTACCCAGTTAACATTTTATTCTGTCACTCTTTAATCATTGCTTGGTATTTAAAGGGTTTTCACGTTTTCATCCAAAATCGATTTCATTAGAGGCATGTGAATCCCAGTCTTACTTTTAAGTTTTCCTTTGATTTCACGTGGTAATTACTCTCTAGGTACTCAGACTCCCAGAACAGGCTCTTTATGTTATTGTCAGACATGAGCTAGTAAACAAGGAATCTCAGTGTGTACCCCAGTCACTCAATGAAAACTTGTGGCATTCATATATATTTTCATCATATATGAACATATATATTCATCATAGCATTTAGAGTTAATTATTTTTTCTTCTGCATTTTCTAGATTTTTTTTCTGCCTAGAAAAAAATTACATCTGTCTTGAATAATCTGTGACTGATTCTATTTTCAGTTTTTAAAGTTCCAAAACCAACTATTTCTTCATTTCTTACAGAACATTGCCAGTGCCTTAACTCAGTAACACTGTATCCTGTTTTTCTTGCAGTTCTGGGGATCAAATGGAATGTCTTATACATGTTACAAAAGTCATTTATCTCTGCTGCTTCCTCTTCAACTGTTTCTGATAGTTATCAGTTTAATTGTCAAGTCATTTGATCATTATAAATGATCATATTTAATAATTTATTTGAATTCTCTTTGCCACAGTTTTCAAACAACATGGAGACATAGTCCTTACACGTTGTAGTAATTAAATGTATTGAAACATCCAGAAAGGGGCTCAAGAGAAAAGGCACATGCCACAAACCTTGCTGATTTCTTTGGATCTTACTCTGTGCTGAGATGTGTGAACAATTTTCAACTCTGTAAAAGTGCCTTTGAGAACTGTCCATTTTGAATAAATACAAGAGCTGTGTTCAGTTATTCAGCCTGAGCACAGAAAGAGTTATTCTGGGAATTAGTATTCAATGAGTTCGTTGTAGACATCATGTGGCAAACATCAATCTAATAAACATAAACATCTGCATTTGCATATCCAGCCGAATCTCAAAATACATGTTTGAGTTTCCAATTAAAACATCCACGTCAGATGTCACCATCTAATTTTAAGGAAAGTAACTCCATTTATAAAACACTGATAGAAGCTCTCTTCTTTCTATTGTTAGTGATAACAAATTAGGACAGTCTTGCTGGGCAGTGAGTGATTCAGAGAAGCAATAAAAGCAAAGAACTGGGGGTTAAAAAAAGACCAAACTGTCATCACAGAATCTAGGTTCCCTTCCTTCACTAGGATATATGATCCTCCCTTATAATAGTTTTCTTCCATTGTTTGCTTTGAAGTTTATTTTAAACATCTCCCAGTTTAAAATAAAAGTCTTATTTAGTGGCCACATAAAAAATGGAACCTTCACCTGAAGTCTGGGCAGTTGTCATCACAAACTTGAATTCTTTTGTCTGAATATCATTCAGGGTCTAAATCCTTTGTCCAAATGGTGTCAAAAAATGCTCAGGGGTCCTCTTTTAGGGACCTAATATGAACTGCTCTTGTGCAGCTGACTAAGCCATGTTCATAGGAAAGCATCAGTTCTTGATGAAAGATTCTAAGGGGACCCTATACACTGTAATTGCTGAAAAAGGCCACCTTGCTCAATTTTTGTTACTTGATATCAACGCACCTAAAATTGATAGGAAAAGAGTTAAGGGTTCCCAGGTACCACTCAGGACACAAGGACATGACATGTGTGCATCTCAAAAAATAATAATACCCCCAAAAGAGAGAAAGAAAATCTAGAAGCTCCCTCACAAGCATTGACTTCACTAAGTGGATCCCGACCTTACCACTGATCTCAAAGATCTGACCTTGATTTCCATAAGACTGCACCAGTGGGACTTTGTTAAAGCCAATGATCATTTTATTTATATGAACAAATCTTTGAAATATTTTTCACCACTCTCGGATATACTCAGATTTTTTTCCTACTAAGAAAATGAAGCTTCAATGTGCCGTTGACAATAGAAGAACATGAAAGTCGAGCATTTCCTATTTTTCTTCTGTTCTCCAGTGTGTTCTTTATGCAGACAGGCTTCTCCTACCATCCAGAGCATGGACATGCCTACCCGAAGTGCTGTATGCTTCTCAAGGGCGGACTGGTCCCTGCCAATGGCCTTGTGGAGTCTGCCTCACCTTCTCAGTTTGCACTGTTAGTTTAAATTTCCTGCTCACCACTCACTCTTCCCCGTGTTTATTTCCCTGTCACTTGTCAAGATGCACGGTTTACCTGAGCTGGATTTAGAATACAACATCCAGCGTACCCCAGATTCCGTGTCCCCTTTAGAATTCCGGGTTTCATAGGTCATCTGGCAGGTTTATGAGCTACTCCCAAATCTGCCAGCTTGCTATCATGGAACATTGTCACATGGGTTTATCCTGAGAGAAATCAGCCATGATGCCAACAAAAGGTGTCATTCGGGATACAGAGGGATTCAAAATCATTATCAATTGTCTTATCCAAAGTATAGAAGCGCATCAAAGTCCAAATTTGTCCTTTTCACTAGATTTTTACCATGTTTCTGGATTTTTCTGTATTAATTGCAAGGAAGATTTGACTTTTCTAATTTACTATTTTAAAATAATATTTAAAGTATTTTAAAGGATAGTGTTTCACCTGTTTGTGTGGCTGAATTTTTCAACGCCTTTGGCTACTACATTTAATTTTTTTTGGTTGGAAATTCTAATTCATCGAATGGGTGATATGTTCTAAATGAGAAACTTAAGGAATTAAAAGGGGGATGATGTTTTATATTTATGTCAATATTGTCAGTTGAAAATTAGAATTGAAGGTCTTAATTTTGACCAGGAAGTTGAAAGGTAGCCTGTTTTATTCTTGCAAATTAACCTTTAATTTCCTGCACCTTCAGCTTTACCTAATTGGTAATGTTTCTCTCGGACTCTGCCCTGTCCATTTACGTAAAAATTTGCATTTACTTTTTAAATTTTCCTATTATTTTATTCTATTTTGTTTGATTATTGATGTTACCTACACAGGTGATTTTAATAATTATTGCATTAGTTTGTCATCTTAGAAAAATTATAAACCCATGAAAGAAAAATAGTATATTTTCTTGTTTCATGTTCAACCTTGATCTGACATTTGTGTGAATCATTTGTTAATAATGAAATATCCAGGGTAGGATTGGTCAGTAATATGACTCCATGGTCAAGGAGAGAGAACTGATCCTCATAAATTGTTTTCAGACAACATACTTTCTCTGGCTAACAGTGAGTTCGCAACAGGTGATCTGCTTGGTTGATCTTATGCGTTCTCCATGCATAGAATTTCTTAGACCAAAACTAGGTTTTGCCATGAGACTCACTCTTCTGCATTTTTTATCAGTAACAGGAAAATGAGAAAATTAGACCTCTAATTCCTGTTCTGAATTTTCTACTCTCATCTGCCAAGAATCAGAAAGGAGGTTAGAAAAGTATGTTAGTAATATTGTGGTAAGAGAATTCAAAACAAAGTGGGAAACAACCCTTTTACTGTAGAATAAGTAAGGAAACACTGGAATGACAAAGAAAAGCCACAATATGAACATTGTATCGAGTTGCAATGACAAAATAAAAAAATAAATGCAAAAGTAGTCCTAGGATGTCAACATTAAAAATGGAGACACAGTCTCTGTTTTAGTCTATTGTGCACAGGCAAACACACACCTTAGAGAAGATGCCTCTGAACTCATGCTGCATTTCCCTTACCCAATTGTGACTTAGATCAAATTTGGTAGCAACTCATCTTTTGATCATTAAGGTCCACTGCTATTAGCCAATTCTCTTCCCAGATGCCTTATTTTTATCTTGTGATAATCTGACCCCTGATCTTCTCTAGGGTCCTTGGCTTGGGACCCTGTCATTTTCACGCTTTGAGGAAAATGTGCTGTGTTTATGACTATCCCTTATCATATCTATGCATGATGGTGCATGTCTTTAATCCCAACTCTTAGGAGGCAGAGGCAGGTGAGTCTCAGAGTTCAAGATCAGCCTGGTCCACATGGTGAAATCCAGGACAGCAATAGCTACACAGAGAGATCCTGTATTGATTAAAAACAAAAATAGAACCAAACAACAACAATGTCAATGACAACAAAAGTGATAAAAACAGTGTCTTTTCTACATACACATGGAAACTGAACAATGCCCTACTCAATGATAGTATGGTCAAAGAAGAAAGAGAGAAAGAAAATAAGGATTTTCTAGAATTTAATAAAAATGAAAGCACAACATACGCAAACCTATGGGATACAATGAAAGTAGTACTAAGAGGAAAACTCATAGCTCTGGGTGCCCCCAAAAAGAAACTGGAGAGAGCATACATTAGCAACTTGACAGCACACCTGAAAGCTCTAGAACAAAAAGCAGATACACCCAAGAGGAGTAGATGGCAGGAAATAATTAAACTCAGAGCAAAAAGCAACCAAGAAGAAACAAGAAGAACCAAACAAAGAGTTGGATCTTTGAGAAAATTAACATGATTGATAAAACCTTGGCCAGACTAAATAGAGAGCAAAAAGAGAGAATCCAAATTAACAAAATCAGAAATGAAAGGGGAGACATAACAACTGAAACAGGAAACTGAGGAAATCATCAAATTCTACTACAAAAGCCTATACACAACAAAACTGGAAAATGTAGAGGAAATGGAAAAATTTCTACACAGGTACCAAGTAGAAAGTTAAATCAGGAATGGATAAACCATGTAAATAATATCATAACACCTATAGTAATAGAAGAAGCCACCAAAGGCCTTCCAAACAAAAAGGCCTAGGATCAGATGGACTCAGTACAAAATTATATCAGACATTTATTAACAACCAAATATGAATACTCTACTAACTATTCCACAAAATAGAGTCAGATGGAACACCACCCAACTCATTCTTAAAAGCCACAATAACTCTCATACCTAAATGACACAAAGACCCTACAAGGAAAGAGAACTTCAGACCAATCTCCCTTATGAACATTGATGCAAAAGTACTCAACAAAATTCTTGCAAACAGAATTCAAGATCATATCACAACTATCATTCACCATGATCAAGTAGGTCATCCCTGGGATGCAGGGATGGTTTAATATATGGAAATCCATCAATGTAATCCACCATATACAAACTCAAAGAAAAAAAATACAGGATCATCTCCATAGATGCCAAGAAAGCATTTGACAAAATTCAATACCTCTTCATGTTACAGTCTTGGAAAGAACAGGAATCCAAGGCCCATACCTAACTATAATAAAAGCAATATATATCAAACCAATAGCCAACATCAAACTTAACGGTGAGAAACTTGGAACAATCCCACTAAAATCAGGGACTAGACAAGACTGCCAACTCTCCCTCTACCTATTCAACATAGTACTGGAAGTCCTGGTCACAGCAATTAGACAGCAAAAAGAAATCAAAGGGATTCAAATCAGAAAGGAAGAAGTAAAAATATCACTATTCGCAGATCACATGATACTATTCCTAAGTGACCCCAAAAATTCCACCAGAGAACTCTTAAAGCTGATAAACAACTTCAGCAAAGTGGCCGGATATGAAATTAACTCAAACAAATCAGTAGCCTTCCTCCATCAAAAGAACAAACATGCTGAGAAAGAAAGTAGGGAAAAGGCACACTTCATAATAGCCACAAACAACATGAAGTATCTCAGTGTGACCCTAACTAAGCAACTGAGGGACCTGTATGACAAGAACTTCAAATCTCTGAAGAAGGAAATTGAAGATCTCAGAAGATGGAAAGATCTCCCATGCTCATGGATTGGAAGGATCAACATTGTAAAATGGCCATTTTGCCAAAATCAATCTACAGATTCAATGCAATCTCCATCAAAATTCTAACTCAATTCTTCATAGAGTCGGAAAGAGCAATTTGCGGATTCATCTGGAATAACAAAAAAACCTAGAATAGTGAAATCTATTCTCAACAACAAGAAATATTCTGCAGGACTCACCATCCCCGATCGATCTCAAGCTATATTACAAAGCAATTGTGTAAAAAACTGCATGGTACTGGTACAGAGATAGGCAGGTAGACCAATGGAACAGAATAGAAGATCCAGAAATGAACTCTCACACATATGGTCACTTGATTTTTGACAAAGGCGCTGAAAACTTTCAATGGAAAAAGGACAGCCTCTTCAACAAATGGTGTTCATTCAACTGACACTCAGCATGCAGAAGAATGAAAATAGATCCTTTCTTATCTCGTACAAAGCTCAAGTGTAAGTGGATCAAAAATCTCCACATAAAACCAGGTACACTGAAACTATTAGAAGAGAAAGTGGAGAAAACCTTAGAACACTTAAGCACAGGGAAAATTTCCTTAACAGAACACCAATGACTTGTGCTCTAAGAACAAGAATCAATAAATCTGACTTACTGAGATTGCAAAGTTTATGAAAGGCTAAGGACACTGTTAAGAAAATAAAAGGGCAACCAACAGAGTGGGAAAAGATCCTTACCAATACAACATCTGATAGAGGTCTAATATCCAATATATACAAAAAATCAAGAAATTTGACTCCAGAGACTCAAACAAACCTATTTAAAAATGGGGCACAGAGCTAAACAAAGAATTCTCAGTTGGGGAATACGGAATGGCTGAGAAGCACCTAAGGAAATGCTTGACATCCTTATTCACTGGGGAAATGCAAATCAAAACAACTCTGAGATTCCACCTCACACCTGTCAGAATAGGTAAGATAGAAAATTCAGATGACAGCAGATGCTGGCAAGGATGCAGAAAAGAGGAACACACCTCCAATGATGGTGGGGTTGTAAACTGGTACAACTACTCTGGAAATCAGTCTGGAGATCCCTCAGAAAATTGGACATTGTCCTACCTGAAGACCCAGCTATTCCACTTTTGGGCATTTACCCCAAAGATGCTCCAAAATATAATATGGACACATGCTGCACTATGTTCATAGCAGCATTGATCTGGGGTACTTTTTCCTTTCTCATGAATATATAAGAAATAAAGTACAGTTCTAGGGATGGCCATTGTTGCTTTAATGAACATGTATTGTTCTACTTGTACTTTGTTTGGCAAAATCAGGGAAAAAAATATTTTCAGGCAAAACCCGGAGAGAAATTTGTGTTACCTGTGATCGTGATCATCTATTCTAACTTCTAATGTTTTGTCTAAACGTCAGAATATTTCTCCATAAATAGTTATGCACGTTTTGTATATCGTCAGCACCTGTGTGAGGGAAGGCTAGAAAGTGAAGATATTGAAGGAGAGCCTCCTTCAAGGTAAAGGAAATTTGCTTCTACAGTACCACTGACAAGAAGGCTACTCGCAATCCCTCTGAATTTCTTAGTCTTTAACTATCATTGGGAAAATATGTATCAATGAACAATGGTAGAGGTGTGTGTTACACCTTAGGTTTAATCCCCAGGGTCATTCACTAAGTGAATGAGTGAAAGAATGAATGAGTGAATGAATGAGTAAAAAAAGTAAATGGACAGAATTTTTATAAGTCAAATAAGAATTTACTTTTTGATTTTCTTTGTCCAAATGGAAGCAAACTAGGTTTACTAATCACTGCTTTTCTAATGATAAATACATGATGTCAAAGTAGCATCATAAAGTTCAGTCAGTTAATCTTTAGTTATATAGCCCTTTTTTCTATAATAAAAGAAGTGTGCACCTCTAAAAACATTTGATAGATATTTTAAAGAATTTTGATCATAACCCTGACTGACCATTTTCTAAATATTCCCAAATAAATATCAAAAATAATAGATCTGGTTGTATTTAACTGACAATTATTAGCATAAACAAGAAAGCATTGCTACTAGGGAAAGCAAATGAGGAATTTAATCTCTCTCATCTTACTTCTCAAAGTCTGAAAGATAAATATATACTGATTTACTGATTTTAAATGAAAGTGAACATCAGACAACTGGGCAGATTTATTGAGTTTGTTTGTAGTAGAATTAGTTTGTTCCATTTTCAGATACTTTTTCTTGCAGAAAAATGTTTAATCTATTGATGTCCTGAAGAAATGCTGCAGTGGCTATAAACCAGGAACAGGGCTCTGTTCACTGACAGGACCAGTAATATGTGTTGCACAATAAACATTTTGTAAGACTTTAATGGCCCTGAATCCAAATAGATAATATATAGTTCACTAAACTGAAGGAGAAGATTCATAAAAGAGTAGCAAATCCTAAAAATGCATAAACTAACTTGTACATGACATTAAGAGATCAGTTTTATAGTGTTAGAAGGAAACTGGTTTAAAGTCAACTTCCCTTTCAAAGCATTAAAGCACACACATGATTTATGTTGTGCTGCTTTATAGTATTCATTTGTTGGATTTCTAAGAAGTTAATATTTTCTGTTGCAACTCTTTCTCCTCTAAACTCAACAGGTATACTAGTAGAGAGGACAACTGTACCAGGCTCTGGTCAATATATGTAGAATGTGTAAAGGCACTGAGAGTGAAAAGGGGCCCTTCATTTTATATGTTTATGATTATGTTTGATAGACATAATAAGTCTAAACACCAGCCCCCATACAAATATGCCCACCATGTACTTGAAAGTAGGAGCTAGTTTCTCTCGGCCCTGCCCTCTTAGTATCTAAGTACAAAACTAGATAAAATTTGCAAATGAAATATTATTCAAAATACCCCATTCTTAACACATTTTAACCCAGTCACACTTAAAACAAGGAATTCAACACATGCTACTTTATTTTTTATAAAGGAAAAGTCTCTTGGTACAAATTGACTTGTAAACTTCCTCTGATGCTGTAAAACTTCAGTTAGTTGAAGCCTAGGAACCAGGTTGCATCTTACAAATCCCCAGTTCTATCTCCTTCTGGAACTGGGAACCCTAATGAATATTTCAATATTTCCTATCCTACTTTTCTTTGTCCTGTGTTATCAAACTCAACCTTTGAGTTGCAGGTCAGGGTGATGATTTTGAGAGGTGGGCATTGTTTCGATGGTTAAATAGGTTCATTGAAAGGACTCCTACATAATGACTGCATATAGCTGCTGGCTCTAGTGAAACATGCTCTTTATTTTAGGCATGCATTTGCTCAACCACACTTGAAAAGTTCCCCAGTGGGGAAACTCTTTGCCTTTAGTAGGCATTATATTTTAGCTGAATGGAGCAAAGCATACTAGCTGTTTCCCCTGCCTTTTAAAAAAGTGACTAATATAATAGCAACAACAACAAGAAAACACAGCAATAACTGCTGTTGCTTAAACATTGAGAACTATGCAGTTCACCATAGCATTTGTGTAGCCCACACCCTTCTTCAACCATCTTTCATTCTCCCTTTGTACTAAAAATGAAAAAGTACCATTTGTTCAAAAACATGCTGGATGGAGAGGTCTCATATCCTAAAGATACTAAAATGTCTTAAATGAAGTAGCTTCTCTATTTGAGGCATAGTTGTAGGTACTAAGGCATAGCACAGGCTGTTGGAGACTGATTTACAAACATACTACTTTCTAGCAGATTTACAAAGCATGTTCTGAGAGAGGGATCCCTGAGAAAATAGACTTTGTATCTGAAAGATATGTGGTCTTTAAAATTCCATTTCCTAAAAGGTCATGTTATGAGGTAGATAATGCAATTTTTAGGAAGTGCACACATTTATATTAAATGTAAAAAGTGCTTATATGAATTAAAACATTCAATACAAAATACCTTTTTAGCTTGTAAGAAGTTTGTTTCATTTGTTCATGAAGTGAGAATATGACCCTTCTTCAGATGGCCTTTAAAGACAAAAAGTTGGAGGTTAGATTATATAAATGGTGTATAGAGTATATTGTCGCTTATGAGGTCCCATTGAGGAAAAGAAAGTAATGGTATTTGTTTCAGTCCCTAAAATTTGTTTTCCCTCCAATTTGACACATTTGATTACAACGAAAAAAAATGTTTGTACGTTTCCTAACAGATGTTGACTCATTATTAGGAAAACAAACAAGACCAACAACAAAATGTAAGGGAAAGCTTACTCTGTGGTTCTTGTTTGTGGAATCCTGTTTCTCTACTTTATTCTTCCACATATTCTATACATTGTTATTTCTTTTCTTAGGCTAAGGCCAATTTCTTACAAACATTATCTTCCTGAATATACAGTCATAAGTAAATCAGGAAAGAGCTCCTGCCATTCCTGGAAGCATGATTCTGACATTCCATGTAAGAAGTTTGGAGACTAACCCTGCTATATACAGTTTGGCTATAAGGAGAAGATAAGTAAAATATTAGTGTCCAGTGAATGGCAGTTAGATGGCATTCTGGCTAGTTTTTTTTTTTTTTTTTTTTTTTTTTTTTTAATAACAACTTGACACAAGGAAGATGCATCTAAGGAGATGAATCCACCATTGAGAAAATGCTTACATAACAGCAAGCTATAGGCAAGCCTGTGGAACATTTTCTTAATTAGTGATTGATGTGGGAGAGACCAGCCCATGGTGGGTGACATCAATGTTAGTGGAAGATCTGCTAGAAAGTAGGCTGAGAGATCCGGGAGTAGCAAGGAAGTCAGGAACAACCTTCATGGCTCCAGCATCAGCTCTTACCTCCAAGTTCCTGTTCCATGTGAGTTACTTCCCTGACTTTCTTAGACCATAGTTTTTCATTACAATAGTAACTCTAAATAAGACAAGTGGGATGAGGAATCAAGCTCTTGACTTGTCAGGGATAAATTGTAACAGCCACTAGAGACAAAAGAGTGTCACCTGAACAGCTCCTACTTCAAGTGAGGACACAGTTAATCAGTTATGTGCTTTTTACAATAGAAAAAAAATACTTTATTGTGATTTTCTCTTTCTTTTTCTTCCCTTTTTATCCCCTCCTTAATTTTATTACACATTACTGTTTGAAGTCAGGTGCTGGCCCTTGTTTTAGGTGACTTGTACATACACTATGACACAATTCTTTCATACTGTATTCTCTCAAAAGATATTTTAACTGTATGACTCCATACAAATATTCTACTAACCTCAGCTTGTTTCTTTCTACACAGATATGTTTCTCTTAGTCATTAAAGCTAAAGCTGTGTTTTATGAATCTCAGCCCAGAAATGTAGGCAATTTGTAAATGGACTCAATAGATAGTGCTTGTGGTAAAATAAGACATTGAATAGTATAATGAGTGTTTAAATTACATGAAATTTGTTTGGGTTATTAAAAGTCAAGAGGTATTTCTGGAATAATAGAGGATGGTTTAAACTAAAAATATGAAGTCTTGGAATTTTACTATGAGTTCACATCTATATTTAACAAAGCACCAAAACAGAGAGACAGACAAACAGGAGGAAGGTCAGAGGTCTCTCTCTCTCTCTCTCTCTCTCTCTCTCTCTCTCTCTCTCTCTCTCTCTCTCTCTCTCTCTCTCTCTCTGTGTGTGTGTGTGTGTGTGTGTGTGTGTAGAAGAGAACTAAGTAGTCAAGAGCAATGGCAACTTTTGCAGAGGGCCTGAGGTTAGTTCCAAGCACCCAAATGTCAGCTAAAAACTGTTTGTAACTCCAATTCCAAAGTTTCTTGATGTTTCTCTTTTAGCCTTATGGTCACTAGGCATGCAATAGGTAAGTACATAGACAAAAATGCAGGTAAAACATTCATACATTTAAAAATAATAAATACATGCATTTAAATTAATAAGTGATTTTAAATTCACAAAATATACTATCTCTTAAGAAGTCTATACTTCAGCTAATATTTGTTCCAATTCTAGAAATCATACACTTAGTATTAATTTTGAATATTGACCATATAATCATCACATACAAACTGTGTTTTGTTTTTTATCTAATGTCTACCAGTCCCAAGTTTGATGAGTCATTAAATAAGTTTCTTAAATGACCAGAATGGGTTTTCCTTCCTCCAGGACTTACGCTAGTTTCACACATGTTGATTTTGATATTATTTGTTTTTTCTTGACTGAATCTCTTTTCAATCACCTAGTCATTCACTTTGGTGTGAGTTTGTTGCAAATACCTTTCCTCAGGTTCCTTGGAAAACACTTAAGAATAAGAGAGAGACCTATTTGCTTAAACATGAATACAAGCTCAGGGTTTTATGAGAATGTGACCTCACAGTACCTAACAAGGCTGTCATCACTCCCAACTCTGAGAGATCTGAACTCCAATCCCTCCCTTACATCTTCCATGTTTCTGTTTTTATATAAACACCAGATTTAATAACTCAGAAGATATTGAGTGATATTAGTTATTCACAGTACAGAAGATTAACAAAATCTCTAAGACTCAAAAAGACTTGCTATGTTCTACATTACTAATAGCTGTCATATCAGACAGAGGTAGCACAGGGCATAAAAAACAATACACACATAGTCTTCTACATTGAAGGTACTGTATTTTTATTGAGCAACTGTAAATCCCACATGCTTCTAATACAGTACTGACAAATCATTACAGCAAAAGTACATCCTTGGTGCACTAAATGTAGTATTGATTTTAAGTACTACCAATAATAACTTTGAAAAATTATTATTTACAATAGAGCTATTACAAAAAGATTCTCAAAAGAGTCAGCTAATAGCCATTTTCTTTTAAAAGATTAAATTAGCAGTTTGAAAGGTTTTACTGATCTATCAATGAAACAGAATGTTATTACAAAATAAAGGGCCATCACTGTATCTGCAGAATCTATAGATACTATGTTTAAGTGTTTAAATTAGAATGTACCCGGTGAAAGCATTTTATGAATTATTGACATTTTCAATCTCCACACTCCAAAGTGCAATTCATTAGGAGGTGTTAATTTTGGAAACACATTATAGAAAGCTATTGTATGACAAGGTGCTTGAATGGCGCTTTTATTCACTGATGCATGAGTATTATTTGAAAAACATAATTTAGAAGCTGAGCTGCAGCGATTCCTTCTGTATCTCATTAAATAAAGGATTAGCACTTTGTTTACTGAAAAAGACAGATGTCTGTCAGAATTTTTGATGTGTAACACACCAAAAATTTTAATGAACCTCACAGATCTTATTTCTATTTGCATAGGGAGATTTTGTGTTTCCTTGGAAATGAAAAAAGGCAGTCGTCTTCCAGAGAGAGAGAGAGAGAGAGAGAGAGAGAGAGAGTAGACAAGAGGTCTGTAACAAAGGTTTCTTCCTAATAAAAATACAAACCCTGTTTTCCCTGGCTAAGAAATTGAGAACCCACTTCCTTCCTTTTATTCCTTTGAGAAATGTTACACATCTCTAATATTGTGGAATAATAGCCCCACCTCCTGAAAAAAACAGGGGTGTCATGGGATTTCATTCTTTGAAAGTATCACTGAAGGATACCAAGTGTTATTTAAGGCATTTCTATGTGTTAAGGCACTGGGCACGAGTGAGGAGGTCTTTTATTTAAGGTCAATAATGAGCAAGATGAAGGTTTATGTGTGAATACCAATTCTGACCCATAGGCTATAGAACTATAAGTTTTGGGGCTTCATTTCCTCATTTTAAAATTGATGTGATGGCGACTTTCTGCAGAAAATGAGTGATGGATGTGTCCCAGCATTTTTCCAGTCCTTTACTCTCTCAAATTCTTGCTAAGTTTTCTATGGTGAGAATAATAAATACCACTTCCCAATGTTGTTTGATAACTTAAACCAGGCAAATCCAGGGAAAACTTCTTAATATTATGAGGTGCCATTCAATCGGAGTAGTTGGAAGAACACAGTTGTTATTATGGACTTAGATTGTGCTCATGTAGATGACTTTTTGACCATAATGTACCAGCAAATGTTTCTCATAGATGGATGTTTTGTTCTTTCCCAAAAGGTTGCCCAAACATATGTCAACATTCTAAGATGTATTCACCAAAAGAAGTGCTTCTGTTTGAAATACTACTATAATTTTTTGAAAATATTATTTGCTGATAAAATATTTAATATTTTATATATATGCATGTTACATCTCTTGTAATTATATATTTATTTGCATATTATGGAAATAGAGGGAGATTATGAGACTATAACTTTGGCATCTTTACATTGTAAATAGAAACATACACTCTATAACTTACACTTTTAGAAAAATAATTAATATTAGGATTTGATAAAGTTGCATAGATTTCAGTTATGGCTCTAATGGTTTTAAGCATATAAACAATTTCTTTCTGTGTAATTCGCAATGCAGTACAAAGAAGCTTGACAACACATTGGTATGGTCTGTAAGCCATTACTGTTTCTCGTTAAAGAATAAAATTCCATAGTAGTCTTAACCACTAAGCCATCTCTTCAGTCCCTAGTTCATAGTATTCTCTGGAATTATACAAAAATAGTTTGAACTAATAAACTCTTGTTTTTCTAACCAAAATGCCTATGATGAATATCTGTTTTAAGAACTCTTGATAGTTAAAAATATACCAGGAGGTTTTTTTTTTTTCCCAGTGTCTTCTTTTTGCAGAGAATAATGTTGTCCTTGATTTGAGTTTGTCATTTACTCTAACCACAGGATATAGCATATGGCATTAGCTTGATGAAGGACAGCAATGAAATCTCTTTAAGGAAATAGATAAACATATTTACTGAGGCCAAATGAACAATAAAAATACTTCCAGGATTAAAAACAAAGAGAGCAGAGGCAGAGAATCATTCCAAAGGGATTTGCAAATGACAAATGACATCTATCATTGTCAGAATTCAGAATATTGAACCAGCTAAGATGCACGAGATCCTGAAGGAGGCTACGACAGGGCTGTCAGCAGACAATTCTTTTTTTTTTTAATGATGCCATTACACAGAGAGAAGGAAGCATCTTAGGCCTGTGGTTTTAGATTGTTTCAGTCTTTTATCTGTATGTAAAACTTTTTCTCCCTTTCAGAATACAGTAGAGAATGCAAGATTTTCTACTTTTGTGTTGTTTCTTTCCAGTTTTACACTAAGTTGGAGATGCTACTTCCTCATGTGCTATATTTTCCCACTACATTAAAATATGGAAAGATCCTACAATCTGACTTTTATGGCTTCTCCTGGTTCACCCCTTATTTCTCCAGCTGAAAATATCCAAACACAGGCGTTCACCTTCCTTTGGATGATGTGCTTACTTCACGAACTATTCGTTCCATATCTGTGTGTGCCATGTGTGCTTAAATAGACACATCCATAGGCTTGTTTCTTGTCTCTGTTTCCTTTGATTTTCCAGTCCAGGCTAGATGAGCGTCTCGCATCAGACTCAGAAGTCAGCTAAATGCCACCAAGCCTTTTCCAGACACATTCTGTCATCTTGCCAGGTTTTGTTATGGAAATATGATTTGTGTGAGCCTGTTTCGACTTAAATTATAAGGCTTCTCTACTCCAGCCTTGGTAAAAGCAAATAAGTGACAGATGAGCTACAGTCCATCATGACATGGCAAAATCATGGTAATTATTCTCCGAAGCAGAACTGTGAAATCAGTCTTCATTCTCAGTAGCAGAAAGTAGCAAAGCAAGAAGGGCTCACTCTACAGGGCAAACTGGGTTCCTAGAAATTAGGCTAATACAAAAGGTGGAAATCAAAATTTTACCAAATTAGAGCTGATGTTAAAGAGATCCAACATTTTTGAAGAATAAAAATCGAAGTATGAGATGGTATTCACACAATATAACAGACACCTATTTTTACACATTTTAAAGTGCACCCTAGTATCTGAATTCAGAACTAAGTGTGTTTTGTTGCAGGCATGTAGAAAATGATCATGGGGCTGGAGAGACACCTCCTACTGATAGAGTTTACTTCTTTTTTTAGAGGACCCCAAATTTGATTCGCAGCACTCACATTAGGCATTATTAGGCAGCTCACTAATATCTGTAACCCTCGGTCCAGGGATTCCAGTGGCCTCTTTCAAGAACAACAAACAGACAGACAGACAAACACACACACACACACACACACACACATACACACACACACACACACATATGCACACACATGGGGGGAAGATGACTACATAAATAAAGGTAAATCCTTGAAACAACTGAACTATATCACTAACATTTGTTCTGAAGGTTAATTCTTTTTTATGTTCTGGCATTTTAGAATACAATTATTAGTATTTGAAAAAAAAGATAAGGGAAATAAAAAAATTAAGGAGTCAATTATTTGGAGATTCTTCTTAGACTAGAAATTGAAAACATTGGTTTCCCATTCCCGAGGTCAGTCACTGTCATGAGCATCATGTTCAACCTTTGAGCTTCTCTGTTATGTCTTACGTTGCCAGTTGTACTTCCGCTGCTCATCAGATTGAATACACTCTTATTCTCAGTCTCAATTTGAAACGTGTCTTTGAAGTAAAGCTACCTGTTTTTAAGGCAGAATTAAAGGGTGTGTAATTCCAATGGTTACTGGAATTAGCTGGAACAGAGGACTGTTGATATTCGTAGTATGTCTAAGCTGAGTGAGCAATCAGATTTGCCTGGTAACCAAAAGTACAAACTTACTTGACTTGGAGCCCCAAGGGGTGGCTGAAGGAGTCTAGGCAGCCGGCCTACTAGCATCTTGCTCTCTTGAAGTTTGGGCCTCAGCAAAATTGAATGATCCAGACACAGACAGCATGGCCTGCATTTGTCTCCTTGCTCTTGTTTCTATGGGAGAAGACTCTTCCAGCTCAGGCCCTATTTCCATCACAACAGAATCAGCTCACCCTGAGAGTTGGCAGGCTCTGGCTCTGCTACCCATTGTCTTCAGCCAACCATCTCCTAGATAAGGCTTTCTGTGGGCCTGTATTGACCCATACCCTTGTACTTGCTTAATAAAGAGTAACTGCTGATGGTGATAAAGCTGTAATAGTACTTCTGAAAGAACTGTAGAAATAGTGTTGAGAATCATATATGTAAACTAGTAAGATGCAAACTTATAAACCATATATCCATATACATGATGTATTATATATTTATATATAGTATATATAGTAAACATTATATATAGTATAAACTTATAATACATCATGTATATGGATATATGGATATAATGGATAATATTATACTTTAAAATAAGTCTACAAGTTTTTTTTTCATGTAAACAAATCCATAAAATGTATATCAACACCAACCAATGAGCACACATGGAGAGACCCATGGCTCCAGTTCCATATGTAGCAAGGGATAGCATTGTCTGGCAACAATGTGAGAAGAGGCAGGCTGTAGGTCCAATAAAGGATTGTTTTCCCTGTGTAAGGGAATGCTAAGGCGCTGGAGTGGGAGAGGGTGGTTGGGAGAGGGAGCACCTTTATGGGGGCAAGGGGGAATGGATGGAGAATAGGAGTGGGAGAAAAAGTGGATAACATTTGAAATTAAAAAAATAAAAATTAAAAAAAAAAACCAGTTATCAACCAGCCAGATCCCCAGAGATCCCAGGGACTGAGCCAACATCTAAAGAGCACACATGGAGTGACCCATGGCTGCAGCTGCGTATGTAGCAGAGGATGACATTGTTGGGCATCAATGGGAGGAGAAGCCCTTGGTCCTGTCAAGGCTTCATGCCCCAGTGTAGGAGAATGTCAGGGCAGAGAGGCTGGAGAGGGTGCCTGGGAGAACACCCTCATAGAAGCAGGAGGAGGGGAGATGGGATAGGGGATTTCTGGAGGAGAAACTGTGAAAGGAGATAACATTTGAAATGCCAGTTTAAAAATCCAATAAAAAAAGAAAGTGCAGTCAAATATAATTACCCAAATGCAGCATTCATTGTTTGTCTGATTTTGAAATATCAGTGGACTATTCAACGTATTTGCATGTGATAAAGATCATTAACTCACCGCTCCTACTAAAATTACCTTAGTTTTACCCTTGAACTTTGTGATTTTTCACGTTTGATTATGAACCTACTCTTCCTCCAAATCTTCACCTTTCTCAGGTTGGCCCCCTTTGCTCATTAAGATGAAGGCAAGTTGTACCTGTTTATAAAATAACAAAGGTGCCAGTTAATGTTTCATAGCTATGGTATATTTTCCAGTTTTTTAAACAGAAACTTAAAAATTGGACAAAGGCACACACAACATCTTTGAGAAGCTCCTGTTCTACGTATTCATTAACTTAGTGAAGAGTTTCAGAAAAAGGCCAGAAAGAGGTGTAGCTCATTACTTACAATACTCTTCTGATTGGGAATTTTTATGAGATGGTATTTTTTTCCCATCCTAATGTCAATTATTGAGGCTGGGAAGGAATCTTGTCCAGTAATGATTCCAAGTGCACCCACTTTCTTGGGGTAGGATCCTTCTCCGTTTGCTCAGAGCTTCGCGTATTGCATCTCTTCACATCTCACAAGCTACCCAAATTCCATGGTCCTGGAAATGAGTTGCGAAGGCACCTCTTATGATCAGGTCACCTCTGTGAGCCCCAAAACCAGCAGAGCTAATATCTTAAGTAGCCATATCCACTATGGCGTTTGTAAGTGAAACTAACCAAATGGAGTTGAAGCCCCAATGTATAAACTTGCTGGTCTTTCTTTCAAATGTACCCACCACTGTTCTTACTATGATTATTGCTTTTCCCATACTAATTTTTACAGTAATTTCCAATGTTTGTGCTAGATCCTCAATCTTATGTTTATTTTCAAATTATTTGTTTTGGTGAAATGTTTAAAAAAACATGATAGCATTCAATTAAGCAAGCATGACTGCAATAAATTATTTACTTTCAGTTTGGAAAAAGGTGAATTAAAAGTGCTTGGCCAATATCGTACCATTAATCTATTCTCTTTTCTCCTTTCTCTCTTTACTTCTCTCTCTCCAATAGAAGTGGAACAAAAAGGTAATTAAATACCTTTCATAAATTATATACTATTTATAGGCTAAGTTATTTAACAGTTTAACATTTAGCTAAATAATTTTGTTATTAATTCTTATTTTATGCAAATTTATTGACTAGTGCTGCTGCTCAACTTCACTTTAATCTGTTTTACTGACCAGTCCTGGTTTGCTCCTTTTATCCTAACACAGATTATTAATATTAAGAAATCATCAACACTGTATTTTACTCCTCTTTATTTGAAACTAGTAGGTAGAAACCCAGGGAGCATGGTTCATAAGGATGGCTTTAGATTTGTTTCTCAGTCTCTCTTAATTTCCCTTAGCTCTGCTGTTTTTCTCCATCTACATTAACTCTTAACTACTGGAGAAAGAGGAGAAGATACTCCTCTTAATTATTCCCAACGACACTAGACACTGTGGTCACACCACTCTGAATATGTGCAAACTCAGACTTGCCTGCTGTTAGTAACCAAGGGTCCAGAATTATATACAATTTTGTTATATACAATTTTGAGTCAAAGAGTAATATGTTTATAATAAACTTTTTCATATTAAAACTCCCAAGTTTTATAGCCATCGGTATTATTATTGATTAGAAATTTATAAGGGCCCTTATCTTTGCAGATTTTGAAGGTCAACTTTTCCCACACAATGTTTCATTTTTTTAAAATTAAAAATGTGAGTATCCTAGGAATATCCTTCCATTTTGCGCATCCTTAACACATAGCTAAGGTTCTGCCTATGCTATTTTTCAGGGGATCTGTGTTTCTAGTTACTACTAAGGACCTAATCACTAACACCAAAAGGACAATCCTCTGTTCATTAAAAAGCAGGTCAACGTCCAATTCTTTGTGATTTCCTAACTTTTTTTTTCACCCAGGAAAATTCTAATAATCTCAAACCTAACAGCAGACTGCATGGTTATTTTTTCAGTGTGTTTGCCTTGCAAATAGATGCAAGCAACGCTTCCCAGAGCGGGTTCGGCAGAACACAGTCATCCAAGGGGGCTCCGTGGAAAGGTTCCCAGGATCAAATTGTGCAATGGGGTCACTCAGCTAACTTCTGATTTAGAGATTCATCAATGTGCTTTAGCTATCCTAATCCCTGCCACCATTTTATCTACTGTCCCATACCATGATTGACTGCAGCTAAGAGTCCCATTTTGGGTTTTTTTTTTTTTCTTTGTGTACAGCATCAGCTGTGGCATAACTGCTTCAACCACCCTTTGGGAAACGTTGCTTTGTAGCCCCTTCATTTCAGATGAACCTGCCAAGTGGTTCTTACCACCATCATCCTTAACAGTGTTCTCCAGGGAATCATACTAAGCAGCAAAAAAAAAAAAAAAAAAAAAACAAAGAAAACAAAAACAAAAAAAGAAAGAAAGATTCCTGCCCATTCACTTTCCTTCCGAAGTATGAGCAGCAAAATATAGCAAGTAATCTTGTTTGCCAATGCTTTTCTCATGTAACAGTAAAAGGTACATGTTTTTAAGTTCCAATAATACTGTACTTAACAGGACATTTTTAACTGATTAAAATCTAGATTCTGGGTTCTTTTCTGTAACCTTTCACCTTTTCTTCCTTTCTCCTTTCTGGCTTCCTTTCTTTCTCTCCCTTTCTCTTTTTTCTTCCAGTTCCCATCCATCATTCATCTTTAATTGAATGGGTTGCATGCTCTGTGTGTGTTACAGCAGCTTTCAATAGCCTTAAATTTTTTTTTTAATTTTTTGCTACGAGATTTAGAGGCCTGCGTTGCAGATCTTTTTCCCTTTACAATAATAATAATAATGATGTGGGGCTATCTTTTTCTTAATGACCAATAACTACTGAACATCCAGTTTCATCTCAGATTGGAAACAATGGATTCCCATTCTCAAATGAGATACAGTTCTTCAGTGAACTAGCAGTAAACCTAGTTCACTAGCTAGTAAACTAGTAAAACTAATAGATCACTAGCATCATGGGTGAACGTGGTATTTTGTTCTATGTCTATAGAACTCAGAGACATATGCTACGCTTCAGACATGCATCAAAATACGTGTTTGCAAAGGTAAAAAAAAAAAAAAGAAAAAAAATCAGAAAACCACAGCTGCTTCTAAAAAGGCTAACTGCTCCCAACAAGCGACATCAAATGGCTTGGAGGCAAAAATCCAAAATTAATGTGGAAGGATATTTTGTATAGCAAAACACAAGCTGAAGCCACAAAATAATTGGTGGTTGGTATCACTTGTTAGAGTTGCATTCTGTTTGCTGAAAATAAGAACAGATGAAAAACGGTCCAGTTAATATATTTATTATTGTAACTGTTTTCTTCCCGACAGTTTTTCTTTGTCCTGGACTGCTCAAGGGAGTGTACCAGAGTGAACACTTGTTTGAATCTGACCACCAATCTGGGGCATGGTGCAAAGACCCTCTCCAGGCTTCTGACAAGATTTACTATATGCCCTGGACTCCTTACAGAACTGATACCCTGACAGAGTACTCATCCAAAGATGACTTCATTGCTGGAAGACCAACAACTACCTACAAGCTCCCTCACAGAGTCGATGGTACTGGATTTGTAGTATATGATGGTGCCCTCTTCTTCAACAAGGAGCGCACGAGGAACATAGTAAAGTTTGACTTGAGGACTAGGATAAAGAGTGGAGAGGCAATCATAGCAAATGCTAACTACCATGACACCTCCCCATACCGATGGGGAGGCAAGTCTGACATAGACTTGGCAGTGGATGAAAACGGATTATGGGTAATCTATGCAACAGAACAGAACAATGGCAAAATTGTCATTAGCCAGTTGAACCCTTACACCCTACGGATTGAGGGGACATGGGACACTGCATATGATAAAAGGTCAGCTTCCAATGCGTTTATGATTTGTGGGATTCTGTATGTGGTCAAGTCTGTATATGAGGATGATGACAACGAGGCCACTGGTAATAAGATTGACTACATTTACAACACCGACCAAAGCAAGGATAGCCTGGTGGATGTGCCCTTTCCCAACTCCTACCAGTACATAGCAGCTGTGGATTACAATCCCAGGGACAATCTGCTTTATGTGTGGAATAATTACCATGTTGTGAAATACTCTTTGGACTTCGGACCTCTGGATAGTAGATCAGGTAAGTTTGATTTTTTTTTTTTTGGTAATTTCCTGAAAAATGCTACAGGTTTTGTCCCCTTAGTAATATGACTTTTAATATTTTATTCAATTTCCTGTTCAATTTTCTGGCCTGGGAATGTAGAAAGGAATATTCATTTTCTTCTCATCTTAGAAAGGTTGATGGCAATTATTTCTTCTCTAAGAATGTGGACCAATGACAAGGAACCCTGTCCTTTGCATAGTCTGTTGCTTAACTCCTTCTGTGTAGTAAACTATATACAACTCCTGCTAAGAGTGCATCTGCACTTTCACATTAATGGTGGGATGTTCTCTAGAGTGTTTTTTTGTTTGTTTGTTTTGTTTTGTTTATCCATTTGGAACATATCAAAAGGTTAGCTCCACAGAATGTCACTGGAGCTGTACAATAACTCTATCCCACAAAGAATGATATAGGAAACCAGCCCTCAGGGAAGAATGGATACTGTACATGTGTCTCAGAAAACCTGCTTACTAACTCATAAAGAGATCTTATCTCAGAAGTATATTTTTAAAAATTCAGTTAATGTAATTTTGTAAAATGGTACAATACTGTTTTACAAGTTAATGTGGACTGGAAAACAGACATTTATCTGAATTTTGGTAGTAATATAATAAATAAAAATAAATTTTTTATGTCATTAAGAGTTTAGTGTTGTCAACTGGTAGTAATATATGACTTTAATCCCCAAACTCTGGAAGCAGAGACAAGTGGATCTCTTTGAGTTCGATACCAGCCTAGTCTAAGAGCAAGTTCCAGAACAACCACAACTACACAAGATGAACCTTGTCTTGATTTTAAAAAAATAGTTGTTATTATTTCTAATTTTCTGAATTATGTGCCTTATTCTTTTGAGCGTAGCATTTTACTCTCTAATTCACTCCATCACACACACATATTCTTACAAAACTACATTCATTACATCCAGTAAGCATGTCTCACTCAGTCTTTTATTATGTATATGTCTGATCATTATTTCTTTTCAGACATTAATATAATATATTGTAAACACAGGAATAAATCTCAGAAGGCTTTTGTTGGATAGACAAATGAATAATGGCTTTCTACTTCTTCCTCAACAAAAATGGCGCATTTGGTACCATTTTGTTTAATCTTTAGGGAGCTCAGCTAGTGTGATGTCATGCCTTTCCAAAATGAGTAATGCTGATATTGTGTGGAATTAGCTCCCAGTCTCTAGTGTCTCCAGTAACAGGTTCTAACATCTCATCAAAGACTAATTCTCTTAGAAGGCATTTCCAGCTGCAGCATGCACTGACAAGGGTCTCACACTTGGTGCAAGTCTCCTGTAAGAACCCAATCGCACCAAGTAATCTTAAGAATTTTGGAAATCTATGTTTCATAGCTATGGTCTTCTTAAATGAAAAACTCTACTTTTTTCCTGTGTTAACACTGTTTATGCATAGCATGTGACCTTTTTCTTCATCCACTGAAGCCTGAAGTAACTTCTAGTTAAAAGCAAAACAAAACAAAACAAACACCTGTAGTTTACCATCCTGTAGTTCAAGAATAAACACACCTGAAGTTCTGTTAATTCTGTGCAGCCCTGTACTAGACTGGCTTTGAACACAGACACCTGCCTGCCTCTGCCTCCTATGTACGGGGCCTAATGGTATGTACCACCACTACCTGGCTGAGCTGAAAGATCATATTTTTATCTGCAGTAAGTCTTAAATTCATCAGTATTGTTACCTTCAATGTAAGAAACTAACACAATTCTTCATCCAGATGTTACAAATTATCTTTGAAAATGAATATTGTTCCTTCGTTCCATGCATTTAGGTATTTGGCAAAAGTAGTCTAGTCTATAACTTGAAGCATTTGTCTATTACATTTAAATTTGCCTTAAGGGACTTAAAATATGTATTTCTTATGGTCCTACACTAGTGTCCTGGTCATTAATACTCTATTATTGCCTCAAATAATATTATGAAATTATGAATCTTATTTTAACTGAATTAATTTTTAAAAAATAAACTCAATTTTCATTGTTTTGAATGACCACACTTAGGACACTTTGATCATTTTGCAAACAGTGGGATTTCACCTGTATTGAATTTATCAACATAATCACCAAAAAAAGTCTGGATTTGCATGCAAGAGTGCTCAAATTAAAAAGCTAGTACTTTGGCACTGGACCTACTGCAATTTTGAGGTGGAAAGAAAGACAGTGGAAGTAAATTTTATGCCTGGTATGGGCAGCTATGAGGACTTTAATGAGCATTAGTAAATGTTCATCTTTGTCCACAAAAACAGCAGTATTGAAGAGTGAGTTTCACTAGCGTTTGTCACAGCAGCTGCCTGCAGTGAATGCTGACTGCCATTGTGTTGTGCGCCTCCTCATGTCAGTAAACAGAAATCTCAGTTGCAAAGAAACATTTCAAGACCAAGAACTTAGGAAGAAAGAGAAGGAGGAATGAGGAAGATTAAAACGTAAACCAGAAATGTAGTTCCTGTTTGCTGGTTGATGACTGAGATATTTTCTTCTCTTATTTTAGCTGTGTTCTCCTTCATTTAAGCTGCATTTGGTTAAAAGGGTTAAAAAAAAGGACTCTCAAATTTTCATGCAAAGTGTTACTTTTGTTCTGTTACCCATGTATGTAATTATTCTGAATTTCACAAAACTTACTTTTGAAAGATAAAGGGCAATGCATCTGCCTTTGAACCAGAGCATGAGACTCTAAGGACCTGGGCTTGAATTCTACACTGACTGCTTAGCTGAATATGCAAAATTTCAATCTTGACTTTGATAACATTGGAATAGGAAAAAAAATCATGCTTATTGTAGAATATTGTTGACCTTTAATTAGACAATTCATTTATTAGGTAGATGCATTTGTAAGTTTAACCTATCTGCTACATGCCAGTTATTACCCATATTTTAAATTGAGAGATGTGAATATCTGTAGCTAAGGCTACCTTTTCAAAGGTCTTTCTTGAGGTTCAAGATGCTAATAATAACAACAATAATAATCTCTTAAAATATCTTTCTTTCTGTTAAACTTTCTTTATATCAAACACCATTTATAGTTTTGCTGCAGTAACCTTGTATAGCATAGATTTGAACTCTAAAACTTGTACCTGTTCTCCCATCATGAAATCCCTTTTCTGCTGCATTTATTTTATGAAACACTTTTAGGAGTGATAGGGTGGCCATCTTGGCTCCTATGAGGGAGTCTAAGAAGTGGTTTTGGATCCATTTTGCTCTAATTCCTTTATTACCTCCTGGCATTAAATTAACTCCCAAAAGTCTGTTTCCCAGAGTGAGAAGAGTCCTCCAGTTTGGCTCTATTAGAGACACGTATGGTTTGCTTTCTTTCTTAAAGAAAACCTTGGTTTAACATTGTTTTTAACAACCTGTGTGTGAAGAAATAAATTTTAAATTAAATAATACGAAATTTTAATTCAATTGTTTATTTTAGACTGTAAGTGAAGTTTGTCTTGGGGACTCATTTAAGGTTCATTCTTCTTAGAAAAGCTTAGAAGATTAATATTTGGTGTTTTTTTCTCAGAAAACATTAGTTTCAGAACGTTAACCTCTCATTTTTATTAGGTATTTATCAAATACAAAACTGTCACTCTTCATGTGGCTTTTCAGCATGAAATTACTGTGAAAACAAACAGAAAGTCACGCTGATGCTGCTATTCAGTATTCGTATTTGGCACTCAATTATATCTGAAAACAATTTCTTTTTAAAAAATATTAATAATGTGATATGCTTCACATTAAGGAACTCAGTGTGCAGAATCCCCAAATAAGTCTTTCTTCAGAGGGATGCTAATAAGACTTGGATTCACCGTGAGATATGCCTATTGATATTGCTTAGTCATTTTCATTTACAGCCATTCTTGACTGTCTGTAAACAGTAGGTGCTCCATAGTGATTTACAGAACAATTTCAGAACTACATGCATGAATGAAGTGAATTTTTCTAGACTTCCTTTTTCAGGGTACAGAGAGAAACAAATGGGTTCCTACACTCCCTGGGTGGCCCTGTAGGTGTTTGCCCGGAACATTTATTGCCTGGCATTTTTCTGAAACCTTGCCATCCTCCTCAGTCCCATCTCCTCTCCTCCATCTTGTGTTACCCATTTTCTTAGCGCAAAAGAAGTTTATAGTCTGGAGAGGCATTCAGCAGTTCAGAGCACTGGCTGCTCTTCCTGAGGACCTGGGTTTGATTCCCAGCACCCGCATGGCCAGCCACTAATCTGTAACTCTGGATCCAAGGGATTCAAGAACTTTTCTAGCTTCTGTGGGTGCCAGACAGTCACGTTGTGAACAGACAAACATTCAGAAAATTAAATACGTAAATCATTTTAAAAGAAATTCAGCATGTGATAAAGAACTGTGCTAAAGCACATCAACACCTAATATGCATTCCTGCACAGGCCATTAAGAGAAATTAATTAACTTATTAATTAAGTCAGTGGTATTATAATATGGAAGAAGGTGGGCAGCTGTTAAATGAAAATTTATTTTTTTATTGTGAACAAAGTTTTAGTAGTTGGCAAGTGGTATGGATTCCTTCAACTTAGAGAAAGTGAAAGCTGTCTTACAGTAGCTGTCCTCTATGGAAAATGCATTTTGTGTGAAAACAAGAGACTCAGTGTTGGGGAACCTGTAAAAGAAACACTTATAAGCAGCCACTGTGGAGTTTAAGTAGGTGTGAGTGTCTGGGCGGGCAGAGAGCCAGATCTATAACCTTTATATAGACCCAGAGTGGCAGATCTGCAAATACTCCACCTAGAATTTTCTTCAAAATATATTCTGAATGAATCCAACAGCCTAGCAGATCAAACCAATGTGTGGCACACATTGGAACACATCCATCATTACCCCATGTATCTATGTCTCTACCTTGTGCATTTTATTACTTCATAGATGAAATGCGTGAAGCTCATATGGGAATCATATTTCTGAAACTATATGAGATGTCCTGACAAATCTTGGGTCTTGGGTTACTGACTTCTGGTCACTGTTTTTTCTTTCTTTCTGTTTGTTTGTCTGTCTGTCTGTCTCCTCTCCTTCTTCCCCCTCTCAGCTGTTTTTCCTTCCAACCGATGTTGTGCTAAAATCAACATATATTAATGAAATGGAGTGGGGGTAAGATATTTGCTTTGCCTCTTACAGGTTCCTCCTAAGTTATTCATATAAAAAGGTAGTCATCCCTTGTCAAATTTGCAAAAGTTTCCTACAGAAGTCAAGTTCATTATGTGAATCGGCAGAGAAGCCTGGCTTCAAATTTTCCTAAACTTCATACGTTTATGACACACAAGTCTCCTTATGGAGCATGAGTTACAAAGTCATAGGACAATATGCTCCAGGTCTGATGCTGCCTTCTTCTTCTTGTTCTTGTTCTTCTTGTTCTTCTTGTTCTTCTTGTTCTTGTTCTTCTTCTTGTTCTTCTTCTTGTTCTTCTTCTTGTTCTTGTTCTTCTTCTTCTTCCTCCTCCTCCTCCTCCTCCTCCTCCTCCTCCTTCTTTCTTCTTCTTCTTCTTCTTCTTCTTCTTCTTCTTCTTCTTCTTCTTCTTCTTCTTCTTCTTCTTCTTCTTCTTCTTCTTCTTCTTCTTCTTCTTCTTCTTCCTCCTCCTCCTCCTCCTCCTCCTCCTTCTTCTTCTTTTTCTTCTTCTTCTTCTTCTTCCTCCTCCTCCTCCTCCTCCTTCTTCTTCTTTTTCTTCTTCTTCTTCTTCTTCTTCTTCTTCTTTTTCTTCTTCTTCTTCTTCTTCTTCTTCTTCTTCTTCTTCTTCTTCTTCTTCTTCTTCTTCTTCTTCTTCTTCTTCTTCTTCTTCTTCTTTTTCTTCTTCTCCTTCTCCTTCTCCTTCTTCTTCTTCCTCTTCCTCTTCTTTTTTTAATTCTTCTTTTTCCTCTTCTTCCTTCTCCTCCTTCTCTTCCTCCTCCCTTCTGTCCTCCTCCTCCTCTTCTTCTTCTCATATAAAATCCACTTTTTTTTTTCTCAGAAAGCCATTCCGATTAGACAAATGATCCGTTCTTCTACCAGCTTGAAGAGAGTAGGATCTAAGGCAGCAGCATACAGCCTGTGCACAACCGTTGAACAATGCAGATTAGGTGAACCTCTGTCCTTAGAATATGCTAATTAGTGCATCCCTGTCTTCTGCAAAAGCTCTTGCTATGTCGTGATGAATAAGAACTTTAAACACACATGGCACCTCGTTAAAACGTAATTTTCACATCATATATCTGAGCCCTTTACTTTGACAGCTGACTAATGTGAGTGTTGGGCAGAGAATCCTGAACATTTTGAAACCACTACATGTTTGTTAGGGAGCTGAATCTGCTTGTTGAATCTCACTTAGACGGGGTGCCGAGATAGGGGAACAGAGTGGGAAAGGACTGAGATCTTAAGTCAGGCTCCTCCTGGGAAGGGAGGTGACAGTCACTTCTCAGCTCCACTTTAGATCCTGTGCTATTTCAAAAGTTCAGTTCGCCTCTATCTTTGTAGCCTAGTGAAATCTGCGAAAAGAAACAACTTTCCACCACTTGTTGCTAATCTTACTCCGGCCTGGGGATTTTGTCCATCAGCTGTTTCCTGTGTGGGAGATCTCGCTCTGATTCTTTCCGCACCATTGCCCATGGTGACAGTAACTGCTGACTGGCATTGCTGATGCTGCACTTCCAGGAAGCACAGGGAGAATATAACAAAATTCCCCTACTCCAAGTCCACTGAATTCTCTTCCAATTTTACCTCTTCTGTATTTTTCTCTCATCACGAAGGGTTAAACTTTCCAGAAATGACATCATCTGCTCTCCAGCCTCTGCACATAAAAATTACAGTCCTGTACAAAGCAAAGATGGACCTCCTTTATATAGTGTTTCTTATGAAGCTGACATCAATGGCCTTCCTAGTAGATATGCTAGTGATTAAAAAAAAAGTAGTCGCAGATAGCAGACGCAGCATTTCTTTTTATCCATACAAAGCAATGTCTCCAATAAATGAATACCTGTTAGAAGATAATCATAATGATTTCTACACCTAACATGTGGGGCAGGTGAAGATGACTTCTTTGTGGGGGAGGATTCTTTCTCTTCAGAGGCTGCCACACTGCTCCTTAGCATGTCCACCAGAGGGCAGACAGGTGGAACAGAAATAATTGTGCAATCCTTAGGACCCCTCCTGTAATGTTTGGCAAGAGTAGCAAGAATGTTATTACTGAATCTGGGGTTTGCGAGCATGTTTCCCTCAGAAAGCTTATCCTTCCTGCCACACTAATCTGGAGAAAAGAGACTCAACTGCATTAAGTATGAGCTGCTAAATAGCTTAGTCTGATAATACATGTTTAATATGTGGTTTGAATCCTTTGAAGTAGTGGCTATGTACTTTAGATAAAAGTTCAGAGTATGTGCTTTAAGTACAAATCTACCTTTTTCTCAGTAGAAATCTATTTCACTAGAAATCTAATGTCTCCAATAATTTTGATAAATGATATAACTCAAGATACATAAATGATAGATTTTAAAAAAATCTATAATGCCATCTGTTTGTATAGACTAGGACTTGTTATCAGATCCCTCTGAAAAACCAATGAAGACTATTTCTTTACCATTGTTTCGGGAGAACTGATTATCTCTTCATGTTCTTTAATAAACAGTACACAGATTCACAAATACTATATGAATCTATGACTATTGTTGAAGATACAAATCAAAATTATTTTGTACATTGTTTCTGTACAGTACATTTCATAAGTTAAATTATTTTAGCTGTAAAATTCAAGATTTAAAAAATAATTTGGGGGTCTGGAGTGATGGCTCAGAAGTTAAGAGCATTGGCTTCTTTTTCAGAGGTCCTGAGTTCAATTCACAGCAATCATACTGTGGCTCACAAGCAACTGTAATGATATCCAGTGCCCTCTTTCGGTGAGTCTAAAGAGGGCAACATTGGACTCACGATTTAGAAACCAAAAGAGGTCTTAAAAATATAATAATAATCTTACAGAGAAACATCCTACCCACATGTAAATGTAAGAAATTTGGTTAGCTACATTTACAGTTTTTGTCTCTTTTTTGAGCTCAGTTTTGTCATGTTGCCCCCATGTTTAGGAGAATGAAGAAGTCATATTAAGATGCAAGGGTAAAGGGGGATAGAGAGGTTATTTCCGGACCAGGGCTTAATGAAACTGAGTGGGGTTGAGGAAACCCTTGCAAAAATATGCCAAACTCAATGAAGAGTGAAGAACAGCAAACTTGTCTCGTGTTTTAGAACACCCACCAACCCAACTGTGCTAGATTTCACACACCTTATCCTTTAAAAACCCTGGAGTCACTAGTCCCAAGAAACTCAGTTTATAAATGTAGATGTGAATTCAAAGGAGCCAAATGTAGTATCATAATGACATGATGCTTTAACTTTACCTCTCAAAAAACTACCCAAGGCACACAGCCTAAGCGAGAATCCGATGGTGCGGTTTGTGCAATGAGGCACCATGGCGAGGTAACTTCTTGGAAGTGCTTGAATATGCAGATGTCATTACTGGAGGATTAGAAGGATTAGTTGGAAACTTTGCTGAGATTTGGATGCAATTCTAAGGACTTTAGAGATTTGAGGACTAGATCATCACTACATTTAAATCTACTTAGCTGGTTCCGCCCATTTGCTGAATTCACATGTAGTGGTAGCTAGCCTTTCATGCCTTAGCAAAATGATGAAAGTTAGGAAGAAGAAGAGAGATACAAAGGAAATACATGTGCTCTCCCTGTGAACAACAAATGAAAATTAAGTGAATGGGGGCTCTTTCCTTAAGGAGTACCACACATGCTTCATTATTAAAATATTACATCCCAAGGTTGATTGAACTAACCTCCAGAGATGAATAGGAAACATGACACCATGAGAAATGCTTATGCATTCAAAACTGGAATAGTAAGTATGAAAGCCATTTCTGACGACAGTTCAGCTATAGTTACACAGGTTAATGACAACTTTTTGTCTTCTGCTGGGAACTTCATAACCAAAGATATGTGAATGAGATAAAAGAATATAAATCTGTGCTTTTACTTTATTTTTATGAAAATAAGAACCCTCTGGGGGGAATAGAGTACCTAAAGCTAAGCAAGGGTGATTAAATGCTGAGTGTTTAAATATTACATTTGTTGAAAATGGAAGGAAATTTTTTTTAAATGGTAGATCAAAATGTCTTAGGAATCATGAGTTTCCTCTTGGAATTGAAGTGAACAAATGAAAAATGTCAAAATATTATTAAAGAAATGAATGTGAAAGGAAAGGCCTTGCCCTATTTTTTGATATACTTTTTTTTTTGAGCTAAGGATAAAATAACAGAGTAGCGTACCCTTCATCCATAATGACTGAATTCAAACAGCTCCTGTAGAAGGAGAATTCACCAAATATCACCAAATTCTACCTGAACTTTGTCTTCCTTGTGCCTTCACAGCAGTCATATTTAGTCTATGAATTAGATGCAGAAAAAAACTAAGAAATAATAGTAAAATAAATTATCTGCCGTAACACAGTCTGGATTTGATGGTGTTGTTGAACTCGTGGCGACAGGATTACAGTGCCACAGCCGATGATCTAGTCAATGAAGCCAGAGGTACATGGGAGGCACATAGGAGGCACTCAGGAGCATGGAGAGGAGAAGAGTGTGGCTTTGTAGGACAATGTGAGATGCTTTTCATCCCAGGAACAAAAAGGGTTTAGAACAGACCTCCGAAAACATTTTTGTTTTGGAATTTTCCATTTCCTATTTTAACAAACATTTGACCATTAGTAACTAAAGCCAAAAAACTAAACCTATGACTGAGAGTTATTATTGTAGTTTTAACAGTCCAGGGCATGCTGGAGTCCCTTTCTATCTCCTGACTGGAGAGTCCTTACACGGCACTTAGCATGATCTTGAGTTTGCTCTCACAGAAACTGCACACTTCAGGGACTTCCTACACTGCCAGAGAACTCAGATGCCTGTCTGATGCGGCATTCCAGGACATGGTCCAGTTGCACCCTCATACCACAGTGGCTTTCGTTTGTTTTCATCAAATGCTCATGAGGACAGAAACAGAAATGGGGAAAAATAGAAACAAAAATTATAAGCATCAGTATACCTTCACTGAATTTGAATGAAAGGAAAACCAACCATTTTAATCAATGTGAAATTCAACTTTGTACCTATAACCTTTATAGTAAATCAATTAACATCGCTAGTCTAGGGTATTCACTTTCCTTAGAAACATGCATCTATCACCTCTTGTATGGCCTTACTATTTTTTCATAGAAAGGGGTATGTTCACTGGGGAAAATGCAATGCTCTTGATAACAGATCCCATGCTGGCAACTGCAGTCATGTAGCATTCATACTAAACACTATTTGTATAGAACAATTAGTTTTTGAGTATGATTTTATTTAAATATCTGGGAAGAAAACACTTCCCTATTAGCTACTGACGTAAATGTGTTGGCTAAAAGAAGTACCCTTTCATGTATTTTGTATAACAAAAGTGTGTGCATATGGAGTACATGTCTGCCCTCTGGCAAAATGGAGCTCAGGTTAACATGTGACATGAATCTAAATGGTCACTTTGTTCCTTGTATTGAATCAGAAACAGTGAGAGGAGAGCCCAGAACCCATTCTCAACAAGCAGCTGGAAAATTTAGTATTAGTATATAAGACATGATCTCAGTGGATTAATAAAGAAACAGAAAATGAAAATACTGTTACATTTTGCCTTTTATCCGCTATATATTTGATGATTATCTTTGTGTAGGTGTTTGGCAAAGTCCAAATCTAATGACTCACTGCAAGGCGGATATATATGTCACTCTGGGAGCATGTTAAAACGGTCATCTCTACCTCTCTCGTGTACTCTTTCTTATCAGAGTTCTAAGGCATGAATCCGGTGCCGAAAGGGAGATGGAGTCCCAAGAACAGATAAGATTCTGTGTTAGATAAAGAGGCACCAGTCTAGGTGCACAACTGTCAAGTGGAGCTCCTGGCTTAGTGTGAGTAATTTTGTGAGTGCATTAGGAGCGCTGTGTATCCTGCCGCCACTGTGGGCTCGGGCTGCCCTGACAAGGAACTACATTAGTTTTATTAAATGGTCCTGCTTTGTGTCCTCATGGAATTACGGTCTGGGTGTTGTCAGAGGAGAGCATGTCCGGGATAGACATGTCCCTTTGTGAGCTTGTCCTGGCGAAGCAGGGTGCCATTTATCTTCCCCTTGAATAGATGGGAGAAATTGGCACAGTTAAGAAGAGCTCTGCGCCTAGGCCGTCCCACAGAGCTCCGCAAATGATCTTGCTCTGTTCCCATGTTGGAGGGGTATTGTTAAGGGTGGGCAAAAAGACAAATTAGAACTGTTACTTTAGTGGAAGGAATTCTGTAATGTAAGCAGTGGGGGTCCATCCGTACCGCAGGCAAACCCTCACATCTCCATACTTTTTAAGGCCGAGGTATATTTCATCCTGAAAAATGGCATACAGTATGATTTGAATTTTTCATCGAGGCAGCTAATCCTTGCAGGTGTGCTCGCATGTAATATGTTCCACATGACGGGTGTTTTCTTCCAGCCATTTTCCCCGAGTTCCCTAAGCTTGAATGCGTAGGGAGCTGCTCAGAAACATTGTGTTGCTGCGTTGAGGGCCACCACTCCTTCTGGCAGGGTTCATTTATTCTGCCTTCCCTGAACCAGCGTGAACGACACTTTTCTTTGCCACAGAAGCTCTCGAAGGATGCACAGATCCAGAGAACTCACCACGCCAATCAGGCTGATGTATAAACTCTGGCCTAGCCTTAGTTTTCTCATTTTTCTCTCTGAAAAACAGCTAGTGAGCTTGTCCAACTGAATTAAACATTCTGCTATATTTGTGGGATTCTAATACCCTGTGTACTTTTTAAGATTGTGTGCGTGCCTGCCCATGCACACATGCACGCAGACACACTTAGATCAAAGGAGGGTGCCATATCCCCTCTTCAGTTATTGGCAGTAATGAGCTACCCACTGTGTGTGCTGAAAAATAAATTCAGGTCCCCTGAAAGAGCAGCAAGTACTCTTAACTGCTGAGCTATATCTACAATGTTATGTGTGTGTGTGTGTGTGTGTGTGTGTGTGTGTGTGTGTTATGTGTGTAACACACACATATAAATTGATTTATATATAATTTAAAGTTGACCATCACTGTAATAAAATAACATTTCATTCATTTATTAATTTTAGGCATTTTCATCACTGTAGCCCAGATGAGGCTGGCTTCATCATGATTCTTCTGCCTCAGCCTCTTGAGGGCTAGAATGATACGTGTGCCCCAACACTAAGCAAAATGTAATGTTTAATGGACATATCTCTTCTCTCTACTTCAACCTCTTCTCAGTCCTCCTTTTGGTTTTTGCATCATCCTTTGGTGGGCATCTATAGTTACCATGGGAAGAGATGCAGTGTATCCTAGATACACGAGCTCCCTGATTCAATGTTGGCAGCTGTATGAGGCTCCCTTTCCTTTCATGCTTTTTATTATTATTATTATTATTATTATTATTATTAATGGGTAAGGATAATAGTCACCGACTATAGTTGCTACGCTGAACATCATGTGCAGAGCTGTATGAACAATGAGCCGCCATCTTTGTGTTTATACTGCACGTGTTTATACTTTGTTTATTCATTTAAAAATGTTGTGACAGTGGTGTGGTTTCATGGCATGCTTATGGTAATGAAGACATTAATTAGCAACGTTGAACAAGACTTGAAGACTTGAGTCTTAAGTAATGCTAAAAATATTAATAGTAGTCATCTGTAGATAAACATAATATGCCTTGGGCAAAGGGAGGAAATTGGTCAGATTATTTAAAAATATCGCTTGAGAACCCTTTAGTATCCTGCTTTCAAAAGACTAATGCAGACAAATACATATTCTTTAACATACTGAAAAATACTAATTACTGTTTCTCTGGTAATTTTCCTTCTGTTGACTAAAAATACCCCGTGGTAGGAATAGACGTTTCTTTTAGCAACAACAACAAGCCAATCGTTTTTAATAATAAATTTGGTATGATAGAAAATGACAACTCTGCCAGGAAAGGAGACAGGCAGCTCAAGAGGGATACTGGAATTCTGGGAGCTAACTCAGACATATTGATAGGAACAGTCTGAGTGTTCCAAAGAAGTCTTAATTCAAGCGCTTGGGAAATCCATAATTGGAAAGAATCCCAAAGTGACTGCTGATTTTTCCCCTAATTATAAGGGAGTTTGTTGTGTCATAAGCCCACTTAAGAACTGCGGTTTCTGATAAGAAAAGTGTCCCCAGGCTCTGCTACTAGACTGGGTGTTACCAGAAATTTACTTCCGTGGTCCAAGCTCTCGTCTGCCATGTAGTGATCAATAAGGTAAATGTGCAGACACCTTCAGTGTTTAAATGTCACATCGAGTCTGCCCTAGGGCCCCAAAGAGGTTAAACATGCACTTCCCATGAGCAAGTCAGTATGGTCTCTGATTCATTGGGGGTTTTATTAGGATGGTAGAAGGTAATGTTGCTGTAGTATGTGGTGATGACATTATTAGCCAAGGCTCTGTGTGGAGGCAAGCATGCAAAATGAATAAGTATGTGCTGGTTTACCATAGACTTAGGGCAGGTATATTAGTAAGAGAAAAATATGCTTATTTGTTTGTAACTGTCACAAGTGGGAATATAATCAGAGTAGAGGTTGCCAAAAGTCATGAAAGCCAAGAAAAATAGGCCAGGCAAGAACTGCCAGAGACAAGTGGCAGTTCTCAACTTTATATTAAGTCTTGCCATAAATGTTCTGCCTAGATGAGTTATGACCCTACTCAAAATATTTGATTTCATTGTTTTTCAACACTGAGTAAGTATGTACTATGTGCAAAACACTTACCTGAGGGCTTTGATAGATAATGTATGAGATTGGGCTCAATGGATTTTTTAAGTTACTTATTAGTTATGAAGGCAACACAGTTGAAACTCAAGTCATGGCCAAGAAAATGAATCCTATAAAAGTTGTGTTTGACATGGATTTACTCTTAGCTAAATAAGATATTTAGCGGCATCTCATCTGATACTCAGCAGATGAGGAAATGTTGACTAAGTTAAATTGTATTAAGCTCTATGAGTTTTTCAATATTTGAACATTTTTAATGAAAAAATAGCAGTGATATAATTTGGCTCAATAGTGTGTAGCATATTTATAACGGGCTTGAATCACCCCCACAATAGTTTATCAGCATATTGATTCATGTGATGTAGCCTAAAACGTTGTCCCTTGTTCTTAGTTTACTCCCCCACGATGTGCTGAATCACTGGTGGTGTGTCTGACAGTGACAAGGTAACCCACATTGGTAGATGAAAGACTACTTCTCCAGACCAATCATTTTAAATAGAAAAAATAATCCATTATAGATGAGTGTTTTTACCATTGTTGTTATTATTATTAAGATTATATAGTTCAGCATGTGAAGCCTTTTACTTCATGTCCAATAAAAACATGATATATGATGTAATGTTTCACTTTGGACTATCTTAGTGTTAATGTGCTGAGATTGAACAAGCAGAACGCTCTTTGTCTCCATTTGCACGGGCTTTGAGTACTCTTTTTTCAATTTTATAGGAAATACTTTGTACTAACATTTTAATGTTATACCTTTCCCCTCTCCCCTTCCTCCTCTCCTTCATCTAGATTCCATGGAGGTGCTCCCTCTCCCACCCACACTCTCCCATCTCAGTGCCTTGCTGGTTGATGATGTTGTTCTCCCCATGAGGTTGCAAACCTTTCAGCTCCTTCAGTCCTTTCTCTTTTTCATTGGGGTCTCCATGTTCAGTCCAATGGTTAGCTGCAAAGCATCTTCTTCTGTATCAGTATGACTCTGGCAGAGCCTCTGAGGAGACATTCATATCTGGTTCCTTCTACTAAGCACTTCTTGGCATCAGCAATAGTGCTTGGATTTGGTGACTGCATATTTTGGGTGGTTCTCCAGAGTTAGGGTAAGTCTCAGTAGATCTTTTCTTCAATCTCTACTCCTTTATTTGTCTCTGTATTTCCTCCCATGTGTATTTTGTTCTCCTCAGAAGAACTGAGGCATACACATTCTGGCCTTCCTTCTTTTTGATGTTCTTAAGTTTCTTGGGTATGCTGAGCTTTTTGGGCTAGTAACTGCTTATAAGTGAGTATATACTGTAAGTGCTCTTTACTACCTGAGCACCCAGCTATACCACTCCAAAAGTAGCTCCAACATTGAACAAGGACACACGCCCAACCATGTTCATAGCAGCCTTATTTATAATAGCCAGAAGCTGGAAAAAACACAGATGTCCTTCAGAGTAATGGACACAGAAATTGTGGTACATATACACAATGAAGTACTACTCAGCTATTAACAACAAGGAGTTCATGAAATCCCCAGGCTTTTAAGGGATGTCAGGTATAGTTCTCATCAACAACATCCAGTCCGTGTTAGGAAAGACAAATGTAGTTTTCAATCACATTAATGAGCAACTGCCCAATAATAATGTGAAATACAGTTGAAGAGTTTCTTCTTTTTCTCATGTCTTAGAGCTCTTACTTACTTTGGATTAAGATATCCCGGGCAACAACTCTTAAGAAGCCTGTGTGTGATAGCCAGTCAAGAAGATGCTTGGGTAGTGATATCATAGGAACTCTTAGGGCAACTGACAAAAGACCAGAAGACTTTCTGGGCTCATAATGAGACCCGATACCCACTACAAGACGTGTTAATCCCATTAGAGTCTATGAGTCTCTTCCGTGTCACCTGTGAAACTATAATAATGTAGGTATCTCAGGTTTATTAGGACAAATAAGTTACTATATGTAAAGTACCTTGCATGGCAGGCATGTAAGCCACAAGTAAGAGTTAAGCATAAAAAGACATGGATAAGTGGCTGCTGAGAGACTGGTAGATTGTAGGGAAACAGGAATGCAACAGGATGTCTTTCACTAGGTCATTAGAAGTCTCTGGACGACAAAGCTTTCAGCCTTCATTCTTTCGGTGGACCCTGAACATGTGACTAAAAACAACATATAAATACAACTGCAGTTTCAACTTTTTAAAGTGTTGTTGAATTTTACTGTACTTCCCCACTGCCCAGACTTTGATCATTTTGAAAATGATGTAAAATTTGCCATTAAATTCTACAACTCAGCTACCTGATAATGTTCATCTAAAATGGCTGTTTGTACATTCTGGGGAAAAATATGGAAGTATCATTACTGCCTAAAACGGAATGGAATTATTCTGAAGATGGTTTGTTTTTGAATATTAAGACATCTTCTGAAGCAGACATGCAGTAGTGAATGAAGGTCCTGGAACCTCTGCAGCAAAATGACCTCATGCCTCAACAATGATCTTCATAATTTCATAGATCTTCATAAATCCATAGAATTGTTGCTGCTACTAAGTCTCCTTTCCTCTCTTCAGCCAAACACAAGATCACCATGCAGTTGCCACTGACAACATTACTGCATTCCTCAGAGCTTCCAGACATGCTGCAGTGACTTTTGGATGCACACAGCTCTCGATTAAATTAGTGGTCTGGGTGAAAACTTTATTTTGGAAATATTAAATCACTGTAGTATTTTCAGAGAATAAAAACACAAATACAATTTGGAAGACATAGTGCATCTTTTAAAATTGTTTCTGTAAAAGGCAATTGCTTTTTTCTGGTACGCTAAGACTGCATCTATTTTAAGCTACCCAAAAGCAACCCAGAAAAGCAAGAAGATTAACACATCTTTTTAGAGTGGTTCTGTGATATTAGTAGTGTAGCATTGCATAATTGAACTACAGAAGTATCCCTCTTATAACTTAGATGATATGAGAAGTTTGATCCTGCCTGGATAATACATACAATTTTAAAACAGAGTGTTCCCTTTATGACAGTATGATGTAGTCCATTTTCAGTCACACTAGTCCAAAGCTGTTCAATATCTCCATGGGTGCTGTCATATGCCAATGTCTTTTTATTAAAATACCTAAGGCATGGGTCTGATTGGTATGTAGGCAGTTTCTATTGTTTAATAGATATTCCTTTTACTATTAAATATCCTAATTACCCCTTCAGTCAGTCACCGAGTTAATGGAGTCTGTTTGCCAGACATTGTATGTGGCTATAATAGATAACACTGTTTAACTCAATAAAACTAAAGTTAAGATGAAACCAGAAAGAGGAAAAACGGGCAGTAGAAAACTATGTGATATCAGGCTCAGAGAGTCCTCAGACACTGAAGAAGATGCCCTGACCTCAGGTACACTAGCTGTTATCCAGTAAAATTTCAGTTGTGGCCACTTTTGCTGTGATAAAACATCACAGCAACAGAAACTCAGGAAGAAGTGGATGATCTGTATTATATTTCTGCACTGTAGTCAGTCTATCACTGAAGGATATCAGCACATAAAGTCAAGCTGGGCAGGAATATGGAGACAGAAACAAATACAAATATCATGTAGGAGTGCTGTTTGCTGGCTTGCTCCTTGTTCTTGCTCAGTGGGCTTTCTAGAAACATGACCACCAGTCCATGAGTGGCACTACCCACCATGGGCTGAGCCTTCCTAGATAAACTACTAATGAATTCCCTAAGACTTCCCTAGAACCTGATCTATTCAGACAATTTCTCCATTGAAGTTCCCTCCCTGAGATGATTACAGCTTGTGTCACTGATATAAACCTAGCCAGTACATGCACATTTGTTAAAATATAATATCTAGTTGGGAGCTCAACCTGGGTTTGAGAGCCTCATAGCTTTCTAGAAAACAGAATGAAATCCATTTGAAAATAAACACAGTATCTTTTCCAAATAAAATTGTAGAGAAAGTAAACCAAGCATCTGAGAAATTATCATTAATTTCTTGGAAAAAAAACCCAAATATTCTATATTCAAGATGTCTCCTTTCACAATCATAATTAAATCCCCTGAAATTTTATTCTAATTGATGAAAAGATTCTTCAACATTATGATTAAAAATAGAAGATAGCCAATGGCATTCACCTGTGCATAAAAAATAAACATCTGGAACAAAATAGTAATTAAAGTATGGTTGTTCCATATGTCTTAATTTCTTCTACTAAGTTGGCCTTGGGAGGTTTCTAGAAGCAAGAAGAAAAATTGGAATGATCTTCCTGTATCCTCCACATGATTAAATCTGTGAATAACACATCTGTGAATGACAGATATCTCAATTGAATGTATTATAAGACTGAATTAAATCAGATGATTGCGTAATGTTATCTAAATGTCATCAGATATCCTGGAAAAAATGGCTTACTTTTGTACAGGCATTCTGGAGGCAGAGCCAAAAGGAGTTGGTCTTAGTCACTTATTTTGCTGTGAAGAGACATCATAGGCAAGGCAACTCGTATGAAAGAAAGCATTTAACTGGGTCTTGGCTTACAGTGTCCAAAGTTTCATCCACTGGTCATCATAATGGAAGCATGGTAGTTTGAATAACATGAATAACATAGGAAACTATGAAAAATGGCTAAAGAGGTCAGCTGACTATCCTAAGTATTGATAAAGCTTGAGCCCAGGAATTTAGTTTCCCACTGCTTATTTTCTATGCAACAGATAACATTTTAAGGGATAGGGTTTCACTGCTAAAAGTAATTGAGTTTAAAAATAACGTTGGAGAAATGGAGAAATTAACATCATGCACTGCTTCTCTAGAGAAGTGATTCTAAACCTAAGAGTTGGGACTGCTTTGGGAGTTGAAGAACCTTTTCACAAGGGTCGCCTAATACCAACAAAAATGACAGAAACATTACAACTCATTGTAGTCTCGAAGTTATGGTTATGAAGTAGCAACAAGAATAATTTTATAATGATTCTTGGAAAACTATATTAAGTGGATCCAACACTTGGAAGTTGAGCATTAGTGCTCTAGAGGATCAAGTACAGTTCTGAGAACATGATCTTCACAACCACCTGTGACCCCAGCCCAAGAGGATCTAATGTCCTCTTCTGGCCTCTGGGCAACTTACACCCACGTTCCCACCCTCACACATAGTCACTTACATAACCCCATTTTTAATTAAGTAAAGCTTAAAATGATATCTAGTAGGAAATAGTTTAATCAAGTCCACCCAGGACTATTTTAGAAATTCATCATTTGTAACACATGTGGGTTCTAGCAGTCCTCCCCGGAGCATCTTCACACTGGTTCAGCATTTGATTGTTATGATAAGTAAATAGTATGTTTTAAGACACTTACTAGTAGGATGATAATTATTAATGAATTGAATTAGGGGGTTAAACTCTTCCACAAAGGGATACAACTGAACTTGCATATGTGTAAGTTGGTCTTGGTAAAAGCAAAAGTAAAGAAATATCTTGTGAGGAACTTGCCTGGAGGAACACTTCAAAGCAGACTAGTTCATCGTCATCTATGCAGAGGAGAACATAAGTACCTAAATACAGGTCTCAGGCTTCATTATAACTTGTGAATATTTTATAAAGCATATTACAGTTGCATACAAGAGTCACATTTATTCAAGCTTCTCTTCCTACAAAAATTTGAATGTACTAACTTTTGTTTAAAATGCTCTAAGTATGCCTAAGAAATACATACTAAGAGCACACAAAACTTTATTTTAAATATCATACTTAAAATTTTCAGTACTTAATAGGCACCGCATAAGAAAAATGTCTAATGGTCAACTTTCAAAGGATTCTAAAAGAAATGGAATGTCTTTTTTTGCAGGAAAATGTAATTAATTTTTAATTATATTTTACTTTCCCCAAAAGTGTTCATATGGTAGATCAAACATTACATAACTCTAGTACTGAAGGTTCCAGAAGTCACTGACAAAGTGTTACATAATAGAACTAGAATGCAGAATACAAAGTACAAGACATAAGTGAGCCATGCCCTTTTCTCAGCACCTGTTGTTAAAAATAGAATAAAGTCTTCCGATTTGAATCCTTTACATATGAGTCATGCTAAAGAGCTGAACTTTCTGGCTAAGTGAGCACTTTTAATCACTAAAACATTTAAGGTATTGAATTCCCTTCATAGAGATGGAGCTCTAACTTTTATACCCTACTTTTTTAACAACCAAGTTAAGTCTAACTTTTCTTGATTATTTCAGGTAGTTATTATGAGTTTTGACCTGTGTTACATAGTTTATATTTAAATGCTTAGTTCCAAAACATTTAGTTGCTTTTTACCACAACATTACTGGAAATTAATTCACCCTGATTTAAGTGATAACTGTCATTAAAAACAAAGTCTTGGGTTTGCCTTTGAATATTATGTAGCCCCTACCATCCTGTTGTCTGCATACTTACTTGCATTATTATGAATCCTTTTTTAACTAATTTACTTATCTTTTTTTCCAATTTTCATCCTGATTGCAGCATCGTCCTCCCAATTTCTTCTTGCACAGCCTCTTCTCCCCCAGGTATCACTTCTCCCTAGGACATTAGGTCTCTGCAGGACAAGGCACATCCTCTCCCACTGAGGCCAGACAAAGCAGTCCAGTTAGGGAAAGAGGAATGGATTCCTTTTTTTATGCTTGATGAATGCATTTGTATTCTTACCTAAAATAAGTTAACATTAAAAATAAAAAGGACAGTGTTCATAGATAAATACATAACACAGAACTAGAATTTATCCTCTTCGATTATCAGATAATCAAAAAATTATCAGATACATGAGAAGGAGATACCGAGGATGAAGGTAGATGAGATCACATGGAAACGTTCCTCCCCCATTCACTTTCCTACTTTAGTTTTAATCAGTTGGCTATAATTTTCACTGTAACACAGGTTTGATTCTGCAACCCCATCTTCCAGAGCATGGCCTGCTGAGAACTTTTGCTGCAGGTGTCCCTGAGTGGGCCTTCCCTTTAATCATTTGGAGACTGGAAATTAGGTGTATTGATACAGCTATCTCTACTACCCTTCCATCCTGTACTGCAGCTTCTAATTGCCTCCAGTGTAGCATATTTTTCTTGTATCTTCATCTCTATTTTTCATGGAATTGCCATATAGACACTAGTTCCTTCTAAAACAATAATTTAAATCTTGTAGTTGGTTTTTCTTAACTCCCTATTGATTTTTTATAATGGGATTTGTAAAAGTATCATAAAAAAACAGAACAGTTCCCTACATTCTGATACATCTGCGACATGTAGTCATAATCTTAAACTAATTCTTGACAGTGAATGAAGTCTATGTGTATTTCCAAACATAGGAATAGTAAGGAGAAGTTAAAATGAAATTTCAAATCTCCAGAAGGTCTGTAGAAGCCAAAATAGTGACTTGGTATATCATGTTCAGCACAGTAAACCATGGAAAATACATTTTATACAAAGCCTTCAATGTGCCATCTCTATAACATCAGGACCAAAGATGCAGACATGCCATACCTGGTACTAACCTTGAGGGAGTCCAGGGTTTATTGCAAGAGTCTTAAACATCCCACAGAATTTACCTGACAATGCTCACATGTATTTTGCTCTTTCTTCCATTTGCAAATCTGTTTACTAGTCAGGGAGTTTTAAAAAATCATCTTTCTTCAGATATTAGCCAGGAGGTCACATTGCCCTCACAGGGGAGGGCAGAGCAGATGAGTTATTACAGCTCATTGTCCTTCAGAGTTCCCCCTCTTTAGGAGTTTACCTTTGAGGTGTCCTTTACTAGCGTATTCAAAAGACAAAGAAAATTTTTGCTTGTAATACTTTCTGAAAAGACCAAATTGGTTGGTTTTTAAGCCAATTAATCTAAGAAGAGAACACCTGTCTCTCCTTAAGTAATGAGCCCGATGTTTTCCCATGAATACATTTTTGAAAATAATGCTGATCAGCGGAGCCATAATTCATTTCTAGTCATCTTTCTTCCAATTTGAAACAAATAAAAGCTTCCCGTTCGCAAGGCTCCTGGGAAGAAAAGACACGCTGATTGTTCACTTGCCTGTGGAGATATTCTCCGTGAAGAGGAGCTCAAATGTACTTGGCAGTGATTGACTTGTTTAAAGAATAGGGTAGCTGTATTAGAAGAGGCACTTGTTCATTTGTGAGTCCTGGAGTCTAAATGAGGTAGACTGTTAGAAGGCGCCCCCAGTCTTCTGTCATGTTTACTTGTGAACTAATGACTATTCTGAGTGTAGATATTAACTGCAAGTTATTCTAAAGAAACTCACTGTTGGTGCACCTCATCTCTCAACTGCCTTTCACGCTGAAGCAGCTCAGAAAATTCCTATGCAATAAATTCATTTTCCACGACTAGTTTTATCTCAGCCCACAGATGAGAAATTGAAGGAACAAGTCATAGGATCTTCCTGTACATCGAATAGAAAATAATAGCTATTTTCCCTTTAAAAATGAAATAAAATAAGTTATGTGCCCAAAAGGCTTGTAAAGAACACATCAAGAGTGGTTAGAGACAAAGTGCTGATTAGAATTCCTGTGACCCATTCCTTTTGGTTCAGGCATGACCTTGAGCAAATTCTTTGAAATCATCTCCATTTAACTGGATATGTTATGCAAATGTAAAATTTATATGTGTGTGTGTGTGTGTGTGTGTGTGTGTGTGTGTGTGTGTGTGTGAACTAAGCCACTTTTCAAGCTTATGAATTGCCATCTGCAAATAAATTATTTTCAGCTATTCACCGAGAATCACCTTGTTTGGTGGAAGCCTGTTTCTTTGAGAAAACCAATGGGAACTGCCACTCTTTACCAAAGGATCTTCTATTGTTATTAATTGTTATCATCATTACTATTATTATTACTTTTACTCTTCCAACCAGGTTACTCTGCAACTACGTAGAAAAGCAAATATGTAATTCAATGCTATTTATTAGTAGGTCATATTAATATATTTATGTTTCTATCTTTTATCGTGTATCCTATCTCTTATTATACCTTGGAGTTTGTTGCCCAACAAAAGCCACGAGGCAATGCACCACTTGCATTCTCATTTTTTTTGTTTGTTTGTTTTTTGTATTAGATGTAAACTTTCCTCTGCATCTTCAGTCATGAAGCCTTTAGAGAAGATTCTGTACCATAGCTCATATATACTTTCACAAAAAGACTTAGCCTGTTCCCATCCATGAGTCTGGTGGAGTCTTCTCCATATGGAGTCTGTACATCATTGTTGTGTTATCTGCAAGATTACACAAAAAAAATCGTAAAACTTGATATCATCCAGATTTAAACACATAGCTGACATGAATCGAAAAGGAAATTGTCTTGGGACATATGAGGCATGTGTGACAATGTCATAAGGAAGCTCATTACTTTGCATATTAATTGAATAATACTAAAAATAAAAGGAAGAAAGTGTGAAAATGCACAGAAAGCATTCTATAATGTGTCTTCTATTGCAGGCGAATGGAGACTGTTGTAATTAGATAATGCGGTTTGTTGATAGTTCTACAATCCCTATAGCTTTCTCAATTTCAGCACTTAAAGCTGTCTTCTTACTCTGGAGGCCTATACCCTCACTTCTCCACTGCAGAAACCTGTTCTGTTTCTACAGATAATTTCAGAGAAGCACCTAATTTCAGAGAAGTTAGACGAGCCATTCCATCTTTCAGTTTTTTGAGAGTTGATGCCTATTGAGAATTTCAACAAGGCAAATGTATAACGTAAGAGAATTAGAATTGGGAACACGGGTACCTGCCTGAAGACTGAGTTACCAAAGAAGCTGAATCAGAAAGGTCACCTGCGTCTGAATTAAATACCCAAGATGCTGAGTCAGCAGTGTCCCTTGAGTCCCGGAGATCAGCAGTATCCTTAGCAACATTGTGAATGTTGGTTTCTAAATAAAAAATTGTATAAAAAAGTTTTTTAGAATGTAACTACTAAAATTCTGGTTAGAGCTTTTATGTCTAACGTGGGTGGATACCTAGGTGTCCTTGTTCTTAACGAGTTATATTCCTAAACATCAACTGTTCAACTTTGGACAAGTATGGAATTTAATTACCCTACCTAAGAGTGTTCTAAATTTAAACTCTTTCGATTAATTTGGAAACACATTTCCTCCAAAATTATCACCATGCTGAGGCAAAGATGGGGAAAATTCAAACAAGATTTGTACTGCAATATGGTTTCTTATTGGCAATGTAGGAGCAACATTAGAAACTATTTAATGGATTTTATTCCATAGTTTGTCTGAGGACAAAAATGTGATATTTGAACATCCTTAGCACAGACTTTAACAGACAGTTAAACACTACACTATAATGATCCTCATTTTCGTATTTTCAACTTTTATAGAAATAAATTGATTAAAGAAGAAAAGCCTGCCTTGTTTACCCAGACCTGACTATACTTGGGGGATGTCCTAGCAGCATAGATTATTTCTGTATTCAATATGTTATTATGTAAATAAATTCTCAATTTATTAATAGGTTAATTTTTTCTTTTGTGTTGCAGCTCCATATCAGGAGCCAAGGGTTTATTAATGTTAATAATTAAATTATTATTCTTATTATCTGTTTGGTTTTAATCTCCCTCCTGGATTTGCTTTGTAGCTTTGGGGAATGATTACCTCTTACCCCATCTGTTAATATGCAAAAGCAGAATGATAGTATATTTTGCATGCAAAATAGATGGATAAGTGTGATTAAAAGTTAAGCTTTTTTCCTTGTTGATTATTTGGACCATTTTATCCCACCTTTTACCACAGTGAACTAAAGCATGTAATGTTCTTTTTTTTCTGAAGCGACTCTTAGTAACACAAATCCCAGGGTGCTATTTTGCACTGGTTGGAAAGTGCAGTGTGCAGGAGCATGATGTAGTCTTTCTCAGTAACCCCCTGACACCATCACATAGTCGGGAGGTGAAGCAGGGAGCGAAGGATGATGGTCCTTATATCAGTCACTTTCCCCTTTCTTCAGTTACCTCAATACAGACACCACTCAGAGATGTGCTCAAAGGATCATCTCATAGGTGATTATTGACCCTGCCAAAGTATCAATCAATATCCACTATCACAGAGTGACATCTGAACTTGAAATAGAAGTTCACTAAAACTGCTTAATAATCATACTTGTGTTCAGGGGGCCAAGCCTGCATCTACCATCATTTCACCCAGTTTCTAGATAGAAATAATAGTGGGTTTTAGATAATGGCACCATCGGAAAAGTTCCCAACCCCAAACGAGAAAAGAAAATCAATTGCTGTCTGGAAAATGCAATGCATGATGAAAAAAATTATTCTGAACATTAGCGCTCTAAGATTGACATGTAAACACTTTAAATTGTCATGAAAAAAGAGCCTGCCAAGTTTTGGATTGTTGTAGAACCCTTAGAGCCAGAGGAAGTGGGATTTTTTCAAAAGCACATCAGGCTCTAATTATCCTGCACTACTTCCCATCCTTCTTTACTTCCTAAGCGTGGACACATTGTTCTCCTGATTCACATAGACCATCAGTACCTTCTTAAACAAGAACTCTCCCTTCACAAGTTCACATACCAATGTAAACTCTCCTACAAATTTCCTAGGAAGAAAGTGATATTTAATTAAGCTTATTTTTTTTCTTAACTTTCTAGTATTTTTTTATGAATTGCTATAATCAAAAAGATGTATGATACATGTCTATAGAACCTTACCATTTTCAGATGCTATCCAAAAGCCATAAACTATAATGCCATGGACCTTGATACAATGCGTAGACATTGGTAATGTGACCAGATACTCAAGCAGGACAAACTAAAAATCCCACCCAAGTGTATTGTGGCAAGCCAATGGCTTTGATTGAATGACTTAAGGGAGCCCAACTAAAAGATCCCCCAAAAGCTGCATCACTGCAGAGTTGAACATCATGGATTATGACCTCATGATCCTGAATCATGATGTTCTGTGTCTAGATTCTCTTTACCTTCTAGATGTATCAGTACCCTCACTACATTCTGAAGCTATAGACTGTTTTATCAATGGGATCGTGTAGTAGGTGAAGTTCTACGGAGGGTCTGATAACTTCCATTTTTCTAGGAAGTATTCACAACCCCATTACTATCCCCATAGACCTAAACTTTATTGTTCTACATCTTTCGTGATCACAACTAGAGAGTTAGAATTTGTCTCTGTCATCATGATGATGATATGCTCATGCTAACACATAGAAAGAAAGCCATGACCTAATAGCTTTCTTAATATGATCCATGTGTGTATAATCTTGCCCGTATAATAAAAAAATCTTTCATTAGTCAGTTATTTGTTGTTGTGACAGGTGCTTGAGAGGAGGTGTTTCAAGGGAGGGATGATTTATTTTTGTATTTCAGAGTTTTCCACCCATGACAGGGTTCACTGCTTGAGGACTGAGGAACAGAACATTATAGTAGAAAGAATACAAGGATGAGGCTGTTCACTTCATTCTACCCAGGAAGAGTAGGGAAGAAGGGGCCAAGACACATTTTTGCCCACAAGGACAGTGACTTGCTTTTCCCAGCTAGATACTATTTCCTTCAGTGTATAGAACCTCACAAAATAGAACCACATGGTGGAACAAGCCTTAAACATATGAGATTATGGAGTAGATTTTATATTTGGACCACAGCAGCTCTGAAAATGATCTTTACTTTAAAATCATAGTTCATGAAAGAAAAGTCAATAATTTTTATTTCTTTGGCCAAGTCAGATTGCTTGTTTTGTGTCTTGACTTTCCTCCCTCCAGTTTCACGACTGGTCTCTGTCTTCGTATTCGCTTTACATAAAGTATGCTGCCTTATACCATTAACTGTGCAAGTGGATTAGATTGAAAAGATAATTGACCGGGCCTTCATTTTTCTTCCTCTAAAATGTATAGTGACATAATTCAACATATTAGTATTCAATATTGTCTTTGAACCTTGCACCTATGAGTAAAACCTCATGCTATTCATTATGGATCGCTACCTATGAATACATTTATATTTTTAGAAGTTCAAGTTAGTCATTGCTACTTGATAAAACTGTTTCAAAATTTTACCACTATGAGAAAACTCTGGGCAAAGGCTTTTTTGTGTTTAATTTAAATAATATATATTTTGAGTTAACGTGCTTGACTGTAAGTCAACAACATTTGGTATATTAATTATACTAGCATATGCTACAAAATAATAAGAGAATGATTTATATACATTGTAACAGTAGATACCTTTTTTAAAAATAGTGTGCATTATTTGTTTATTCAATAGACCCAACCACAAAGTTGGATACCTTTTTATTAAAAGTTTAATTTATGTTTAACCATTTTAAAAATAGATTTTTTCATTCACCTCAAGAAAATTAAGGAGTTGTATATTAAAATAAATGCAGAAATAAAACAATTTCTTCATTAAAACTATAGTTTCTCATTACATATAGAACATGAAGGTAACTTTCCAAATCCAAATAACTTAAGTACACAAAGCAACATGTAGAAATACTACTGTGCATTATGAAGACCTTGTCACTCTCTCTAGACTTGATGCTCTAAAAGGTCAGTTAGTCCCTACTGTATGCTGCCTGTGGTGTGGTAGGATTTGGTAAGAAATGTACTGATGCCTAATGTACCTGAAATGCATTAAAACACTGCTCCACGTGTCTCTGAATTTTAACATAACAAATCTCTAGAAATGATTGTACTTCTCTATGGTTTAGAAACGTCATGTTCTCTGAATCCCAGTTAGAGTTCATCATGGTTCAGGAAACAAGAGGACAGTTAGGAAAAGCATGGTGGTGGGAGAACGAAGGAGACTGATTACATGCTGTCCAGAGATGGAAGCAGGGGTGGGGGCGGGGGTGGGAACAGTACCTGGGATGAACTTTAAACCCCGAGCCCACACCCAGTGATGTGTACTTCTGTCAGCAAGCCCCTGCCTTCTAAGGGTTCCATAAACTCCCCCATAGCACCACCAGCCAGGGACCAAGTGAATAACACATAAACCCATGGCAGACATTTTTTCATTTAAATGACAACAAGCTAATTAATTACTTTAAAGGGTTTGTGCTTACTGCTTCCTCAAGTATTTTCTTAAAAAAATAGTATAGTAAGTTACATTAGTTGAGTACATATTTATATGTATATGTATATGTATATGTATATGTATATGTATATGTATATGTATATGTATATGTATATGTATATGTATATGTATATGTATATGTATATGTATATGTATATGTATATGTATATATATGTGTGTGTATGTATATATATGTATGTATATATATGACTGAATAAATATATTTATAGTGTGTTAGAACGTTTACTGTGATCAAAGAGAAGAACTGAAATAATTTCCTTTCAACCTGCATACTTATTAAAGAAAGAACAATATGCTGGCTTCCCTGACATACATGTACGTGTTTTCACACAGGCTGTGAGTCATATTGCTTTTGTTTTGCCGTGAAGAAAGTCCAAGTCAAATTAGCTAGAACTAAGTTGAGGAAATTAATCACCGAGACACACTGAGTTCCAAAGAACAGAGCTGGCTTCTCAATTAAAATATTTATATTACACTATTAAAGCTCTCTCAGTCTAGACATAAATTCTGCCGTTTTTAATTGACTGTTCCGTAAGACAAAATTTTGTATATTGTGTCCCAATTTTCACTGTGGACATACTAAAGACTGTTCCTGTTCCCCCACAAGCCTCGCCAGGCTCCAAAAACAGTCTAGTCATGCCTCTCCTCTGTGATATGAGGCAGTATTGACAAGGAAGGCAGGGAATGAATCCCCAGGTCTTCTACATCCAAGGCTAGTTTTCTCAAATGGGCTACACAGCCTCAAACCCGTTGAAACTGTTAGGTAATTCATACGTGGTGTTGGGGTTTGAATCTCGAATGTCAGGCAGTGTGTACAAGGTCATACCACAGAACTGCAATCTCTGTACTCTTCTAGTTATTATTTTAAAAGATCAAGACTAACAATGATGGCACAGTTTATAACTATAAATTTTACAAATATGCTCAGGGAGATATTTTCATTTCTTCTGTGCTTATTTCCTCAAATAGGATTCTTAAAATCACTTTTTGAATAAGAATTACCACATGAATTCCCGCTAGAAGCTGCAGGTATTGCTTACTTGTTTGAAATAAGATAATGAGACTATAATACAATGGATTTTTTTCTTTTTACATTCTGATTTCTATTCACTATCATCAATGAAAAATATTTTGTCAAACAAAACCAACTGAAATTCTATGTAACCCTTAACAAAGTGTGCATTTGATTGGATACATTATTTGTCTAATTATAGAAAAAGTTACTTGAATTTGATTATGTTATTGATTTTTTTCTGTGCTTGAGTTTTAAACTATGCAAACAGAAGACAGAGCCATTCTTTCTTTTGTTAATATTAGGATTCAACCTATCAATTCCATATTGTCTTGTCTGGATTTTCATCTAGCCTCATTCCAAGTATCTATTTAAGTGAACATCTTACAGTGTGTGCTGTTTAGTTATTTCTTTTATGTGTAGATTTTTCATATGTTTAAGTTGTGTGTGTGTGTGTGTGTGTGTGTGTGTGTGTGCACATGCATGTAATTTGATGTGGTGTGGTGGTGCCCCCAGGAGGCCAGGAGAGATCTTCAGATGCCATGAAGCCAGAATAACAGGTAGTTTTGAGTTTGCTGGTGTGGATGTTAGAAACTCAACAGAAATCCTTTTAACTACTGAGCTATCTACCTAAGACCGCATTTTTTTAAACATTAAATCTTGCTTTTATTGAATTAAGACCTCTTCATGTCTTCTTCTCACAAACCCTCTTAATTTTTATTAAAAGTACCTTGAAATGTAGTGTTATTTTTTCCATACAGAAAAAAGAACCAAGGGCAAAGAGCATACCTTAGTTGCACACTGTTTGCCTAGAAAGTAGAAGAGATTGGGGTTTGGTTCTCAACATGGTGGGAAACAGAGGAATAAAGAAACAGAAAAATGCTCATAAAAAAACTACTGCAAAAATCCAATGAATTATTCATTGCATTTTCAATTACTGTAACACACACACACACACACAAAAAAAAAACTATGAACACAGGAAACATTATGGATGGTCACACATAAAATAATGAACTCCTGGTAGTTTACACTATCATTCTTCAGCGGTAGCATCTGTTCTGTTAAACCTTGCCAGATACTTGTCATGTTGGGGGTGAGGGGGCACTTCTCTGGGCATGTGACTAGGAGTAGAAAAAACAACATTACTAGTATCAAGGTCTTGTACCTCCACTGTGCTAATACGCTAAGGACCCTTCCTATTCTTTCTATGTGTGCTTAAGTTCTAAGGTTTCCTAATTCCTCTCATTGTCACTACCAAAATAGAAATAGAATAAATGTGTCAGAAATGAACAGCCCGTACAGTGTTCATATATTTTTTTTAATCTTAAAGCTTTTTTCTCTCTCTCTCTCATGCAGGAGGGAGTTGTCAAAATTTCACTACAGGCTATGTCATTCTATTCAATAGTTTTAAATGTCTTAGAAATAAAAGCGTAAAATTTAGTGTTATTATCCTAGGAAGATACCTATAGTCTTTTATTTCTCTCTGCCTTCATGTAGTGTTATGCTTGAGTCATTCTGATCATGCCCTGGGAGTTACCAAATACATCGAGTTGTCAGTGAGTTTCTGAATTAAAGTCTCTACTGACATGTATTGATCTCAGTCAAGTAACATGCTGTCAGGTTCCGAAGTCTGTCGCCCAGTCTGATCCTCACAGATCCAATGGATTGGTAAAGAGGACAGAGGGTTCTGACCTGACTGTAGGACAAGTAAGTATGTCCTTGTGTCTCTTCCTTAAATTCAATGTATGTGCATGCACACCCTGGCCTATACAAACAAACAAAAACCTCTTGTTTTATTTTCTTCCCTTGACTTGTAACTGTTTTGAGCATGTGACCCCCATGACAAAATATATTTTAGAAGTCCACTCTTCTATGAACGAAGGTGTTAGGCACTGAGTTAATGTGATTGCAGCTTCCAAAGTTGCTCTATTCCTCCCGAGTTTCTTCTCCAATATCTGCAGGATTTGGGAGATGGTATAGAGTATGGTTTGATAGTCACTCCAAGATGGTAGTGGGTACCTTGTGAGTTGAGATCTGTACATCATTCATCAATGGTAGCATCTGTTCAGTTAAGCCTAGCCAGCCTCTTGTCTTTGGGTGAGAGAGGGCACATCTCTTAGCAAGTGAATAGGAGAAAGGGTCAAACATTTTGTGGCTATCTATTTACAGTCCTTGCTTCAGGTGATTTTAATCTTATTCCTTACTCAAATATTCAACTGAAGAGTTGAGATATTTTTTGATCAGAAAGACTGAAAATACAACTAAATGTCCTGTGTTGTGCCGTACGCTAGGACAGCCCTTAAAGCAGAGCAGTGGACCAGCTCCATGGTCGAGGGAGGAAGCTCTTTGTTGGAACTCTGGGCTCTGCATTTCTCTATGCTTATTAGCATCTGTGAGTTGGAAAGCAAGTACTTTTCTCTGTAGAAACACAACATTTTTAACATCACAACATTTTCACCTAAGTACACCGTTCCATTAAGAAGAGACAAATAAAAGGAATACAGTGCCGACTTATGCCAGGTCTTCAGTTTCTCTCCATGACAAAATTGCAACCTACTTAATGCTGCCAGCCCTTTAGGGAAAATCTTTTGTTTATGGAACTGCTCTGAGGTTCACTCGGTAGACATTTTTCCAGGGCCCCTGAACAACCTGTGCTAAATAATGCACAGATGCAGTGTATGGGCACATATGTATATGCATTGATTTTTGCAGTGTCAAAAATATTCCACTGAGATCTAAGGTCAGAGAGATTAAATATGAATTCTAGCATGCTTTCAAGTCTTATTTAGAAACTGCATATCTTATATAACTATGTATAGTCTTTATTAGTGTGGCTTTTTAACTCTTTCTGAATAAGTGCTTAAGAGAAGCAAATGACTTTTACAGTTGTAGCAGAGTGACAAAAGTGTTCACTTAAGAAAGCTTAAAATAGATTAGGGATTTGCTTTTGTGGCGGAGCACTTACCTGGCAGCCACAAGGTCCTGCGTTTAGGCCTCAGCTGGAGGGGAATAAAAGGAAAGAAATCTTAAGATAATTAGTAATAATTTGTTGCTAAGAGGCATATGTATATTTATATGTAAATAAAAGTAAATGCACTCACATATTTGCTATTATAATACTTCATTTAAGAACAGTCTTCTGAAAAACACATTAACAAGATAATGTTAATACTATGTAAATTGTAACAGAATGTAAATATGAAACCTATGTCATGGTTATATGTTTCTAAAGCTTAATAGATAAGCTGTATATTTGCATATTGGTAAGAACTATGTTCTGACAGATGAATTAAATTATAAGCAAAAGTATAAATTGAATAATTTTATAAATAAGACCTTTATGTTGGATACCTGTCAGACAGTATATACCATGGAAGTTCTTCACTCCTTCTTTTACATGGACGTAAACCCTTGGGAAGGACATCAGTATGGGGCATTTGCCTAGCAATCAATCCTTGGTTTTATCCCTAGCAAGAAAATTTAATTAATTAAGTAAGTAAACAAATTAAATGAGGGGCCAGTAAGATGGCTCAGCAAGTGGAAGAGCTTGCTCTCCAGCCAAGTGACCTGAAATTGATCCTCCAGAACCCATGTGACAGAAGGAGGAAAGTGATTCCCATAATTCATCTTCTGACCTCCAAATGTTCAACATAGTGTAGATGCACTAACATACACATATAAAAATTTTAAAAATGGGTGAAAAAATACTTCACAGTGTAATGGCTTATTTCTAAATATCACAAGAAAATTAGAAGCATGCATTTGACAAACAGACTCTGACCCAGAGAGCCAGTCAGAATTTATTCCTCACGGTTCATCAACCAAACTTTCCCAAGTTCCCTACCTGGCATGTTCACCTCATTGATCACCATGTGGCTCATCATTTTTTACACAAAAATAACTATGAGCACTTACAACATATATGTTACATATATGTATTTGCTGAGTATCCACTATTCCAGAAAAATTCATTTATCAGATAAAATCTGTATTTTATACATTCTGGATTTTGAGATTCAAAAGTTGAGATTTCAGTAATGTCTCCTTGTACTTCTACAAAGCACATAGTAGCATGCGTTAATGCCCAAATGAATAAGAGGATAATGGGGAAATAATAAGACCTTATTCACGATCCCGTTCTTTCTTCTTTTTTTTTTTTAATCATCATTTGCCAGGGTATGAGTTTGCTCAATGGCATAAGCTCCAGAATAAAATCAGTAGAAAAAATTACATTCTGCACTTTACATAGCTAACTTACATGGTGAGAGTGATCTATGACTCATTCCAGAGCAAACAGTGAGAATGGTAAATACACTTCATTATCACAGCCACAGCAAAATGGCTGCCAGCCTTTAAAATGCAATATCTGATTATTACCTAGGAAAGAGGACTACACAATTTGAGTCAGCATCCCTTTTTTCCTGTATTTTAAGATGTGACAGTAAACAGTCAAGGCCTTAGCAGGATCTAACGAGAAAAAGTCCACAAATTTTCATGTCTTACTTTTGTCCCTATAAAAATTAGATAGCCAAAAAAATTTAAAATATTTACAATGTCTAATATTTTTTATTTGATTAATTCTCGATATATCAGTAATGAGTAAAACCTCAAAAAGGTACAAACATACAATGAGATAAGCCTATAGGAAAGCATATGTTAAAAGGTTAGTAAAGGGAAGACACACAATTATTGGTCCTTTGTTGAATACTGTATACTCATATTTTGTGATAATTTCCTTTGCATAGCATATCTGTTGTCTGAGTTGAATTGAAAAGAAAATTGACTTTCTGTTTTACTATTATGCCAATTTTTATTTATTTATATTGCAACACCCCAGACCAACTTAGTGAACCAATAAGCTTTCTACCAGATATGTGCATATTTTCCATCATTAAAATAAAATCATAATTTAGGAGAAAAATAAAGAAAAGTAAAATATTTGTCTAGTTTTTGCAAATGCACCAGGCTTTATATCTGTGAGCACCAAAATTTATCAAAACCTCTAATACCTTTCTTTCCCTGGTTTCACAATTAAGATCAATGGAATGGTGTTCATTCCAGAAGGCTTCTGTGTCTTGCTAATTTGTCGATTTTATTTTGCTTGCAACTCTACATTAAACTTATTTCAATGTGACTTTCATATATGTAGTTATCAGCATGAAATTGTAGGAGATTCAAGATGCAAAGAATCCCTACATAGTGTTGATAAAGACTACTTGAATGACAAGCTATTCAAATATATTCAAATCAACACAGGAGATAAATCTTTGAAGGCTTTGAATTGACCAATTGCTTAAGCTAGATGTCAGACACTCATTGTTGGCTGCTTTTTTTTCCCAATGGATTTATGAATGTTTTATAATTTGCTAGTCATCTATTTGTGACTGCCGCACCTGGGCTCCCTGGCTTTTGTCCTGCCTAATCTTGTGAGTTCTATGTCCTCCCTGCTTTCTCTCTCTAGACATCAGAGTTCCTCCAAACCACCACAGCCCTTGAACCAGACTTCTCTCTCCTCTTCCCTCCTGTCTCCCCAGCTAGAGAGAGTTATAGACCTTTTCTGACAGTGTGTTCTTCCTGTATTTCTGGAGTTGTCACATCTTGATAGACACTTGGGGGAGCGACGAGTCAGCTGAGTCATGTCTAATCCTTTGTACTGGCCACCTAGTAAAAGCTGGAGTCAAAGAAACGTTTTCATACTTTTGCCTTAGCTAATACCAACCCTTCTGTCTCCTTGTCCAAAGATACTGCACTGCCCACCAGGGAGAAATCTAGCAGTGACATTTCATTCCATCAGTGGCAAGTGCTCAGGCTAAATCAAGCAGGCAGTTGCTTCTCTGCTCATTCCTATGTTGCTAAATTCAGTTATATGAGTGACTACATGTTAAAGGGAGAAACTGCATAGTTGACTTTTTAAAATAAATTGGTATTTATTCACATTTCAAATGTTGTCCCCCTTCCTGATTTCCCCTCTGCAAACTCCCATCCCTTCCTCCTTTCAAGTGCTTCTGTGAGGGTGCTCTCCCACCCACAAACCCACGCTGCCTCATTGCCCTCAATCCCCTACACTGGTGAATCGAGCATTCACGGAACCAAAGGCCTCCCCTTCTGCTGATTCCAAACAATGCTATTGTCTGCAACATATGCAGCTGGAACCAAGGGTCTCTCCATGTGTACTCTTTGGTTCGTGGTTTAGCTCCTGTTGGCTCTGGGAGGTCTAGTTGGTTGATATTGATATTCCTATGGGGCTTTTATCCCTTTCAGCTCCTTCAGTCTTTCCCATAACTCCTCGATTGGAGTCCCCTTACTCAGTCTGATGGCTGACTGCTAGCATCCACATCTGTATTGGTCAAGCTCTGGCAGAGCCTATCAACACAGCCATACAAGGTTTCTGTCAGCAAGTGCTTCTTGGAATTAGCAATAGTGTCTAGGTTTGGTGTCTGCAGATGGGATGGATCCCAGGTGGGGCAGTCTCTGGATGGCCTTTCCTTCAGTCTCTGCTTCACTCTTTGTTCCTGTATTTCCTTTAGATAGGAATAATTCTGGTTAATATTTTTGAGTTGGGTTGGTGGCCCCATCTCTCAACTGGGGGTCATGCCAATGTCTTGCCATCCAGAGCACTTACTCCTATTATAAAAAATGTGGGTTTGCTTCCAAGGACCCACTCATAAACTCATGCAGGGACTCTCATTTGTATAAAAATATTAAATGAATTTTTTAAAATGAGTGGAAAGAGAGAAAGGGAATTAGAAGCAGGTCTCAAATTGGTATCTTCAGAAGCCCATTTTAATAGTTACTTTTGATTGGTGTTAACCTTGTCACTGGAAAGCTGACTTTAATGATGCCTAAGTCTATGCTTGTAGTAGAATATGAAGAAAAGAAACCTTGTTATCATGCTAGGCATGAGCAGTTTTTCAGAAGTACTCACTGACCTTTGGTAGTTTATATCTGGAGTAAACATTTTTTTCAATATGAATCAAACTTTTTAACGATAAAGCTAAGCTGCTGTCAGAGTTGTTTGCAAAATTAAATGAGAAAAAATACATAAGTCATTCTTAAATACAGTTTTTATTTTAGGATCTATTATTCTCACATGAAGTCTTTATTGAGGTGCAAAGAAATATGACTTACACTAATGCTAAACCTATTTCAGAGCAAAATTTACAGTATTTTTTGTTCTTAAAGGGGGAAATATATGTGTGTGTGAAAATAATCAAAATGATCAATCAAAAAATAAAAATTTTAAGTAAACACAAATTAGCATAAAATTTACTATCGTGACAATAAGGTATGAAGCTTGATTACAACACGGTTTGAAAAGTGAAGAAAAAAATCTGTTGGGATGTAGCATAAATGCAAAACCAGAGAGTGCCTTATTGTGATGAAATATGGTTTTACTTTAGGTTCATTTTCCAAATCGTTTGTCTCCAAATTTTATGTATGCTGTTTTTATGCACTGCGCACTGGTGACAGTATTATTTTTATAAGTGGATGTCTGCCTTTGACGTGAGACAGGAAAAAAAGCCTTTCAGAGCAACATATTTGCAGCTTAAATCTTTTTTTCTTACAACTTTATTTGAAAAAAAATCAGAGATACATGTACAGATTTTTAAAGGCATTTTGGCATAAAACTGTGAATATATTTTTGTCAGTACTTGATTTTTTAAAGGTTTGATAGTGCGCATTGCAATCTTACTAGTTACAATGAGCATAAAGTACATGTAAAACAAAATGTAACATGGGAATGCTCAAAGTTTTCTTGGTGTGTATATATTAGACATAAGCCTCTGCCATTCTTAGAAAAAAAACAATAATTGTATAGCACCCACTCAGAATGGGGTACACCAAGACCTTAAATCATTAATAACTCAAGAGCTAAGAAGATATCCTTGTAGCAGCTTAAATATTAATCATCAAAACCAGACTGAAGCCCAGTCTTAAGGCTATCTGCTAGTACACTGACCTGGTCCTAAGGTTTGAGTTTGATTTATCAACAGAACTTATCTCCTTAAGCACCACTCAGTAACCGGAGGGACCTCTAGGACTGTAGAACCTTGATGAGGTGGGGTGCCTTAGAAAATAGTTAAGTGGTTGTTGTGAGCTCCTCAGAGAAGTTGAGAAGAGTGGGTACCCTAAGCCTTTATCCTGTTTCACTTCTAGGCTGAAGGTGGGCACCCCATATCTGTCCCTACCTACCATACTCTATAACAAGCTCAGAAGCAAGAGGCCAAGTGGCATGGACTGATATTTCTGTTATAAAATAAGCATTTCTTCCTTATCAATGCTCTCGTCTCCGTTCCATGTTATAGTGCAGAAAGGTGGATAACACAGGTAGCAGTCAGGGAGAGCTCTGGATTCAGTTTATAACACACCAGCTAATTGACAAAATGAAGCCTTTAACTTTAATTTTCTTTTAATCATATATATATATAGTAATATATACATACATATTACTGTATTATAATAATACACACACACACACACACACACACACACACACACACACACACACACACATATATATATATATATATATATATATACATATTACTATATTATTACTGTGGAGGTGAGAGGACTGTTTTATTTTAGGTGGAAAGGAGTTTACCTAGTTCCAGGATAGAGGATGGGTCTTCAGGCAAGAGCATCTATCTGGTGAGACCACCCTGCTCTTTCCTTTTGATCTCTTTCTACTTGTCCTTCAAAGTCATCTCTATGATGCTTAAGATGATGCCAAGACAACTACATTATGTCTTCATTCAGCATGCTGCAAAATTCAAAGCCCGTTTCCTCCCCTGGAACTCCCTGTGCCTAATTTTAAGCCTTTCTTTTTGTGCTTCGCCATGAGAACCCATGTTACAGTTGATGTAATTATGATTACTGCTTACTTTTTCTTCTATGTAAGGATGTGAAATAGCACTTTATTATGTAATAACTGCAAACTTTAAAGGGTACCTGTGGCTGGTGAATTATTAATGAAAGAATGAATTTGTAACTAAATAGCCAAACATTGCTAAATACTTAGTTTTGTACCAAACACTGTTCTAATAAGTTCGTATTTATGGATTCATATAATGTTCATCATAACCCCTGAGGTCTGTGCTTTTATAAAGCCATTATCCAAATGAGGGGATTGAGGTCCTGGTTCTGTATTTGTTGACCTGTGCAGATAAGGAGTGGCAGAATCTGAATGCTAGCATAGGAAACTTGTGGCAAGAAGTAGGACCTCATATGTGGCTGCCTCTAGTCGAAGAAAACAAATATCTATTTCCATAAACGAGTAGCTTTTGACCTCTTCATATCTCCAGACTTTTGAAAAGTCATGATCACACGCCCAGGAAGCAGTGCCTTCCTGCAGCAGCTTTGCACAAGGCACATTAGAGTTGCTTCTGGATCTTTTCTTACTGTCTCTAACATCATCCTAAGGACAGCTGCTCAGACTGTCATTTGAAAAGCACTCAGTTTCCCAAGCTGCCAATCCTTTTATACTAAAATGTGGGTCTGGGCTATAAGCTATTAACTGTCTTCCTCTCTCAATTCTATGGTTCTATAAAATGTTTCTTTGCTCTCAGATGTGCAAGTGAGGTACTGGGAACTAGAGAGAGAGAGAGAAAATAAAACCTTTGCCCTATTGAAAGCTGGTGAAATCCTTTCTATATCTGAAGTCTAGTAGAAATTGCATGGGGCTCGTCAATGAATAGAAATTAAATGAAAGATGAAAAGACATTGAAAAGAGAAAAATACTCCTTTCTCAGAATACACAATAGCCTGACTGTTTCACTACAGCTCTAAGCTCTATGGACCAGACTAAACGTTTTTGCATTTTTGACATGCCCAGCACTGAATATCTTGGATTTTTCTTTCAAAGCATGACTTACACTTCTTTGTCATATTTTCTCTATTTAATAGAGTGTCTTCTGCTTGAACCCTTTCAGAATGAATGAACTACACAACTCTAGGCCCACATTCTCCGTTTTATTTATCTTTTTGTTTATTTTTGGTACTTACTCAGAGAGTCAGCTTACTCTCTGGGTTGCAACCATTTTTAATGGTATTATTTCAACATCTGGCCAGCCTTCAATTTACCATTCTGTTGTTATCTATTCTGAATGCCACCTTTCTGGGGACAACCAAATTATGTCACTCTAGCAGTGCAGTATGAGAGTCACTATATGATGTGGTAACCCACTTTCCAGGAAGCCATCAGAGAAAAATGCACCCAAAGACCAACTCGAAAGCTCCCAACAGAGGCTGTCAGGACAGTCAGGATGTGAAAATTATCTGAGGTACCCATCACATGAATTGATAATTGTATAAATAAAAATATTGAGTAGCTGCTCAATGCAAGGTTGCTTGATGAGAAAGGGCAACGAAGTAATGACTTATGGCATAAATGAGTTTTGAAAATTTATGCTGAGTGACAAAAACCGATAACAAAGGGGGACTGGTAATTCCATTTATAAGAAAAGTCCAGAATAAGCAAATCTATAGAGAAAGAAATTAGCTAAGTGATTGCCTAGAGCAGAAATAAGTTCAGAAGAAATGAGGAAAGAGGGCTAATAAATTGGAGGTTCTTTTTGTCTGGTGAGGAAATTGGTCTACAATTAATTACAGAGGTGTGTCGTGCAAATCTCCTGATATATTTTTCTACAATCATTGACTTACATTTGAGGGAACATTATAGTACATGAATTGTCCCAAAACATATATATATATATATATATATATATATATATATATATATATGTATGTATATATATATATATAATATGCATATGTATATATATGATACATTATAACACATACATATCTAATGTATCATTAATATGTATGTATATATGTGTGTATATATATATATACATATATATATATATACATATATATATATATATATATATATATATATATATATAATATACTATAATTTGACCTCAATTGTATTTGAGTAAAAATAAACTTGGAAGCTAATCTTTTTGCCATAAAGGAAACCTTTTCCTCTGTTTTTTAACTAAGTTTCTTTTAGTTTGAGAAGTCACCTAGCAAAAGGCTGATTAGAGACAGAGAAAACAAGATTCTTATTAATATTTAAATATTTGTAAAATAGAAGCTCCAGAGACTTATGTGTTCTTTTTTAAAAAGAGATTAAAAATTTGCCCTTCAAGACATGATTTGCTTTGGTCAACAGACTGGGAAATTGCGGAGAATTAGTTGAAATTTTGACTGGTTTAGCGAGATCTGATGTGCACCTCATCTTGCTATAAACTCTTCACATTCAATGGTAGGGTCTCTCTCCCCATCGATACCTTAGAAGGAAATGCATACTTTGCTTTGAGACAGATAGGAAGGTGAGAAGAGAAGTATTCCATGTGTTGATTCTCAGTTGTCTTTGCCGTATAATAATGGTTCTGCCTAAACTGCGTACTGTGGGGAGGTTTATTCTGATCTCATTGATTATTGTTGTTGTGATCTTGCTGTTGTTTAAAGAACTTATCATTTATTTGTTGTTCTTAATGGTTTATTTTTGGCTGCACTCAGAAGGAGAAGCTCTCAGAGATGACAGCCTAGGTCTTTTGGTAATCTGTTCCTAGAAGTTGCCCCTGCAACACATACAAACACACACACACACACACACACACACACACACACACACACACACACACACACACACCACACACACACACACACACACACACACATACACACACACCACAGGCTTCCTTCATTTTCTTGGCCAAATATTGAGCATAATCAGAAGCCTTTTCCTTATTTTCCTTAATTAGTATGCTGGGGAGTTTGTGTTGCAGAAGTCAAAGAGTAGGAAGAAACTGGATCTTGGGTGTTTTGGTCCTAGCCTTTTTTACCTTCTTTGTTTCAGGGCTTTCTGACAATATACTGTCAGACATCATCTTCTTTACAGAAACTGAATGCTTTCAGATTCTGCTAGCTCTTTGGATCTCAAACCACCTAAGCACTGTCTCTTTGTGTCTGTCTCTGTTTCTCTCTCTCTCTCTCTCTCTCTCTCTCTCTCTCTCTCTCTCTCTCTCTCTCTCTGTCTCTCTCTCTCTCTCAATCCTTCTCTCTGTCTGTCTGTCTAACAAAAATAGAACATTGAGACTGGTATCCACATGAAACACCCAAACAGTTGTTAATGGTCTATAAGAATGTTGGAGAGATGGCTCAGAGGTTAAGAGCACTGACTGCTCTTCCAGGGATCCCGAGTTCAATTCCCAGAAGCCACTGTACTCACAAAAATAGTAAACAATAAATAAAGTTTAAAAATTTCCCCTACTCACCTCTCTTCACTTCTTATTGGTCTGTAAGAATGCCCTTCACTCACCAGCAGGAACACTCTGCTGTGAGCAAACCTTGTTAGTCATCCCCACCTCTGATTCGGACCACAGAATCCTTCTGCTCTTCGGAGCATCAGCATCTCCATCTGCAGCCACACAGTTCTCTTTTTTATGTAGCTTACAGGAAAGTAAGTTAAAAATGACATTAGAGACACCAGGGACCCCTGCCTTCTAAATCGTATAGCATATACAATCATTTTACCTGTTTAACTCTGTAGCACGAAAGAACAAAATAACATTAATATAAGTGAAGCTTCCCATCTAAATGCAACCAAAAATCATCATAATGTTGTTTTCAGAGTGTTTGCATAGTTCATAAAATGCTGGGTAGTCAGAGGCAATAACTAATCATCAGCAAACACTAACAAATACATTTAATCAGTGCAGCCTCTTTTCACTCTGTGAACCGAAAAAATAAAGCCCTCGAGGTCCATTCCAAAACTAAAAAAGACAAAGCTATCATGAAACTCTTACTTAGAATTCTACTTGGAAGACGTAGACTACTATAGTATATGTCTAATGAAATATTCTCGTCTCCTAGAAGTAGCAACTTAATTCGATGTAGTAACAAGAGAATCTTAGCTGGACTCATTCCTTGTATCCCTTCTTTGAGGGAGAAATTCCAGTGTTCAAGATCATCCTGAGCCAGTTAACATGTTCACATCTGAGCTAGGCCATGCTCCATGAGACTCCATCTTTTAAGGGATGACATTTCAAATGTAAATATAGAGTATCTAATTTAAAAAAAAAAAAGAGAAAAAAAAAACCTAAAACTACAACAATAACAACAACAACAATATATGAATTCTTTTAAACAATATACAATAAAAGACTTTGAATGGTTCTTCTCTAACTTCATGTAATTGAAATAAAAACTTTAATAGTATTTTTTTTTTCCAGAACTGGGGAAAGTGTGAATTGCAAATCAGGAGAGTGAAGGAAAGATATTTTGAATTCAGAAAGTGGAGGCAGCAAGCATTAGTTGCAGATGTCAAACATTTGAATGTAAGTTAAGATTTTGAGGAGACTGGTCAAGCGTGGAGGAGTCTTGGGGTTTATGATTAAAGAGCACAGACACTTATCTAAGAGGCTCAGCCAATCTATTTTAAACAGAGTTCTCTACCAAGTTTTTAACCTGATGAAGTTGTTTTGAACTGATTTATGTCCCTCCCTCCCCACTTGGGAATGTTGGGAATTGAATGCCGGGTCTTAGGTACCAACAAGGAATGCAACACCTCTGAGCACATCTGTAGTTGGAAATCATCTGTGCTAACATCTAATCAAAGTTATTGCAAAGCTTATTAATGGTTTTAACTATATTTTAAAATAATCATTGAATTTATCTTTTTTTGAAATAATTCTGTTTTTAGAGATTTTTCATATAAATGGTGTTTGGGTGTTCTGATTTTATATATGTCTATGTACATATGTAGAAGGTTTAGAGACCAGAAAACAATGTGAAATTCTCTGGAACTTGAGGTAGCAACCCTTGTTACCTGCCATGGGATGCTGAAAAACAGGGATATTCTGGAAAAGCAGTCAGTCCTTGACTTAGTCAGTGTCTCTATTCCTGCACAAACACCATGACCAAGAAGCAAGTTGGGGAGGAAAGGGTTTGTTTATTCAACTTACACTTCCACATTGTTTTTCATCACCAAAGGAAGTCAAGACTGAAACTCAAGCAGGTCAGGAAGCAGGAGCTGATGCAGAGGCCATGGAGGGATGCTGCTTACTGGCTTGCTTCCCCTGGTTTGCTCAGCCTACTTTCTTATAGAACCCAGGTCTACCAGCCCAGGGATGGCACCACCCACTATGGGCTGGGCCCTCTCCCCTTGTTCACTAGTTAAGAAAATGCCTTACAGCTGGATCTCATGGAGGCCTTTCCTCAACTGATTCTTTTTTCTCTGTGATAACTCCAGCTGTGACAAGTTAACACAAAACTAGCCAGTACAGTCCTCTTAAACATTGTCAGACCCTCCTTGAAATAATTCTTAAGAGGGGAGGGCTTCAGAGAGTCAGTTGTGACATTTCAAACTGCAAGTTCTACTCCCCATTTTCTGGTGACTAATCTCAGCCACACAGAAAGAAAGGCTTTATATATTTATGTATCTTTGTGGAGATGGACTTGTGACTACAATGGATGTATAATGATGCAAAGGTGATTTCCAATCATATGGTTGGTTAATGCTAATAAGCAAGTCAGGGTCAGGCTTCAGACCCTCTAGTGTCTCTTCTTAAAGTCAGAACATCAGTGTTCTCGCCTTTTCTGGATTGTCGTTTCCAGCCAGTATAGCTTTCCCCAGAACACTTCATCTTCAGTTTGCTGAATGTTCCAAGGATAGAGAAAGAATATGAAGGCAACCCAGCTTCCAACAGCCCTTGTCTCGGCGGGGGCTCACAGTGCAATCTCTATGTACCTGTAGGCCCAGAAGAGGAAAACATGAACTGCTCATTTACTTCAAACAGAATATAAAAGTGACAGTTACAGACTCGATGCTTCTCTTTAAAGTCCGTTCATGTTTGCCAAGGATTTATCGTCCTGAGACTTTCTTTGAGTAGAAATACTATGATAAATTAAAACCACTTTTGAATCAATACACTCTCAGCCCTACAGGTGCTTGATAAGGTTGTCTGACTTTTTTTGATTGTTGCTTTTTTAAAAAATATGCGCACAGTCATACTGCACATGGTCCATGGGCTGGCGGTTGTATAATTGTAGCTTACTGGTGTCTAATTTCAAATATAAAAATGGCTATGTTCCAAGTAACAGTCAGGGAAGCAGTATTTCTTTACACAGGAAGATTATTGGGGCAAATGCCAAGTCAGTGATATATTATTTTTATTTACAAAAATTACCCTTTTATACTGACTCACGCCTTGATGACACCAGACTTTAAAACCAAAGATGTGTTTTTCTGCCAACCATACAATGTATCCAAACAGGTGGTTTTACAGTTAAGCTAATGTGAACTTTTTAATAAACCATATTAAGCATGGACCAGCAACTGTGCGCATTTGGTAACGTATTCCTTTTTATAACAGCGCTTTAAGTGTTCCGCTGAAATACAGCCTTCGATGTGCTCTGTTCTTAGTTACCATTCTGAGGGACTGTGTATATTATATCAGCTCTGCCATCGCTACTGTTAGTGAGGAAAACGCTGGGAGCAATAGCAGCTCCGATCAACAGGGAGCCATATTAATTCTTTGAAATGTGCCTCGTAAGAGGAATCAGCTGTGTTTATTACAAGTCGAATATTACTTGAAATGGGAAGGTTACTCTAACTGTTATCATAATCTATGTGTCATTAACTTCCCTTGTTTAGGAAAAGAGATTAACAACCCTGGAAATTGCTATCATAAAGGCGTGAAGTATGACCACATATTCCCACCTAGAGAGAAAGTGGCGGCTTCTCCACTTCCTCCCAAGTCTTGTTTGTATGAAGTTGCTTCAGAATGTGAAATGACTTTGTAATTATTCTTTCTTGCTTCAGAATCCTAATTGCTGGCTGGATCTTCAGGACAAATGATAGCTACTTTGAACATTTGACTTTTTTTTGTAACTTTGTTTTTATTTTGTGTTTGCTACTGGGGATCAGGGAGAGCATATTTGTACTATGTCCAGAAGGCTGGGAAAAACAAGTGGACTTTTAGAAAATTATCATTTTATTTTCCAAATCAACATTAGTATTTTTTATTTATAAGATAAAATATATTACAGAGACATGTGTGATGAAGAGAAGGCTTTCAAAGAATAAAGAAATGAACCCATCTATCTACTTGTTGTCTAAATTTTTGGCTAGTTCTTTCTTTTCCATAAAATTAAAACAAGCAGATTAGAATGACTTCCTATTCTGACTATGGGATTTTGCCTTAATGAAAAATATGTGTGCTGGGGTCTTAGTATCCTAATGCAATCCAGTTCTTACCTGTCCATCAAGTGGCAGTCTGAAGATTGTTTAGCAGTTTTGGCGAGGGAAATACACACAGCAGCCAGCAGTGCCTATAACTCTGGAGTCAGAACACTGGGGTGGGGGAGGAAGAGTATAACATTTGAAATGTAAATACAGAGAATATCCAATAAATTTGAAAAAAAGGTTCATTTCTTCTTAATAACATTGAAATAATCAGATGGATATATGAATTTGGAGATTTTCAAAATTTTTTAAATCCCAGTTTATCACTCTATAATCATCTATAATCTCACTGAAGGAAAAAGTAAATACTCAGTACAAATTAGTACACATGTGCACACACACACACACATGCATGCATGCACACACATGCAGGCACACATGCACACATTCGTAGTCCCAGCATTTAAGAAATATAGGCAACTCAATTGTTGACTACATTGCAAGTTTAAAATCAGCCTGGGTGCCACAAAAGCTTGTCAAGAAAGGAAGGAAGGAAGGATGGAAGGAAAGAAGGAAGGAGGAAGGAAGAAAGGGGGAAGAAAGGGCAACTCCTAACTAAATCTATAGCTCAGATAGCAGTGTCTGGCATCAATGTGAGAAGAGACTTTTGTTCCAGAGAAGGCACATTTTTCCAACGTAGGGGAATGACAAGACAATGGGTTGGAGGGGGTATCAGAAGAGAGTGCACCTTTGTGAAGACAACTGGAAGTGGGAGATGGGAGTGAGGCCCCAGTAAAGTGATAACATCTCAAATGTAAACACAGAGTATCTAATAAAAACAAAAACTGAATCTTGGTTAGAAAGAAAAATCAATTTAATTGGTTGTTATTTTGGTTTATGTTTAAGAAGATTATTTTATAATGTACACTGGCTATTTTTTTCTGAAAAATGAAAATATAAGAACACGGTAAAAAATTTTCAAATTAAAAGATAGCTATAATGTGTTTATTTATTTACTGTGTATGCATGAATACTCAGGCCATGTCTATTGAGATTAAAGGTTGAGGATCACTTGTTGGAGTCATTTCCAAACTCTGTCATATTTGTCTATGGGTCTAACTCAGGTAGTCTGCCTTGGTAGCAGGTACCATTATCCACTGAGTAACACCATGGTCCCTATGGTGTTTTAACATATTCTTTTGTGTTCACAGGGCCAGTGCATCATGGACAAGTCTCCTACATCTCTCCACCAATTCACCTTGACTCTGACCTAGAAAGACCCCCTATCAGAGGTGAGTTTTCTTGATTTGAGGTAAAAGGAGCATTATTCTGTGCCAAGTAAGTGGAGTTAATGAAGTTAGAAATGGTTGTAATATGCATTTGTAGTCCAGTACCTTTTCAAAAATGAAGAAGAAAAGTAATATGTAAATAACGGGTCAGAAAATCTTACAATCAGAGCATGAAATACTATTTTGAGAAGCAGATGAGTCCATTTATTTTAAAAACTATGTATCCTGTGGCATCTAAAGGAGGACTATTTGGGTCCTTTTCAGGGTGACATATCAACATATCATTGCTCAGATTTACCTTTCTGTCACTGATATTTTTTTTTTTAGAGTAGGATACTTGCTTGCAATGTCACGATTAAAGTCACAGTGAAAACATTTTTTCCTGAAAAAAATAGTATTTTAATGAATAATTTTAGAATGCTTTGTGATGCCAATATTCTTACTGACTCATAAAATCATATAAATTAAAAGGATTTTGTCCACCAAAACCAGTTGAAAATATTTGTTGTTACTAAGCCGCAATAAAAATGGAAAGGTAACATTAATTAGTAGAACATGTAAAGCTAAAATGCAGTTTTCTGTTTTTTAAAAAAATTCCAGTCCCTAGTTTTTAAAATGTTCTACAGTGTCCAGACCTAATATTCCACAGTCATGCTTTCCAGATTTATAACTAACAAGTACATGAGGGGTTAAATTTTGGTCTTAAATATGACACATTTTTCTACTAAACCCATCACTGGTTTGGCAAAAGTCAGTAGGTGTACATTTTTTTTTTACACATACCTTCTGCTTGAGCATTTTCTTTCTAACAAGTCTCTTACCTGCTGTGCATCCTGTAAGAATGTAGTGGACGAGGAGGTTGTGCTTTTCTACCCGTTTGTCATAGTTCCACGATTTCCAAAGAGATGTTCTATGCCCAAGTGTCTTAGTGATTTTCTCAAAGACATTGGATTTTACTGGAAAGAGTGTGGGCTTTCCTCCCTTGTCTGTGTGCTCCTAGAGGACATATTGTCATAATTACTGTCTTTCAGCCACTGGACTGAGCTTGGTAGCTAGTGGAGAGTATTCTCATGATTTCTGTCCAAATGACCAGCAGTGAAAAGTGATAGAGTAAACTTTGCTGAAAGAAATTTTTTTTCTCTTTTACAAGAGATAAAGATATAGGGAATGTGTTTTCATAAGAGATAGCACAATGTGCCAACACAGGAAATATGAGTTTATTTTTATTCATAAAAGAGCACACTGGAAGAGATGGCTAGAATGATGAAATATGACAGTTTCTAAAGCATCCCATATTCTATACCAAGGAGTTTGTACTTTGTCCTAGGAAAAGGCAGGCCCCTTTGGGGTGTTTACTCTAGAATGAATGATATAGCATTGTATCAATTCTGGACACAAGGATAATCTCTGTGACACCAGGGTAGATGATGAGCTAGTTGGGGAAGGTGTTGGCAAAGAAAGGTGACTCTCAAGGGTTGAGATAAAATATGATGGCACACTTAACTGGAATTATGCCTGATAAGAGGATCTGAAAATCATATCTGACTCTCTAGCACAGGGATGGGGCAAGGGTGCCTCTGATGGGTCTGTGTTGATTGACTAAGCTAATGAAGCTTGAGCATTTGTAGCTTTTTCAGATTCTATGTTGGAATTTAACCCTCACTGTAGCAGATATAAGACAGGGCCTCTACTCTCACTGATGCCTTGGCACTAAAGTAAAAGGGACAGAAAGTAGGTAGTGGTGTTGTAGTGTTGCTACCCTGCCACGTGAAGCTGATCATCTTAGAACAACTTCCTTCCAAAACTGAGTCTCACAGCCTCTTGCTCTGGGATTTCATAGTTTCTAAATCTGTGGGAAAATATATTTTCTTTTCTCTTTAGATTATCCAGTCCCAAATATTTTATTATAGCAACAGAAAGTGATGGAGATACCTGATGAAAGCAACAGAGTCTCTCACTAAGAACAGGCAGGAATGCAAATTGATACATTGATTTGTCCATGCTAATTATTAAAAGATTGTACTCACCAAGGCTAAGCGACTATTTACATAATTTGAGTACTTTATCTTAATTAGTTATCACCCCAGTATAACCTGAGAACAAGTATTTAAAAGTGGTGGCTGGAATGAATGAGGAATCTACTCCAAAATGGTATGTATCTAGACAGCAAGAAGTATCACAATGATGATTGGTTGGATTGGCTTTGTGCTCAGAAGGCCAGATGCTTAGTGGTCAGCACTCTGGATGGATTTCTAAGGAAGTGTGTCAGACAATTTTGACAATTGTCTTATAAGGTAGTGACCTCTTGCCTCTTGTTGATCTTCAGTCTAGTCTACCACCTTCACTGTCACATCAGAAGTGGTTCCCAGTAATAGGAAGGCTAGCGTGAGGCTGGGCTGGGCTTCTCCTTGAGTTGTGCTAGTTAATGGCTTACTTGTCACGAAAGTCATGTAGCCTACCTCAGACTTCAAGAATAGATGTGAATTGTATCTTGTTAGGGAAGACACACGAAGTGGCATTTAAGATGTTTCTGAAGCCATGTATAAATCAAATAAATTTAGAATGTTTCTGAAATTTCTGATTTGGAAGCTGTAGGCAATGTTGCTGTGTGCATCTTCAATGACCTCACTGACCTAAAAGTAAAATTTAAGATGCTTGTGGGGAGCAGAGACATGGAGCAGAGTGATATTTGGTAGGTACTGCACACGATAAAGCTATTGCTGCTATGTGAGTTCATTGCAGCAATGTGTGGGAAAAGAATAGGCTTTGGAACCAGGTTGCTCTGCCATCTCTCCAACCAAAACAATGAGATCAGTCTGGCAGGCCTAATAAAAAAATACATATTAAGTATCTGCCTCATACTAGACCTTGAGAAATTCACAGGAAAGTAAGTAGGCATTGTTAAAAACCTGGATTTCAAATGGCATCCACCTCATTCATATTGATGGGTGGTTTTGAGTTGATAAAGAATGAACAATGACCCCTCAGCATTAAACACTAATGCTTAATATTTACTTCAGAATATATAGAGACTTTATTTTTATATAACTTAAATAAGCAAATAAAGTCAGAGTAACTACACCATGAATTCTCTTCAACATGGGTGCCTAAACAGGACTCAAATAAGCATGACATCAATAGGGATGGAACATGGAGTCCTCACAGAATGACTGTTTTTATAGTCCCTCATGCTCATACAATCTTCAACATGAACTGACCCACAGACCCTTGATCATCTACATTTATAATCACTACCTTATATAAAACAGTCTTTTGTTTGTTTTACTAAGAAATAGCATTAAGGGGCTACTCAGATGACTTGGAGGTTAAAGTTCCTGCCCCACAACTGTGATGACGAGGTCCTCAGAACCCACATACAAGACAGGCATGGTGAAATGTGGGTAATCCCATTGCTGGACAGCCAGTGATAGGAGATCTACAGAAGAGACTGTCTAGCCAGACGAGGCAGATGGGACGTTCTGGATTCAATTCAGAGACTCTGCTTCAGTGAATATGATAGAGTAGGACTGACAAAATCTTATGACCTCTACCTCATGCTTCCACACACAGAGGCACTGCATACATACCTGTCCACACTTACATGCATACACGCATGCAACACAAAGAATCCAAGAGACAGTTTAACAAGAGTGGAATATGGGAAATTATCAAAATCTCATTACCTAGAAAGGCTACATCTTTTCAAAGACTGACATTTCATTCAGAGGCAGATGTTAAAGAGAAAGCTGAGGTGGGGTAACAGTATGGTTGCTTTCGAGCTACAAAGAATTTCTCCTCAGCTAGCAAAGGTTATATCCATTGACTATTTTTGTATAGACTGTATAGTGTTGTAAGAATAGTCAAATTATATATCTCTCTACATATTCATATTCTTCTATTAGTTGAGAGGGAAAAGGGAGAGGATGAGGGGAGAGAATTTCTTTTGCATGTTGGAGATGTTATTTGCCTGGAGATGGTGTCAGGATTTTTGAATCTGTGGAATGCTACTTACAATATTTTTGTGAGATTGTGTGACAATTTATGTGGAACAACACATGAACTATTACTGGCTAGCTAATCAGCTTCCTCCCCCCTAAGTTCTATTACAGTTTTACCTACACTGAACACAGGGAAAGCATCTCAGTTGTCTGATTGCTGCGTCAGTTTCCCTATTTGCCATACATAGGATCAGGAACTTTAATGCTTTAAATATTACTTTGTGTATTTTATGGAATTGAGTATATCCTTATAATGAAACTATAATTAATTAATTTCTGCTTGCCAGTGTAGTAAAATAAATCACATTTTTAAAATATACAAATGTAACCTACAATATTAGCCTAGGAAACTAATAATAATATGGAAGATAACTAAGAATCTTTATCATCTTATTTCAGTGAAAGTGGAACTACTTTAGGTTACTCATTACTTCGTTCTATAAATACTCACTGTGATTTGCCATGGTTAAGCAATAGTTAATAACATTGGATGTATGTTTTAAAACTGGATTCTGCAGCTGGAGAGATGGGCCAAAGAATAAGAGCATTTACTCCTACAGGACCAGAGTTCGGTTCCTAGCGTCTATAACAGATGGCTTACAAAAGCCTCCAACTTCACCTCCCAAGAATCTAACACACTTGTCCTGGCATCTTGGGTCAACCACAGATACATCCAGCATATAATCACACTGGTGTATACTTAGATTTTTAAATAGATTTTTCAAAAAAAGGAAAACCCCATTCTTTAAACTTTTCCTTATATATATATTCACATATTGTAAACAGAGATAGACAGCTATATCTGCTTCAGATTGCTCCTCACAGGCTGGCTTCTAAATGACTCCCTTTGGATTTGCTTCACTGGCCCACACTATCTTTCCTGTGTGCTGTCATTTTTTGTGAGAATGTATGGCATTTCTCCTGTTTGTCAGATGTCTCCTTTTTTATTCCGTGAAGCTGAATTCTGTCCAATACATTCTTAGGAACCCAAAGGAAAATAGCCTAACAACTTACGAAACACTCTTGAGCTAACCGGTATACTCTCTGTGGCTGTAAAGTGGCCGTCTAATATAAATTCAGTGGCACTTACCCACTAATGAGTAAATTTGAGAGTTTTTGTTCTTTAAGTCCAATGTGACCATACATGGCATTTGGTCACATAATTTATGCCTGCAATGACTTTATGTGCATTCTTCAATTTACAGATTTTATTACTGAATAGGGGTGTAAATTCCAGTAGTTTACTAGTGCATTAATGTCACAATACATTACAAGGTAATTAACCAGAGATGCCACTATAAATAGAAAAAATAGTCACAGCCTTCACCATAAACTACTTAATAAAAACAAACTCCTGAATCAGCATTCACCATTACAGTATTTTTCCTTGACATATGTCTCATTAATCAGTACTTCTAAAAGAAAAAAAAAAAAAAAAAAAAAAAAACCAAAACAGAAAGCTTTGTCTACAAGCACTATTGTTTTTAAACCTTTCATTATTAAAACATTTGTTATAATTTGTAATTGATTTAATGGAATTTATTATATATATATATATATATATATATATATATATATATATATGCATAGAAAATATATGCATGCCTTTGAGACACATTCCCTAATTTTATACACATGAAAATGAGAGAAATATTGGAGCCCTGGATATTTTGTGACAGATGTGTATATCATAGTTCCTAGGAGGATTCATTAGGAATTGCAGTTCTTGATGTCAGAGAGATAGTTTTGTGGTTCAGAACATTGGTTTCTACTCTAAAAGACCCAGGTAACATCCCCAGCACCCACCTGGCTGGTCTGTAGCTCCAGTTCCAAGAGATATGATGACCTCTTATGTGGTCCACAATCCTTCTCCTAGTCTTTTTTGCCTCCAAATTCTTCATTTGCAAAGTGTTCTTCCTCAGAGTCATGTCTGTGGCAGACAGCATCACCCAGGCAAGGGGCTTATGGGAGAATCTGTGAAGACTTTAGAGTGAGAATTCAGAGCAGAAGTTTATGTAAGGTTCAAATGCACTAATTAGGATATCTTCTTCAGGTGACCCTTGGCTCACAAGTTTTATTGATACTTCTTTGTTGTCATATTCAGTTTGGTGACAACCTTAGAGTAGATTACTAGATTACTCACATTGAAACATGTAATCAGGGTGGAGTCATTAAGTAAAATGGATTCTTCCTTGCCTCACAAGGGCTTTAACTTGAGAGTTAGGATATCAAAGCCTTCCTGACCACACAGACCTTCCATTGAGTCAGCTGATTCATGCTCTTCTCTTGAATTTGAAGAATAAAATTTATGCAACACAGGTGAGTGTGTTATAGCGAAAAGCTTACTACTGTCTGGGGGTGGAATCAGAAGGAAAATAAGGGCAGAGTTCCTGGCAGGAACCCACCAAATGCAAGGTTCCATGACACCACTAGTCTGAGGGCTTCCTCAGAGGTAGGACAGAACCTGGAGTGAGGTATGGACGCTGAGGGTATTTCCAGTTGACCTACACCCAGGCACCTGGGTGTGGCAAAGCATCCCCTTCTGGCATTGCTCATCTTTGGCAAAGACAGAACCAGGCCATTTCTATACAGACAAGAATTGAGGTGCCTCTTCCTATACTCCCTTGTCCTCTGTTCTGACCAGTATCCATGGCAACTGTAATTAGATGGATGCATGTCAAGTTTCAAATAAATAAATAAACAAATAAATAAATAAATAAATAATGAATTTCGGAATCTTCCTTTTGTAATATTAATAACCACAATATTTTGAATACATTAATCTATAGGAACGTTGATAGGTACTATGTTGATGCCACCTTCCAGGGTGATAGTGAAAATCGATCATACAACATTTGAAATATAAACATATTAAAATATATACATATTGAAATATATACATACTAAACATATACATATTGAAATATATACATATATTCTACTGATAGAATCTCAAATCAAGGTAATGTACCATACTTTTTGCATTTTAAAGTGTTAAGTTGAAACTTGTATTCTGAGGAAAAAGCCAAAAGGTTTACTTACATTTGCATAAAATGTTTATTTTAAAACATTTCTTCTGTAATAAACTCAGTAAGATAACCATGGTTCAATGGGCACTTAATCAATAAAGTAGAATAATGCCAATCCTTAAGTTCCATGTGTGAATTAAATTACAATGAACAAAACCACACACTGAAAATATTTCTTAAAGTTCAAAATAAGCAGATGGTGCTGCCTGATGCATCTGCATTAAAAATAGTCTTGAGCCAACGATTTAGCATCACAAATTAGAGTCCTTGACACGCAGTATCATCCAGTGAAAAGTAAAAACATTTAGAGTGATTAAAATAAAAAGAAGGACTGTGACATTTGTCCTTTCTCAAGAGTTTCCAGGCCGGATCACTAATGGTCTATGATTCTGCTTTTCTAGCTTACCTCCCTGTACAGAGTGTAAAATGAGATGTACATTTCTTAGTTTTCCCCACATTTTTCTCAAGAAAATGTATTGAAACTTGTACCATAGCCACTGTGGTCATGTTTAGGTGCTCTCAACATGTTACCACTCTTTCATATACTTCTAAATCCCAAACAGTATTTTTTGAGGGGGGTGTGTGTGTGATGTACCGTGAGGAGCTAGAGAGATACCTCAGTGGTTAAAAGCATTTATTCTTGCAGAAAACCTAGGCTTTATCACCAGCTCTTACAGGGGGCTCCCAACTATCAATAACTATAGTTCCTGAAAATTTGACAGTGCCTTCCCACCTCCCTAGGTACCAGGCATGCATGTGAAACAAAAACAAATGCAAGCAAAACAATCATACACATAAATAACTCTACCAAAACCGTTAAAAGTACACAGTGAACATCAGAAATACAGGGAGAGAGTATAGTTTACTGCTAATATTTGCATTGAGATGAATGGAAACAAAATTCTACACAAAATGATAAAATAGTTTTCCATTCAGTTTTGTCAGAACAAGGGTTTTGTAAGCCTATAATACCATACTTCCCAAACACAATGTTGCATGAAACTTAATAGTTATCATTTGGAAAAACAAAACCTTAGTTCATCGGTCTGGTCTCTTGTGGAATTTAATTAATATGTCAAGAAAAAAACATCTTAAAGAGAGCAAAGAGATCTGGTAGTTTTCAAATTAGGGCTTTAGGTTACTTGTATTATTCTCAGCATGAGCCTAGTGTGAAGGAAAACAGTTTGGCTGAATACTCCTTAGTCACTGGCTCAGCCAATGAGATTTTTGGTCTCTAAGGGCCCATAAATAGAGGCATGTGCTATGACACTCTGGCCATTGTCCCTGGCTTCAGCAAGAACAATTCTTTCTGTGGTCTCTGTTTTCCCTGAGGGAATCTATTGCCTATATACATGGAATATCAGGAGGATTATGCAACCTCTAAACATCCACTGCCAGGTCATTATCTGAACTTTGCCTGTCCCCCAGCTCAGTGCCTCCACCTCCTCTCTGCAGACTGCTCCTGGCCTGGCTTTCCAGAGATTGCTACAGTCAGTGGTGGGCCTTTTATCTGTTTGTCTCATTTTATGCTTATCCTCACAGAAAAGTATTACTCCATTTCCGAGAGATACTATTTTCCAATAATTACTGCTTTGTGTGTGTGTGTGTGTGTGTGTGTGTGTGTGTGTGTATGTGTGTGTGTGTGTCTAAGAGAGAGAGATAGAGAGACATAGATAGATAGATAGAGAAAGAGAGAGAGACAGAGAGAGACAGAGAGACAGAGACAGCAGGAATGTACAGGGAGAATTTTTACCTTCATAAGGATAAAGAAAATGTTCCAACCAATATTAGAACCTAAAGCATATATAGAAATGTACTAGGGCATATTACCATGAATAGAAAATGAACTGTGACTTTGTTTCCCACAGTATGTCTTATAACAAGTATTGCTTAATGGAACATATTACCAGCAAGGGACGAGAGAACCTGACCATCCCTGACTTAATCTCATTTTTAATAAAATCCTCTACCATTTTTAGTTTTTTTTCTTATGAATACAGTAGGATTTTCACATTTGAGTCAGAGGTAATAAATTTTGTCACTGTATTACAGACATTTCTAAGTTAATATGCAATTATCATTTATGTGTGGCTGTATATCTTATTTTAAATTGTACTATACACTCTCCCCAAAAATATTAATGTAACATAATCACCAGAAAATAACTGTATATGTATACAGTGAAAATTCCTGAGCTCACTGCCTGGAGCTGACATTTGGCTAGTACTACCAAACCCTGCAGGAAGGCAGAAGGCCTGCTTTGACTTAGACTCAAATCTGAGATGTTTGGTTCTGAAAACATTCCTTTCCTTTTTCATTTCAATTTTATTTGAGCATGATGTAGATTCTCAAGATTAAGTATTAGCCAAAAAAGATGATCACCCTAGTCTTAGATTTTGCTAGACATGTGTGAATGCATTTGAATCATCTCTTAGGGGTTTTGTTGTTGTTGTTGTTGTTTTGTTTTGTTTTTACAAGGTTAGCTTATTCCTTTCCAGGAGTTCACTGTTATCTTAGTGACTGCTTTTCTATTGCTGAGATATAGCAGCTTGACTAAGATGGCTTCTTTGAATAAGGGTTTAATTTGGGGCTTACAGTTTAAGCAGGATAAAATCTAAGACCTTCATGACAGAGAACATAGGAGCCAGGAGGCACACATGGCTCTGGGGGGTGTCTGAAGGAAGCAGAGGCTAGAGAGGAAGGGAGTTAGGTGGAAAGAAAGGGAGGGCCCACTGAGAACAGCATGAATCTGTTAAAACCTCAATGCCTACCCCCAGTGACACACCTTCTCCAACAATGCCTCCTATTCCAACAAACGAACAGAACAATTGCACCAAACAGGGTACACATGTTCAAATTTATGGGCTTATTAGGGGGAGTGCATTCTCATTCAAACTACTACACTTGATTATTTTCAGTCTGTATAACCTTATATCCAACTTTATTGTTCATGCTACTGCTATGTCTGGTTCCCAGAAATTATTAATTCTTCTACTACTTGAAGGGAGGCATCTTGTTATACAAAATGTGTGTGTGAATATGATCCTTTTGGTTCTCAGATGAATCTGTATTTTTATAAGCCACTTCTTCGGCCAGAATGCAGTTTGAAAGTGTGCGTGTATGTGTGTGTGTGTGTGTGTGTGTGTGAGTGTGTGTGTGTGTGTGTGTGTGTGTGTGTGTGTGTGTGTGTGTTTCTTCTATAGAGTCAATCTGTATACAATTTGGGGAAAGGTTCTATGTCCTTACTAGTTTCTTGTATGGAAGGTCTGGGGTTATTGTTTGTTTGTTTTGTTATTATAAATTTACATTTAACCTTCATACTATTTTTTTTCTTTGTGTGGAAAACTAGACTTAAATACTGTATATAAGATAATGAAAGTTAGTAATGCTCCTTATTTCAAAAAGTGTGTAAAGTCTAAAGGTTTCTCAAACAGAAATTCGTAATTAGCACCGAAACAATGTTTTCCTTCACAACCATTGATAGACAAATGTTTCTGCCCAAGAAACACTGGCTTTAATTTTTATTTATTCATTAACACCTAGTTAGCATACCTTTACACTAAGAGGCACTAGGCTCTCTTAATTATGAGTATTTTCTCAGTTACTTCTACTTCTGGGTTCACTAATAATTTATAATTCTTAACAGTCCATCAAAAATAAGTATTCATTGCTGTTAATTTTAGCATCAGAGTCTATTGGACAAGGTTAAATACATCAATCAATTTGACTATGCCATGCATTCAGTATTGATACCTTCATGCATTGACCATGTGACTAAAGGCTACAGTAGCTCAGATTTTTCAAGCAATCTCTTTTCTCAACTTTGTGTCACTTCTTTGGAAGTAAATGACTCTATGACCTGTTCAGCGCTATCCAAATGCAGGTTAATTTAATTCAGTGATATTCTCTTGCTGTAGTTTGAAGCCCATATGTCAGGGATAATGAAGATATAGCAAAGTACCCAACAGAGCTCTCAATGTACTTATCTTCCCCCAACACTGCTAACATAATTATGATACAATTGCAGTTTTATGCAAGGAATGTTATATTTCTTTTTGAATGATACACACTAAATGTCTAGACTCTGTGTTCATTAGTCTTATAGAAAACTACAAACTGGCTTGTCTCTGTTCTTCTAAAAGACTTGACTCATATTCTGTATTCAGCAAGGATTCTTGTGTACCATTGCATGGCTTACCTCTTCTTATGAATGACTTATGAATGTTGTTGGGTAAGCAATTCACCAACTCACACGAAGAAAACATCAGAGAGAACCTTCAGTCATGTAAACTAGGGTTATGTCCAACAGTATATTATTCCCAGTATAAGAAAAGCTGAAAATAAAATTAGCTCAAATCTGCCTTTGCTGTGGATACAATTGGGAAGAGAAGTATGCAGACAGACATCAGTAGAACTGTGGTCAGTACCACATCAGGCACGTGTTGTTGGTCATATGCTTAATGATTTATAGGCAAGGCAACTAGAATCTTAATGCAATATTTTAAGAAATAGTTTAATTAAGTCAAATAAATTTTATAAGGCTCTATTACAATGAATATATCACGTGATATACTCAAGAACAGACAATATGATAGGGAACAAGAGAAAATAGGTTTCTCCCTCTTGGACATTATCTTATAATAAGGAAAAGTGAACAACAGATTAATTGTCCACTTAACCCATGATGATTATAATTAACTATAAAGAGATACATGGCAGATGGTCAAGAGAAGCTGCTCAGGAGATGTGAAACAGAACCAAAACAGAAATAATGAAAATCAGTTGGTCATAATCAAAGTTAAGGATTCTATGTGGAAAGCTCTCTGAGATGAGAAATTCATGGGATTTGCTTGTTCATCAGCCTCATCCGTGTCAAAACCTCTGATATTTGGGCATGGATAGGACTGGTCAGAATTTCACCACATTGAAGTATACACAGGAGAGAAGTCTATTTTTTGTAATAAAACCCAGTAAGTGGATAAGGTAGTTTCTGGAACACGGAGGAGGGACCTAATGCACAAGATGACCATGCAGGGCCTTCTAAACAATGAAGGGAGTGGGGGTTTCATTTTAAGAGCTGTGAGTATCCCTGAAGGGTTTTTACACAGAGTACTACATAATCTGATTTCGATTTCTAAAAGACGACTCTAGCTACAGGATGGAAACTGGTCCAGAGGGACGTAAATCCAATCATACTGGTGTGGCCTTTCCTTAAAATTTCATTTACAGAGTTCTCTGTCTTTCCAGGGCAGTTCTCCGAAGATTCCCTCCCTTTCCTCCTCCATTTTCCACATTAGTGACCGGCCTCTAGGTCATGTGTGATTTCTCTGATCCAGTTATTGCAGATGGACTCAGAAACAGACCAATTTGACCCTCAGGACCAAGTCCGGGCCCTCAGCATCAGTTGCTGAGGAAACTCATGCTTGCATTCCAATAAAAGCCCCAGGGTTACATTTTGGGCAGAGAATCAGAGCATACCCAGCTAACAGACAACCAGCAAGAAGCCCACATCTGCCAAGCCCTGAAGTCAATTTCTCTTGGTGGGCAAGACTATTGAATCCTATAAGAGCAAAAATGTGTTTAGATTCTTGGTTGGTAGATTTCTAGACCTTGACCTAGTGCCAGGTTCATCTCTTTTGACTCTCGCAGCTAGTAAGGCTGCATTAAAAAAAAATGACCTAGTGAATTGAGAAAAGATACATAAAGAAATAGTAGCTCAGTGTGTCACTGTGATTGGTGGTAGTCATTCTAAATGTTGTCGGCACAGTGATAAACTCCTAAGAACACTCTACATGAAAGCCATTAATGATAGTCTCTGCGCACGGGAAATAGTTAGGCTGGTGCTAAGGTGAGGGTGGATAGAGGGTGCAGAGAGTTAATTGGTTGTTTCCACAAAAGGTTATCAGGAGTGCAGCTGATAGAGAGTCTTAGTGAACACAGGAAGAAGACTGATTCATAGACACTGCCATGAAAGTGTAACGGGACTTGATGACTGTTGGATATATTGGCGATGCTGGGAGACAAATACAATTCCTTGATTTCTAATTTGGATAATTCTGGGAGATGTTGGTAGTGTTCTGGAAGACAAGGGCAATGCATGTCAGCGCTAATGATCGCCCATCTGTAATTCTGTAAAAACAGTTTTCGATGTGAAATATGATCGGGAAAAACGTTTCCTTTCAGGCTTCAGGAGAAGTAAAAAAAAATAATTTCAAGAGTGTCTGGGACCTTTAGCCTTTTTCTAAGTAATTGAATTGGCCCTTGGTTATCTGGTGGTTAGTTATCCCATGATGTAATTTGTTTAGAAAAGTATAATTACTAGATTTATGTGATACCGAGTCTGATAAAGATCTTTCCTGGAATGGAAAGGCACGCCTGCCAGCCTTTATTTAGCTTTTAATGAGTGAATAAATGAAGGCTAAGCCCCAAAGTGAGTGGTACCTACAGTCACCAAATGGCCCATGCAGTCTCCTTGTTTCAATGTTTTGAATGACTGTTCTTTTTTATCTCAAATGTGTATGTCCATTTGAGGAAGCACCTTAGGGCATACTTTGTTGGTAGATAAAGTAATTCTTAAAGACACAACACTAGAAAGAAAAGGGAAACAAAGAAGTAGACATTCATGAGTTTTTTCTGTTGTATTCTGCTGCTATGTGAAAATGTGCAGCAAGTATCCTATAGAAAACAAGTTTCTAAGAGCAAACCCACAGTTTGGAAAATCACTCAGCCCCATCAAAATCTCTAGTAGCATTTTTTTTATAAAGTCTGTCATTATAATATTTTCTGATGAGCTTAAAAACACATAGGAACTGCTGCTCTGAAGGACTGCTTAATTGAGTGGCTCATTTTGCACTTTACAAGAATGTGCACTTTGAAAACATCGGTGAAATTTGGTATTTCCCACCTGGCTTCAGCACAGCTGGATATGGCACTGATTTTGAGGGTCCACATGGCTGCAGCCCTACTCTAAGGCAAATGGCAACACCTTCACACCCCTCTCCCCCAAAGAGCATGCCTTTAGTTAATTTATTTAAGCTCAGCCTGTTCCTCCTGCTCTTCCTCCTCCTCCTCCTTCTCCTCCCCTTTCCATTCCCAGTGCTCTCAACATCATTGCTGCTAGTCATGCTCTAAACTGAAATATTTCTAGGGAAAAGATTAGTTTTAAGTGAGCAGATGGACCCGTCTTAAGACAAGCTGCTCTATTAATAAACATGTGTGGTACTTTATCAGCAAAGGAGCCTATTTTGACATTTTGTGGAGATGATTTGTATGGGCTATCACCATCACACCTGGTGCAGGGACAATAAATGGGCACTTAATAGTCAAGTAGTGTGCAGATACCTTCCATTATAACTTCATTATGTCAGATGTAATCATCTATTACCGGATGTCAGACATTTAATTTATGATCAGTTGCCCTCTGGAATAAGTGACCAATCAAATGAAGAGTCCATTCACATCAGTTTCACTGGATTTCTTTCTCCCCTAAACCGTCCCTTAAACACATAAAATTGAGTTGAGATCCTTTTAGAGTTCTAGAACATAAAACATTTTCTATGTGTGAAATTTTTAAAGAAGGTAACATATGGGTCACATCTAATAAAGAATTCCATGTTTAGATATGCTAATTAACAGACTTCTCTTGAAAGTAGTGTGTATAATTCATTTGTTTGCTTTAGTAATGCCCAAGTTTGGCTGTGGTATAGTAATAATACTTCTGGGAAAAACAACAAAAATTCTCATTAGAGAATCTAGCTATCTATCAGTGGACATATAGCTAGTAATAATGTGTAGTCAATTAAAAGTAACATAAGGGAAAAGGCCTGGAGAGATGGCTTATCAGTCCAGAGTAGAGGACCTGGGTTCAGCTCCCTTACTTTGAGGACAATTCACAGCCATCCTGAACTACCTGGCCAGGAGATGAGGCTCTCTCTGGCTTCCCCAGGCAGTAGGCATGCGCAAGATGTGCATACGCACATATGAGAAAAGCATTTATACACTTAAAGAATAAATCTTTTCAAAACTCATGTAAGGATAATTTCATATTATACATTTCTTACCATAGCTAAAAGCAGAGCCTTCTCAGCTGGACAGCATAAACAAGGGTTCAGCTCACAGTGGCAACATCAGTAGGCTTTGTATCAAATATACGGTGCCAAATGGAGGTTGGGTTTGGGAATGAAAAGCTGAGGGAAATAAAAAGAGGGTGATGAACTAGTACTTTGTGGATTTTAAGACTTGATGGCCCCTGCTGACATCCATGCAATCTTGGAGCACCTTTCTTTAGGCTGAGGAGAATGCAGTTGGAAAGGTACCATGACGTATTCAAGATCCCTGCTAGAGAGACGCTGAGGTCCGGGCAAGGCTTTCAATTGAAGTTACTCTCTGTGGAGATCTTTCCCAGTATTTCTAAACTACTATCAGATAGGACCCCAGTGCTGGAGCAATGAAACTAAATTTTTGGCAAAAAGAATCTCAAAGGCTGTTTTCACTGTAAATGAAATTATTATCCAGACCTATTATGGAGAGACCAGTTGTTACACAGCGAGAAAAATATCAACAAAGTTATAGCAAAAATGAATGTTAGCACAATAAATCTATATTAGACTCCAAGTCTATGTCATAATTATTCTGTGCATGTGAAAGGCTAGAGCTGTCAAAAAAGTTACACAATCTCTGACCTGCCTGTCTTCCATCAGGGAAGTAAGGTGGCCGACCATTAACCTTCTTACCAGAGTTTTGAGAAGAAACTGCATTTGGAAATGACATCCTCCCTTTTTTTTTTTTTTTTAAGGATAGATGAGGGAAAGATGTTCAATGAAGAATAAAAGGTTTAATTCTAATGTCCTAGAAAATGGAAAATTGGGAAAGTGTGAAGAAACTCAATTACCAGCCTGTAATTAGCATGACCACAGCAGCCCCCAAGCTGTTCTCTTTATCTTTCCGGGTGGTCACTGTCACATAGAGTCTCTAACAAGATCTCCAGTACTTGAGAGACTGGGATGTTGAGAGGGGGTATCCTGAGGATAGGGGAGAATCTTTTCATAACCAATGCAATAGCAGTATTGCTAGTGTTTTTTTTCTGGTGAAAACCCACCGAGGGAGCAGCTCACTCTCTCTGAGATTCTTTAGCTATGCAGGTTTCTCAAAAGAACTGACCCAGAGGACTGGTTTCACTAGAAGATGCCTTGGCAAATAGAGATGGAGAAAATGGCAGAACTCTCTACTGGCTGGCTGCCTGGATACTAAGTGTGGGGGCAAACTTGCAAATTAAACTTTACACCGGTGAGCCCCAAACCGATTTGAGCACCATTCAAGTAGCACACAATACAGATATCAGAACTGTAAGCCACCAACCAGCTACATGTCTGAGGTCGGAATATGTTGTGCCATGTTTTATTCCCAGTTGTGGTTAATTCTGAGATTCACTGGAGGAAAACCAATTCCACCATTTTAGTTCAAATTTATAGCAAGCTTTATTGAATATTAAATATTGACCAAGAGGTAGACTATGGTCAGGACCATTTCCTGGAATTCCCAGCAGGAATGCCCTCAAGCCACTGCTTATAGTGACAGATATGTCATGGTATCTTCCCATGAGGCTTTGCTATTTTCTAAGAACTACAACTTCCTAAATTCCAGGAATTTACCTGATTCCTGGGAAGGTGGAGCTAACAGGTTAATTTTAGGCATTACATTATATTGTACCCGCCTCTTCAAAAACCTATCTTCATTATGTGGAACATTGTTGGAAAATCTGTTCTGGTCTAAATTCACTGATTTCCCCACAGTTTTAATCATGAGATATATAGAAGGCAATTGTCTCTAATATGTCTATAGGTGTGATGAGAGGGGAGTTGTTGGTAAAATGCAAGCTGCTAAGTAACATCACGACCTGAAAATTGAAAAAAATCCTATTTTTATTTATATCCACCTCATGTTTACTTTGTACAAACCACACTGAAAGGAAACCATGTAGCATTCTTCATGAATAGTAAGAAAAATGAGAGCTACACAAAATTCCCTGTGAAAAATAGGCAGATCCTTGCAAGGACATTTGGATGTTTTAGCATTAAAAGTAGGACAAAAAGCACAGTTTAACTGTATGTACCAATAAACAAACAAATAAACAAATAAACATCAGTATAGGACACAGTGAGTCTGATGTGTTTACTACCTACCAATGACCAAAGCTATTTAAGAAATAACATTTATTCACTATGTTTTATCTTAAAATATAGGAGCAAACAAGCAGGAATTTTTTTAATGCAAAATGAAATTGTAAAGGAAACACCATGACAGGAATTTGTAATGGCCAAGTGGAAGAAGCCTATAGTGTAATTATAATTTATGCAGACCGCATATATTTGTAGTAATGGTATGGATGGCTAATGGTATGGATGAATCCACAACAGAAACTTGTTTGCTTTTCCCTATTGGCTATAGTAGTCATTCCTCCATCCTGCCTTTCAGTGACTCAGTGGGAGCAGCTTACATCATTACCCACAAGCACTGTTAGTGCAGGACAGAAAAGCCCTCCCTCCCTCCTTCCCTTCCTCCCTGACCCACCCTTCCTCCCTCCCTCCCTCCCTCCCTACCTCCCCTCTCCCTCCCTCCTTCCCCCTCTCTTGTCCCCAGTCTGAGATTGTCTTTTGCTTTTTCCTCTCAGTACAACTCTTGCTCTAGATCTGTTGTGTGGTGTGGGTTTTTAGAGGCACAACTTGGCACAGACCCAGCAAAAGTACCCCCTCCCCCTCTGCTTACTGCTTTATCCAGAAATAGGTCTATGCCTTATTTAATTGGAAACCTTAAATTACTGGGAATTTGGAAGGAAGAATAAGGTTTATTTTCAAGAATTGATTGTTGATCTAGGGGTAGTAACAAACCCCTATTCTCTAAGCCTTTTTGAGGTGGAGACGAACTGATCAAAAGTTCAGACCCTTTTTCAAAGGGCAAACAGTAAAAGACTTGGATTAAAGAATACTTAATCAACAGAAAAAGGTCATCTTTAGAAGAGATCACACTTCTAAAGTTTCATTTATTTCTTACTTCCCATAGATTAGTTAAATCAACCTCTCAGTTTTAACCTACCCAAACTATTCATTACATTTATGCTCCAAAATTCCATGATCACCCAGAAGAAAAATTCTGTGATTACATTCTTCTCCATGTATATAAACTCATTATGGTTTGTACTGTGAAAAAAATATTTGTGGTGGAAAGTTTTGAAACCTTGTAGGAAAGAAGCTGTAAAAACCAAGAAGGAAGAATTTAAGTGCAGTGTTCCCTTTACAAAACCCACAGCTGTTTTGTTTACATGTTTTCAGTCTCTAGATTCAGAGCAGATGCTTTTGATTGAAAGATGGGAGACTTTTTAGTCTCTTTCAGTGTTGTCAGTAGTTTTTGATTTGAGACACTGAGGACATTATGCATTTCTAAAACTACAGAATGTGAAGTACCCATATTTTTAAGCCAAAGTCATGTAGAAGCCAAGTGTCTTCCTTATGCTAATGTTGGTTCTTGAATAACAATGATATTCATGAATCCCTATTATAGTGCTTATTAACATTTTGTTTTTAAATCACTTTATTTATCAAGCAAATTTACTTCTATGGAACTTTTTATTATATTCTTGATTGGGAAAAATTGGAAAGTGATTTTTATTTATTCTTATCATGTAAAATCTTTACTTTTATAAACATGTAATTTAAAGTGTGACTTTTACTCAGCTGGAGTACAGCTGGAACTGAAAAAGTTATGCTGACTTTAATAACTTAAAGTCCAATTAGAGTTTGGGGGATTATTATTATAGTAGTAGTATTAATTTTAAACTTTATTCATTGAATGTGCCTGTGAACACATAGGTACATTATATGAAATAAATGAATATAAAATTGTTACATTTGGCTAATAAAGGTGAACATTTGATACATAAACATAAACATAGCAACTTCTGTTGTAAAACTTGAAGATTACCAACTTTGTTATATTAACTTTGTCACACACAAACACAAAAACTGAAAAGGGGGCAGTATATTAATTACTTTTCTGTTACTGTGATAAATCATCATGACCAAAACTTATTGAAGATTTTGCTCCGGCTTGTGGTTCCAGGAGGTTAAAGTTGGTAAAAATGGATCAGAACCAACAAGTCAGGCATGATAGCTCGGGCAGGGTTCTCAGAGCTCACTTGTTGAACGTCACGCACAAATTAGCAAGCTGAAACTGGAAGCAGACAAGGCTTTTAAAGAGCTGTTCCCTCAGTGACATGCTTTCTCTAGCAGCGCTGTACAACCCATCCCTCTCCAAACTATACCACCAAATAGGGTTCAAGAGGGATGCTGGGAGAACATGGAAGCCAGGTCTGTTTGGGTGTGTGAAATGCTCAGCTCAGCTTCTTGCCCCAGGTCTGAAACCAAACAGGTATGACCCCAGAGCTCTAGTCTGGGCAAGGAAGTGCGCTCCTGTAATTCCTGAACCTGGGGGGCAGAAGCAGGCAGATTTCAGTGATCTTTGTCTACTTTGTAAGATCCTATCTCTACAAACAATGAATCAGAAGATAGATCAGATAGATCCAATTGCAAAGGGCTCAGCAGAAGTCTGGATGGAATCCTGTCACTTCCTCCTGGATAGCTTCCAGGCTGGGCTGTTTAGAAGAGAACAGATAAGAAACCAGAGCTTCCTTCTGGCATTTCTCACCTGAGAAGTGATGAAACAAGGCATGTTTGGCCCAGCCCTAGGAGTCCCTGTCTTAAGACAGGACAGTGTCTGGACCGTTTCCTTTCTCTGTTCTTCTCAATGGTGTGTGTGTGTGTGTGTGTGTGTGTGTGTGTGTGTGTGTGTGTGTGTAGTCTCTCTGTCTTTGCTGCTGTTTTATTTATTTTTTTATTGTTGCTTATTTTCCTTTTTCTCTTTCTTTGCTTAGTTTCTGAGACTAACTTGCAACCAGAGACACTGGGCCAGCTAGACTGGTTATTTTTTATTAACATAAAAAAATAAACAGAATGAGTGAGAATGGGTAACAGTTACTTCATCACGATTTGCCTTTAGAACTGGCATTATTTGTCAGATTTTTCTTTTCTCCTTAGTTGGTTTCTTGTGTTTGTGAAATCAACTACCTAAGAAAAGAAACTCTTAAAATAAAAGGGCTTACTGACCCTAGCAGGATCTAGCTAGAGAAAGGACCAGTTTTGATAACAGATTCCTTCAAATATGGGGAGCAAAGATAGGTAGCAATTAGAAATGCCATCTGGGGTGTGAATTGTAGTTCCCACGACCCCTCCCCCCCAGAGAGATTGCCTAGCAGGTTCCAAAGGCCGAGGACTACAAGGGGAAGGTGGCGGGGATGAAAACCTTGCTTGATCATGAAATTCTGGGCTAGGAAGTCAAAAGATATTTGCATTGAACTTTATTTGCTTCTTTCAGGGAGGGAGTCCTGGAAGCTGTGAGATAGGCCAGCTGCCTTATGGGGAAATGGTTCTTGCTTCTGCAGAAGTTAGGGTTGTAAGCCCAGTTCAGGCAGTCCTGTGGGACTTAGGGGTTTCAGGTGGACAAGCAAGGAAACAAAGGAGCCCTTGGTTCTTCTCAGCCATTGCTGGCGAATTGAAAACCCTCCCCAATCTCTGTTTCCTTTTGCCTTCTGGAATTTAATTGAAGATATCACAGAAATTTTTTCTATTTGGGTGGTTTCTGGTTTTCTGTTTTGTTTTAAGATGACATAGAGTCAGCAAATCGTGGCATTCGGAGGAATGGACAGCACAGGAAAACCTTACATTTTTTAAGTTACAGAGAGAACAGTTAAAACTGTTGATGGCACTCACCATGTATCTCAACATGACACTTGGAGGATAGGTTATGTCTTTAGTTAGTTTCTGATTCACAGATTTTTACAAAAGCTTTTCTTTTCTTTTTCTTTTCTTTTTTTTTTTTTTTTTTTTTTTTTGTCCCTACCCACCCCTTCTGTCATTTCCACACACACACACACACACACACACACACGCACTTTCAATTTCTTTCTAATATTTTTCAGTATCAGGGACAGAATGGAAGGCCCCCTGTTTACTAGGCAATCCTTCCGACATGTGGCTAGACCCCAGCCCCAAGGAATGCAGTTCTGGATAAAGTGAAATAAATTATTTATCCCAAGGAGCAATTTCAGTGCTGAATGTCTGTTATAACACGGAATTCAGTTGCATTTGCTCTTGTTTTCTTACCTGTCTGGAGTTCCTTTTATTTTCATGAACAGTGCTGCAGTGCGCATGCCTGCTGGGACACAGTGAGGCCATGGACTGGTACTGCAGTGCGCATGCCTGCTGGGACACAGTGAGGCCATGGGATAAGAACCATAAAGACAAATGATTAATTTGGCTTCAGTTGTCCTTCGTAAGAGCCAGCAGGGTCGACACTGGGTATATTTTGCAATCATTTGTTTAATTGACCGAAACCCCTAAGGGAAAATCTGATGAAATGGCAAACTCTCAAAGCCTGTTTAAATCTGTATTTCTGTGTATAACAGAACTTCATGATACGGAGACTTTTAAAAGGTACCAGTGAATAAATTATGTGTAGACAAATCTTTGAAGACTAAAAGCAACCATTACAGAGAAATGGGAAAATAATTATATGCTTTAAAAATCTCATGCTTATGAAAGAGTAGGTAAATATTTGCATTTGGCTTTTTTTTTTTTTAATCTTATTTTGGATAAATTGTTTTCATGGGTATGTTCCTGTCATTTTCAATGGTTGGCACGTAAGTGTATAACCAAGTTTACGTTTGTTCTTGTTTAGTACTTTTCCATTTCATACGAAATGATATGTATTTTGTTTCTTTTTGTGCAATTAAAAGGGTTTCTTTAGAAGTTATAAAGTACCCATTGTCCTTTGGTTCCTTCAGGGTTTAGATTTAGGGGCTGGCTGACTGAAAGACCAATCAGCTCTGTTTTCTTTTGCCCTTGCGTTCAATCCCAAAGACAGATGGGACGATAAAACATTCATTCTACAGTATCTCTCTCTGTTCCTGTCACCCACCCCCAGCCCCAAAACAGAACACATCTGGGTAAGGAGCCGTCTTAGATGCTTTGCATTAAAAAAAATTAAAAATCAACCATATTATCCAGGAAATCAAAATCTCATTAATGCATTGACTCTAGATGAATAAAGACCATTGGCTTCCTGACGGTCTGCATTAAAGGCTGGAGGGTGAATACGTTTTGTGTTTTGAAGGAAGCTGCATCATTTGCTGCATTTAGTGGCAGGTGACTTGAGTACACTGTTACTGAAAAGGCAGCTCAGTGGAGGCGCCAGCCACTCGTAAATGTATATAGCACGGAACTTTTGCAAGAGATGATGTTGCGTGTATTGGGAATTGGAAACAGGTGTCCTGCCATTGGTGCTTTAAGGGATGCTCTGAATAGCAGCCTAGAGGGAAAGGTAGGTAAGAAAAGCTAAAGAGTGGTTTGCCGTTCCCACAGTAACAGCCTCCTCTATCCAGGGCAGAGACACTGATGGAAAATCTCCATAAAAGAACACTGGGGGATTAAATCTTTCAACCAGTCAGCATGGGCCAGAAAGCTGTAGGAGGACAACAGAGAAAGAAGCAGGAGTCGTTTTTCATTCTGTGCAAGTCAGTTTGTTTTCGTCACACACACTGAATAATTTGATGTAATATCAAAGTACATATGTGAATTTTTTGATATGTAACACAGACACAGCAGAAACAACTAAAAAGAAATCAAGTCTCAGATTGCTTCTCCTTTCTTCTGCTGTACTTGAACTCCATATTTTGAGGGGACCAATTAGCTACTTCAAGGAAAGGTGTGGTTCTGCCTCTCATTCCAGCAGTATTAGAAATACAAGAAGGGAGTATTTATAGAGCCCCTAGTGAAGATGCTCATCTTGTGCTTTCCCCTTCCTATTGGCTGCTTCCATGTGCTGTAAGGACCACTGTGGACCAGAAGATTCCTTGGAGGCAAAATACCACTTATGTTTGCATACCAGTTATGTCATCCTGTCTCTCCAAGAGACAAAAAATAAGTTTGTCCTCTTCCCTCCCCGCACCACCACTCAAGGGTCTCTCTGTCTAGCCCTAGCTGTACTGAAATTCTACAGACCAGACTTAGCCTGGAACTCAAAGTTCCACCCACCTTGGCCTCCAGAGAATTGGGATTAAAGGCACCAAGCAGATAAATAATCTTGTTTTTAAAAATGTACCTATTTTTTTATGTGATATGTTTTGTAATGTGCTGGCATGATGTGTGGGGGGTGCCTTAATGGGCCCATACTAGGGCATCCTGCCCCCAACCAACATACAAGCCACACAATGGATCTAGTATAAAATGAAGTTTATTTGGGAGCATGGGAAAGGGGTGTGGGAAAGAGTAGAAACAGAGAGAGACAGAAAGAGAGAGGAGAAAGAAGGGAAGAGGCCTGTAGACCATGTGGAGAGGGAAAAGGGAGAAGGAGGAGAATAAGAGAGAGAGAGAGAGAGAGAGAGAGAGAGAGAGAGAGAGAGAGACAGAGAGACAGAGACAGAGACAGAGACAGAGACAGACAGAGACAGAGAGACAGAGACAGAAAGACAGCACCAGAGAGAGGCTAAAGAGTCCATTTATAGCAAGTGAGGCTTGTACCTGACTGTTGCTAGGTAACTAAGTGTTGGGCAGAGCCTAGTGGAAAGGCTAGCAAGTGTGTGGGTGTCTTTGCACGATTTCATGTGCACCCTAATGAGGCTTGAGGATTTAGGATCCCCTGAAATTTCAGTTACAGGCAATTGTTGGTTGTCTGATGTTGGTGCTGGGAACTGATCCTAGCAAAAGCACATCCTTATGTGCTGAGCTTATCTTTCCTGACCCTAAAATTATCCTTTCAATAGACCATTGCACTTTTGGACATCTGTCAGTAACTGTTAAATCTGACCTTCCCATAGTCTGTAGAAGAAGTAGTGGGAAATTTACTTCTAGAGTAGACTTACATTTATGAAGACCTGCCCCACTAAAACCTGCACAAACATAGAAATTATATTGATTGTGTGTTTTTAGATTTATCTTCAGTCTCACCTGAGGACATACCACTAATGGGTTTAAGAACCTCTCTAGTACTCACTTCCAGAAGATTTAAACCACCTTCCAATTCTGTCTCCCCAAGGACTATGCCAATCTAAGCAACACATGCCAATCAAAAACAGCTGAACTGTTTTTACAGGAAAAAATGGAAATATAGTAGCTACCAGTTAATGATTAAGAAAGGATATGCAAGAAAAATTATATAGAACAGAATTCTTGAAGTAAGTTAGCTAGTTTCTATTCAGTGTTAAGCTTTGATGTGAATGACTGCAGTTTATACAATCTTACTTTGTTAAGCAAATATATTTTATCATTGTCATTGGGTATTCTGAGAGTCAGGGCTTTCATTCTCCAGGATATACTAGGTATCTTGGAATCATTGCTGGCACCTTTTGTTTTAATGATTATTTTGCATATTTTTAGAAATTCCTGTATGGAGAAATTACTTGTCTCCTGTCCTAATTTCTTCTTTTCAATAAGCAATTATTATTATTCCTTGGATTCAATTTAATCAGTCCAGAATTTAGTGAGAGATTTTAACAATTTTATATATTCATGTCAAGTTCACCTGAACAGCCTCTCTTATCTCCCTCTGCCCCACCATCCCTTCCTCTTACCAACAAGTCCTTTTTCCACAAATAAGTCTTTTGTTCTGGTTTTGTTTATTACCTGCTGAGTTGAATCAAGACTCCCTACAAGGACATGGAGTAGAACTATGTCCTGAAGACAATGATTCTCTCTCTCCCAGTATCCATCAGACATTGTCAGCTCTCTGGGGAGTGGCTAGGCCACAAGAGCTCTCCCAGATCCATGACTGACTGTGAAAGGGTCCAGTCTCATGCAGACACTTTTCAAGGAAACCTTTCTAAGCTCTTGAACTAGAGTCCTCAAAGCAGAACCCATTCTTGCATCCTCAGTATCTGAGAGTCCCAGGAATCTTTGCATGTGGTCGCATACCTCCAACCTTCCACCTTCTCCGTCTTCCCATCTCTCTCTCTCCTTGGTGTGTCTGCCTTTCTCTATAAAGGCAACAGTCATATCAGAACTACTCAGTCCTTCTTAGAAAAAAAAAGAAAAAATAATCATGTATTCATCATATATTATTATGTAACAAATTTTGTGAACTATAATAATATTTTATAAAATAAATAAATCAATAAGAACAGTAAATAAAATAATTTTAGCATTATTGTAAGGAGCAGTTAATTAAATTAGAGTTTCTAAATGCTTAACTTACATCTTGGAACTAAGCTTTGTTGTAAAGATCATTCCACGTGTAAATGATACCAAAAATAAAACAGTGATGATTAGGAAGCAGCTACTGGTGCCGCGGGTGTCAAGATCCTGACAGAAACAACGGAGCAAACTCTTTCTCCACCTCCAGCATTCTGTCCGTAGTAATATACTCAGTGAATGCTTTATGAAGCTCCCTTAGTAGTTCATAACGGAGCCAACCCTCATCAGCAGGGAGTATATACATCTTAACAACTCAGAGTCCATATGTAGTGTAGCTGTGATAGCAATAACTAATTTTCTCCTAATGAAATGTCTCAGCTGCAGTTGTAAAAGAATTACTGTCTTTAAATCTGTCTGGCTTTCCTTTTGCTTTATTTCCTCTTAAGTTCTATCGATCCTTTTCTGTTTGAGGATGTTCTTCTTCTCACAATAGATTCCTTTGCGATGCCACTGTCTTTTATTAGAACTCTTATTACTATTTGTGAAGTCCCAGTCTGCTTATAAAAATGCTTAAGTTCCCCCTTTAAATCCCATGATTTTCAGCAGCATGTTACCACTGAAGGATTGTTCCCTTGGGCAACAACGTCTTTCCTTACTCTCAATCTTCATTTAGCTTTGAAAGTCTGACTCATTAGCAAGGATTCCTGGATGCTAGCATGTGGGCTTCCTTTTTCCTTCACTAAAATAATACCTCCTTCTCTCTTTCTGTTTGTGTGTGTGTGTGTGTTTGTGAGTGTGTATGTGTGTGTATGTGTGTGTGTTTGTATGTGTGTGTATGTGTGTGTGTTTGTATGTTTGTGTTTGTGTGTGTATGTGTTTGTGTGTGTGTATGTGTGTGTGTGTGTGTGTGTGTGTGTGTGTGTGTGGTAGGATGTGGTTTCAAACTGAATACCCTTTCTCACACCAAGCATAATGAATCCTGGTTTTACTCATTTTATAAGTCCCCATGATATATTGTTCGCTGTGCAGTACTTTTGTGGAGACTCTAATTTAGGAAGCATAGGCGTTTGAGGCGGGGGTCTACTATGTAGTCAGTCTGTACTGCAAGCCATGTTTCTCTCCTTCAGTCTCTGTCATGCTGGGATTAGAGGCATGCATGCCCCCTTCCCCTGAGCTCAGATATAGAGTTGTTTTTAATCATTTTTATACAGAAGTTATGTGTTGAATTTTACAAAAACAGTTATGAGTCTTTTCCCTCTAGTGTCTGCTTTTAATCGTCTTTAGGTAAGATTTCCAACTTTCACATGGGATTTCATCCCAACAAAGAAAGTTGTAACCCACATACCCAAACACACGTCGTTTATTCCTATCGTGGAGACTGCTTAAAATACTTTCAAATTCTAGTAAACATGATTGGCTGAGTTCCAGGTATAGACACATTACACATAAACCATATGCTATTGCAGATCACATTGACTTGAACAACGTTTGCCTAAATTATGATATAATATAGACATTCTCGGGGGAGGTTTGGAAAAATTAAGATAATTTTTTTCTGATGTATACTTTCTTAGTTCTATCCATTGCTTACAATAAAATCTTCTCTCCTAAGACATGTGTTCTGTCATATATGTCATGCACATCCAGATATATGTTATGCACATCTGGATACAAACAACAGCAAGAAGGCATCCTTTAATTCAGACATCAGCAATATACCTACATCGCCTACTGCATTTCAATACATGCCATTGGACCAAAAAGTATGCTAAAGCTGTGTGCCTATTGTCTTCTGTCAGCCCCCGGATGGGTCTGAGGTAGTACTGATTTTTCTTTCAATTATGTAAGTGGACACCAGATAAGACAAATGAAAGGATGGAGTCTCTCGTCCCAGTTTTAGATGCAGATGCTCATTATCTAAGTACCAAGCTAATGGCAGAGAATAGGATAGGTTTCGGAATCTATTTATGGTCTCGTGCCATTCTTATTGAAATTATAAACTTAACTCACAACTGAGTGGTTCATCCTGAAGTCTTTCAGATCCCTTGTCTAATTTAGTCCTAGAGCAGAGAGCTCGACGCTGTGAAGGAACATTCTACAAAAAATGGCAGCATAAAGACACAGGCTCTCCAGGAGATCAGTAGACGGCGTTTTCCCTGGCACATTTGAAATGAAATGGACTCTGTTTGGTCAGGGAATTGCTTCTTTGCAACCCTGGTAAAGGTCTTTTCTGTTACATACAATGGGAGTTAATGCAGACATTGAAACTCAGGGAAAATCTAAAATTTTATCCATATACTACATACAAGTATCACCTGCTAAACAAGAAAACAAAAGAAAGAGAAAGAGGGAGGGAAGGAGGGAGGGAGGGAGGGAGGGAGGGAGGGAGGGAGGGAGGGAGAGAAAACCATAGGCAAAAATAAGTAATGAATCACCATCAAGAAAATATTGCAGCTAAAACTTTAATACCCAAATGGAATCACCTTCCTAGTGGTATTACCTTTCCTAAATAAAAAACCACACTCCTAATAATGAAAATGAATAAAAACATGAACCAAAAGACATTTTTAATCATTCAACAGCCGAAATGGGAATTGAATGCCTCCCATGTATTACTTTAGAACAGGTGTGATTTCACCTACTTCATCTGTTTTATAGCACATATTTTAATATCCGTGTATGTTATCTATTTTTTAAGCATAATGATTTATCAGGATAGCAGGAAAAAGAATCTGAAGAGTTGCAGAATCATCTTGTGTTAGCGCAAGAAAGAGGCAAAAAGAGGGGTATATTTAGTTGGAGATTATTCACCAGGCGTCTGTAGCATTAAGAGTGAAACCGTGTTTGTCATTTATATTTAGTGGCTATTATTAAGGAGCAAATTCAGCAGAAATTTTGTCAAGAACATAACTTTCGATTTATGGTTTCTGAAGCTACCTTTAAAGGTGTTTTTGTCTTAGAAATGAGTAAACTTCTCTCTTTGATCGAGTGTGGAATTGGTTTTCTGGTGTTGGTATGATACAGGGAGGAGGAAAGGGTACATTTTTTAATCTCAAAAGGCACTGCAGACAACAGAAACTATTTCAGAATATTTTCCTATATTCTTTGACACTTTCATGCATTTATACAAAGTATCTTGTTAATGCTTACCCTCACTGAGCCTCCCACAGCCTCAAACAATCCTCAGCAGCCCCTTCCACCTTTCTATCAAGAATTTGATTGCCACATACTCAGAAAAGAAAAGATTAGATTTGCATAGTTTTTAATTATGTGGTAGTAAATGTATTTGAAGAAAGAGAATCCCGTAACTAAAGTATACAGTAACTGCATAGTTTTCCCCCCTCAAGACCAAGCAACATTTTTGTCTCAAAGTTTACATACTAGTCTTTCCTCAGGATGAACATGAGAAAATCATTTTGTTTACTAGTTAGAATTATTCTAAAAGTATAGTAACAAAGTGTATTTTCTTTAAGCTTTGGCTAGATAGCATTGATATTGCATTGGTGTATTTAACTATTAAGCAAACAACAGGATTTGAAACACATTTAGTTGGTTTAGTAATAAAATTAAATTTAGAAAAACTTAAACTCTCAAAATACTTAAAAATTATACTACAGGTTTTTGTCTTTGGTAGAATTTTGATCTCCTATACATGTGTGTGTATGCATTTAAATACACATAAACATGTAGGAACTTGGAGATGTTTATGGAGATGGGATATCATGTCTTTTCGGCTGATCTTCAGTTCAGTATATACTTGAAAATTACCTCGAATTTCTCATTCTCCTGCGTCTGCCTTCAAGGTGACTCTACGACCCATCCCAGACACAGCAAAGTGCTGTCCCTAGGAACTGGAAAACAGATGCCTAGAGAAGCTTCAGAAGGTCCAAAGTTCGTACGAGACAGTGCTGAGCTAATCTGAGATAGCAGTTGATGTCTGCCCAGTACTGGCCATCTTTCCTTCTATATTTATGGTTTAGAAGGGCAGCTTGACCCCAAGGCATAGGGCAAGAACGGAGATCAAGCAGAACCCTGCCTCATACCAAGGAGCGTTCTGCCCGGCTGCTGGCATGAGGTCCCGGAGCTGCCATCTGCTCAGCTGACTGCTCTGGGCACGGGGCATGCCCGACCCCCAGCAGTGATTCCCTCTTCCACTGGGTCGCAGGCAGCCACTGTAGCCACGCGTGTTCCTAAACACTTTGACTCTGCTTCAGTTTCTGCTTGCTCAGCTATTTACAAAGTATGACTACCAGTTTACTCAAGTCGGACACGGAAGCTAGAATTTCAAACTCTCTAGCCAACAGCAAGATACATCCCTAAGCAGCCAGACGAGTCACTGGCCCTTCAGAAGCTAAAGCTGGCTGCTCCTCCATCCTACTAGCCTAACTGAGTGCTGGCCTGTGTGCTCTCACTGAGAACAGGGTGGTGGGAAAGGGGCTGGAGCCCTTCTCAAGCCAATGTGCCAGCTCTTCTATCCGGGGTCTCCAAGGAAAAGCCAGCAGGTCGGGCAGAAAACAATGTGCCAGGAAGCCGGAGCGGTCCAGGCTGCATTCCACTGAGCAAAGACCACGTAGCTCTAAGAAGTACATCCTAGGTAGTACTTACTTATATACAGGGAATCAAATACCTCATCAAACTGTAACAGAGCAGGGACTCTGGAGCTTGCTGAGAACATGGAACGGCTTCAGCAGAAAGGCCGACAGACAGGAAAGCATTCCTGAACATGAAACTCTGCTCCGGAGCCAAACCCCACCCAGAGTCAGCTCTCCCTAAAGCTCCAACTGAGTCTCTCCCACCATGAGCCACATTGGTGGATATTCTTATCATTCTCGTTGTGGTTGTTTAGGCATGGACTTCCGCTGTAGTCCAGGTTAACCCACAACATACAGCACTCATTTGCCTCAGCCTCCAGAATGCTGGGATTGTAGGCATATGCTGTCATAGTCGACTTACTTTGTATTTATTTAGTTCTGGTATTTACTGCCATTGACCTAATGTTGAGCTTGTTAGGCTTGTCCCCCGGCTATCGTGACAATTAAAGTCATGTTCCCCATGTGGTGCTTTGGTACTAGCAAAACCTTCCCAAAGGCATAGACAAGGGTACACAGCAGACATTTTTGCTTGTTTGTGTCATTTTAAGTTGTTCGCTCATTTGTTTGTTTTCTTGGTCCATGGCATAACTTGAAATGGTTTCAGGGGTTCCAGTGCTGCTTTATTTCATGTTGTAACTGCTGCCAACTCTTTCCTGGTTATCCTTGTTGCCAGTGGCAAATATAATCTTATTTATTGCACAGTAAAATATAGGAATTTAAATTTATAATTTTAAAAACTATTAATGACACTGTACTGGCTGGTTTTGTGTCAATTTGACAGAATCTGGAGTTATCACAGAGAAAGGAGCCTCCCTTGAGGAAATGTCTCCATAAGATCCAGGTGTAAGGCATTTTCTCAACTAGTGATCAAGGGGGAGGGGCCAGTCTATTGTGGGTGGAGCCATACCTGGGCTGGTAGACCCAGGTTCTATAAGAAAGCAAGCCATGGGAAGCAAGCCAGTAAGTGACGTCCCTCCATGGCCTCTGCATCAGCTCCTGCTTCCTGACCTGCTTGGGTTCCAGTCCTGACTTTCTTTAGTGATGAACAGCAATGTGGAAGTGTAAGCTGAATAAACCCTTTCCTCCCCAACTTGCTTCTTGGTCATGATACTTTGTGCAGGAAGAAAAACCCTGACTAAAACAGGCACTGTTTTATGAGAAGAAAAAATGCTTTGGAGCCTTCCTCTGTGAAGAGTAAGGGATCTGTCTTAGTTTTGATAATGCTGTGAAGAGACTCATACCCATGGCAGCTCTTATACAAGACAACATTTAATTGAGGCTGACGTACAGGTTCAGAGGTTCAGTCCATTATCATTATGATGGGAAGCATGGTAGTGTCCAGACAGGCATGGCACTGGGGGAGCTGAGAGTTCTACCTCTGGTTTCAAAGGAGCACATGAGTTTCTGTGAGAGAGCCTGCTATCAGCACTCCCATTCACATACCATGAGTCAGCTTTCTGTGTCTCACATTCCAACTTTTACCATTTACTTTATGTTCTAGCCTGTCTTACTCTGGATCAGAAAACCAAAAGCAAAGTGTCAAAAACTACGAGAAAAAAGGGTGCATTTTCTACCTACAAAGTATCACTATTACTAAATTACATTGAGGACCTTGCCTTTCTCCAAAATCCAAGTTTGTGTCTACAGCTTCCTGCCTACAATATACCCAGAGACCATCCGCTGAAGCAGTTTCTCATAAACAATACATGATTTGCATTCTTTAAGTTGATGTTTTCATATAAGTTTTAATATTGAAGATTTGTTCTTACCCTCCATGTTTCTCATTTGAAATCCCAAAGGAGTAGTTAAATCTGTAAAGGTCTCACCAGGGGACATCCTGGTGTGGGAACAGTGATCCTGAACTTGACTGTTTCTTCACAGCATTGCTTTTCTATAGGCTGTGCTGTGGAAATCTATCACTTAGAAAGTATGTTTGTCTCTTTTAGCAGTTATCAATGTAGATATACAACCATGATCACTCCCAGATGGTCAGTATTGGTGTCCTGATGTTATAGTGAGCACTGTGACCAAAAGCAATCTGAGGAAGAAAGGGTATAATTGGCTTAAGCTTCCAGGTCACACGCAATCCTCAAGGGAAGTCAGGGCAGCAAGTCAAGTAAAAACTGAAGCAGAAACAATTGAGGAATATTTATTACTAGTTTTCTCCCTCTGGCTTGCTCAGCAAGTTTCTTATAAAGCCTCAGGCTACATACCTTGGGAAGCAGATGTACATAGAAGGCTGGTCCCTCCTGTATCAGTCTCTAGTCAAGACAGTTCCCCCTAGACATGTCCACAGGACAGCCTGATGGAAGCCATTCTTCAACTGAGGTTCTATCTTCCCAGGTGACATGAATTTTTATCAAGTTGATAATAAAAATGACAAGTACGCAGGTGTAATATTGTTTACGGTCTAAGGAATCCTCATTCTTTGCATATGTATAAGTCAAAAAACATCTGGCTCGCTAAGTTTTATGTGAAGTTGACATAAGCTAGAGTCATCGAGGAAGAGGAACTAGCAACTGAAAAACAGATGCCTTCAGGAGGTGGTTCAGAGTGGTATTAGAAACAGATTAAGCAAGCCTCGAGAAGCAAGCTAAGGAGTGGTCCTTGTCCATGGCCTCTACCTAGGCTCTTGACTTCACATTACTGATTTGTGTTCCTGCTCTGCTTTTTCTAGTTAGTAAAGTACAACCCATAGGAAGAAATAAATTCTTTCTTCCCCACGTTGCTATTGCCCATGCTGTTTTATAAGAATAGATACCCTAAGACCACATCATAGGTTTCATTGCTTCTTTGTTAGTAGAAGAGCATTTTTATTCAAATGTGTTCCTTTTCATTTTCATCAAAAGAACTACAGAAGTTATAATGAAAGCTATTCATAGAGTTGAAGGGGCAATATCTTCTTGTCAAAAATTGAAGCCAAGGTAAAACCAAAACAAACCATCTGCATCCAGTGCTTATTTTCTAATATGATTCCTTAAGGGAAAGAAAGCTATTCCTTGGAGAAATAGTTGACTTCAAGTCCAGAGCTGAAAGAATACACAGTGAAGAATGATCTAAGAGAATCTTACAGGACTAGAAAGTAATTCAAGTGCTTGAACACTAAGTGGTAAAGACCTGGGGACAATGAAAGCCAATCCCAACAAGCTCCATAGCCAAATAGGAAATACTTTGGGAAATGAAATAATGTAATAATGAGTTATAGCCTATAATATAATATAAAGATCCATGAATCCATAATGATGAACAAATGTTGTATAATAAGGAATTACAAGTGCTTTGTGCAGCGACTAGCTGACCAATGAGGTAAGGTTTCATTTCCATTATTTTAACAAAAGCTGTGGTATCTTGCCTTCAACAAATATAATATAGAAAGTCAAGACCTTACCTTTGTTGATATCTTTCTTCAAATTCACAAGTTCAGTACAAATTATCTCCCATTTAAAAAAATAATAAAGGCATACTAAACACAAATTTAGAAACAAACTAAAAAACATCCACCAATACCTTTTATATTATTAAAAAATAACAAGGCAAAATAAATAAAACCAAATAAAAAAATTACAGACCAGGGGACAACAAAGAGATATGACAATTGAACATACTGTCACTTCCTAGGTTATACAGAGAGGAGACAGGAACAGGGAGAATGAAACACACGTAAATATATTGTGAAATTCAGGCAATACTTGTTAATAATGGTATACTAGTGGATCTAAATGTGCCACGGTAATGATGTAAGAAGTTAAACTAAATTGGGGCTGAGTCTGTGGCAAACATCTGTAATTATCTTTGTACCTTGTGTGTAATCAACTAGAAACGAGATTTTTTTCTTTCTATAAAATTAAAAGTTAATGAAAAACAAAGAGAAATAAATAAATAACCAGGCCAAGAGTCTAATATTCATAGAGTTAACTTAGCTTATTTCTTAAAGAATACTTTCAGAGAACAGCCAAATTTAGAAAAAAAAAAGTACACTTGAAGAATAAGACAGATGTTTGCTCTTTGTTGTTTATTATATGACTTGATTATCAATAAGGAACTGTGACATGAAAATATGGAATGCTACTAAGGATTATTTTTATTAAAAAATTAACTAGCTTTAGTGAGAACAGCTGTATTAATTAGTAATACTATCACTGTTACTAAACAACATGATTAATAGCAACTTGAAGAGGAAAGGTTTTTCTTAAATATTCTAGAGTCTTAGTCCTTTGAGAGAGACCAAGGCAGGAATTCACAGGGGGAAGAACAAGGAGGTAGGACCTGATGTAGAGCCCATCAAGGAAAAGTACCTACTGGCTTGCTCCCCATGATTTGTTCAGTCTGTTTTCTTACAGTATGCAGGACTACCAGTCCAGGGGTGGCACCATCCACAATAGGCTTGGCCCTCCTAATTAGTCATTCACTAATCTAGAAAGAGAATGCCTACAGGAAAGTAAGAAAGGTGCTTTCCAGCCTGGTCTGCACAGGATAATCTGTCAAGGAAGTAAGGAAGGAAGGAAGGAAGGAAGGAAGGAAGGAAGGAAGGAAGGAAGGAAGGAAGGAAGGAAAGAAGAAAGGAAGGAGTGGGACTACATGAAGTAATAAGGAATGGAATGGGAAATATGGAAGGCAAAGGAAAGAAAGAGAAGGGTAGGGAAGGGGAGAGGAGGAGAAACGAGGGAGGGGAAAGGGAGGGGAGGGGAGGGAAGAAAAGGAGGAAAATGGACAAACAATGAGGTAAGTCTGCCTATTGGTATATTTTAGAGGTCTTAAATTATTACCAACAAAACACTGCTAGAGGCTTCCACTGTGATGGAAGATAGTACCTAAGAGCATTTCAGTGGGGGGCTTTGAAGGCATTGGAGGATTCAGGCTTTAAGCATCTGGGAAATGCACCATGGCTGAGAAATGTGTTTGGCGATTCCTTCAGTTGTCCACTTGACTAATTTTTGGTACTTGAACCTTGACAGATATTAAGAACCCTGAAGGGGTTGCAGATAATTTCTCACAATTAAGATCCAAAGTTGGCTTATTTAAATAAAAAGAAAAATTGGCTTTAGTATACTGTTCTGAGATGCTACAGGAGCCCTGGAGAAAGTGTGCTCCAATGGCAGTAAATAGAAGGATGCGAACAGGAGTTGGCGATCCTTTACTGTAAGAGACTGAATGAATATTTCATGCTTTTTGGGCGAGGGTCTCTACTACTCAGTCATTCTGGGGTCATTGCTTCCAAGAAACCACAAAAAATAAGTGGAAAAACAAGCAACACTCTGACCCAATAAAACTTTATCAACATTAGAATTTGAATTCTGTGTATTTTCAAATGACAAGAAATATTATTATCATCTTTTTCTCTCGTTTTCTGAGAGAAGGTTAAGTGTAGCTCAGGCTGGACTTGAATGTTGTATGTAGCCAAGGCTAGCCTCAAACTCCTGATCCTCTTGTGTAGGGTTATAGGCATATCTTGCCATGCTTGTGTTGGTAAGTTTTTTTTTTTTTCTTAATCTAAAGTCATCTGAGAAGAAGGAGACTGAATTAAGACAGAGTAAGCCTATTCCTCTCTGAAATAACTTTTGTCATGGTGTTTATCATGATGACAGACTCAAAGCTGGAACAATATTTGTCTTACATTTTCCAGTTATTATAGAATAAGAAAAATGTTTATCCCTGGTAGTTGCACAAAGGCAAGGGACAGCTTAGGTTTAGTTTAAGGTTTCAAATTTTCTCACCCTTAATTAGTAAGAAGCTTGGCCTGCAAACAGCACTGTCTGTAACAGAGCATACGCGGTGATTTTCAAGGTGGGCTTTGGAAGCAGTCACACATCTCCACTGATGGACAGAGGAGTGTGGTTAGAAAATGGTGAGGGGGATGGTGGAATGTAAGAAACAGAAATTAGTAGAAGGAATGTTAAGGGGCCAAAATATCTTCTTAGTGTGATGAATACCCCTGTATCATTTTGACATTTTAAATGCTTGAAATGTGTAGTTATGTGTTGTAATTTGAGTACTTACAAATGCATCTCATTCTTTTTATATCCTGTTTTTTTGTTCCTGTTTTTTTTAAGTGTCTTGTACCTTGAGAAGTACACATACAGTATTTTTGAGATCAGGGGAATATTTATTACTTCTTATTCTTTTTTTAATATACTTTTCAGTGGTTTATTTTTTTTTCCTGTCTAGAATGCAGCTAAAATAAGTGAAATCTGCTTTCAGGATAGGTTGATATGAGTTTTACATATTTCATTCAGAGTGTTTTGGTTTACCGAATGAATTTCACTACCTGTGTGCTTTATTAACTTAGACCTATCAGCAATATAACCCAAGTAAAATACACAGAGCCCTGGAAATCACTGTCAATAAAATAACAAAGACATTAATGATGCCGACGGCAAAGATGTCTCTAAATCCCATTTTCTTCCCCTTGACTCATGATAGCATCAGATTCCCCCTCTAATTTCTCTTGTTGAAAAGTGATGGTGAAGACCACTGTAATAAAGCTCATGCGTAAGTTTGGGCGAGTGAACTGAACTCCGCATTGCCCTGTATTATTTCCCCCCTTCCAGTTTGTACATCACTGAAGAGCATGCCACAGAAACAGGAGCATGCTCGCTCTTCTCAGCAGCAAATAGAAGAGATTCAAGTGTCATGAAATTTGAAAGCCCACCAGAACTTACTTGTAACTCAACTCTGCTGGAAGGCCGGAAAGAACCAATCATGAATGTCCAAAAGTGATTGCCTTCTGGGACACACAGTACAAAGACACCATTACTCTTCCTGAAAGGAAAAGTTTTCCTGTTAGGTAACCCACTTTTAAGAGAAGCTACTCAATGCCTAAATGTTCACTTTTAAGCGTTACCCTTTTCTGATGCTTTTCAGAGTTGCACACATACACATTTAATGAATTTTAGGTTAGCAAGGTAGTATCACATTATAACCTAAAGGATATTTTTCAAAGTAGAAGTTTTCTTCCTGAGAAAAAAATAATTATAAATAAAGGCACATACCTAGGATCATTGTTTGGGACAATGCTCTTAGCAATAAGTACATGCAAGAATATCATATGGAGCTATTTCATTCTGGTGCTTTTCAACTAGCATCCCACTATGAAGAAACACAGTTGTGCTGTGTGTACTATTTGAGTCCTTCTTGCAGAACAGTGGGGCCTGATTCATTCATTCTCTTTCCACTGTTTCTTCTTGGCCGAACAGAGGTAAACCTAAGCCCGTTGCATACAAGCATTGTCCACAATTGAATTACGATGGTTGGAATGAAATTCGAAATTATTTGCATTGCTGATTGGAAAATGAAAAAATTTGCCCCCAGGCAGAGATAGGGGAGCCACAGCTGCCAGCTAATCCTTTTATCTCTCTGGATCTGGGTGGAGTGGAAGACTTTTATGATGTTGGCATCAGTGTGCTGCCTTCGTGCCAATAGCTGGGCCACCCTGTTGTTGTCAGCTTCGTACAAATCCTCTCATCCACTGCTCCATCTGTGGTACTTCGCTTGAGTACCGTGGCTGAGCACTATCACCAACATGCCCCATTCCTGATCAGTCACCCCCCAGAATGCCACGTTATTAATAGCTGCCACAAGAGTGCCTCTTGCTTGGAAATCACTTTTCGGGGTCATTTATACCTTATCAGTTAGTGATCATCACAACAGTTTGAGATACTCATTATTATTACCCTCATGGAGTTTCTGTTACCAGTAAGAGCAGTCCCGATCACTGTGAAGTTCTTTCGCCAGCAAGAGAAAGCAATGGAGCCAGGAGAGCGACTTTGTGCTAATCCCTGTTTATGTTGTTTCTCTGAGCCACAAGGCCAAATACTATTGTGTTCAGTCACTTGTCGTTTTGGGTCAGTTTGAAATAATTGTACACATGAAATATTAACATCTGCTTCTAGTTGAGTAAGGGTAGAGGGCAGCATAGCAATTTTGTACATAGCATTTGTAATGTTTGGGGGCCTTATAAGCTAACTGCAGACAATTTAAAGGATATAGGAAGCTGTGGCCCGGCAACACAAAAATATATGCCGTTTGATCACAGAAACTTGAGGATCTAGAAATTATGGTATCTGCAGGAGATCCTGGAATCAACCCCCTATGGAAACCGAGGGACAACTTTACATCTTGATGGCTGAAAGCCAAGACTTTAGAATGATAATATATTGGAATGAGAACCAACCCACTGTTTATAGTAAGTGCATCCAGGGACCTAGGGAATATAGCTTACTAGCTAAGAGCTGGCCTAGCATGCATATAGTCTTAAATTCAGTCTCCAGTAAAACACACACACACACACACACACAAACACACCAATAAATACATAATAAAGTGAATTTGACAACTGGGAATTTCATGTGTATAGTGAAGACTGAATTAAGCAACATCGGTTATTTAGACAAATGCCTAATAAGTATTTATTTGTTTCACATTCATAAAAGAGTGGATCAGAGGGCTACATTAAATTGAGGAGCCGGTGGAATGAAAGATAAAATTCAGTGGAGATGTACTAGCCAGTCAGGATAGAAACAAACACGTTGCCTTTGGTACTGCAAAGGCCTCTGACCAGTCACTGTGTGCAAGGCCCCATGCTTTGTAGAATACCACTCTGCTGGGTTATTTTCAATGCTACAGTCAGTATTTTACCCCGAGTGTGGTGAGACAGGTCTGCTGTTGTTCTCCCATGTCTATTTTACCTCAAGGATTTGACGATGAGGCTTCAATGGACAAGAAAACATCGTCTAGACATTGAGACAGCTGGTACACTTACATACAGCTCTTCCCTGTGAGACTGATGTTCCCCAAAATGTTTTATACATTCTATATTCTGAAAGAGAGTTTCCCCAGCAACTGCATCCATAGCACAGGCCAAATTACACAAGACAGTCACCAGGGATATCCAGACATCAGGAAGTGGGTAATTTTACTCCTTTTCATTCAGGGAAATGCCAAGGCAGAGTGATGAAACTTTTTGGTCTCCCTGGGGTTAAAGGTTACCGTGACATGGGGCTTCAGCTTTGACATTGGGAAAGAAGGGAAGAGAAGAAGCTGAGCAGGAAATCTTTGGCTGTTCCAGGTCACGTTCAGGGTAGTGCCAGGAAGAACTCACTATTACTCAGAATTCAGCCTGCAGTCCAGATGGGAAGGGAAAGGCAGTATTCACTATGGTGTGCTAACATCTAATGGGAAAGGCACAGACATCCATCCGTCGTATATCAGCTGCCTTTATCCGCTTTGGTCTATACAGGGGGTGCTGCTGCTTGAATCCTTGGCCTTAAAATGCTTAGCTTATGTTTCACCAATTGAGCCATGTCTACACTCTCTTATCCACTTTGAACTAAGTGTTACTTGTTACCATTGTAAACTCCAGGGGAAAAGAGGGGAGTGTGATGGAATATTGAAAAATCGTGCTGCGAATGCAAAAAAGCACCTAGGGTTCTTCGCACATACTTGCTCCTTGGTACTGTATGTCATGGCCAGTACCACTATCTTGAACACTAGGTGTCTCTGCACCCGGTCTTGGTAGACGGGTGAGATTGCTCTCTACAGTAAGCACTGCAGCCTACTCTATTCATTGAACCCACAGCATTGCCCTTGTGTGGAAACTTGTTAGAACTGCAAGTTCCAGAGTTCAGTTCGGCCTTCTGCCTTTAGAGACAAGCCCTCCATATGATTTTGGAGTTTGTCAAACAAATTTTGAAGTATTATCTAACACTGTTGCTAGGTCACTGATTTTCAGTCCCATAGGTGAACTGTTTGAAGTTTGGGATTTTATTCATTCTCTCTCGTTTTTCCTTGGAGGGGGGCCTTGGGTTTTAATTAAAGTTAAATTCCCTGTCTTGGTTCCATCACCAAAGTAACGGACACCGATCTCCGATGTCAGAAACCAGCACAGCAGCCCAAGTGTGTGAACACTGGGTCCTGTTTCCATTCTGACCGTTTATGATATGCATGACCCACTGAACTCACCTATGAAAAGCCACACACTGCTGTGTCCGGACACCATTTATTCTTGGCATTACTGACTTTATTGAACTGTGAAATGTAGCGTAGACATATCGCACTCAGACACTGGTATATACAGGCAATAAAATAAGAGAGGAAAGAAAGGCAAAGAAAAAAGTGTTCTTAAACATTATTTAACACAACTCTTACTGTTTGTTTGTAAGAGGAATTTAGGTATCTCGTAACTTCAGGGCAGTAATTGATTTCTGATAGGAAAAGGCACAAAAGATGCTGCCAACATGAGGGGCACAGTTTGAAGAGATTGGAATCATGCAAGCATCTCTTCACAAACATCACTTTTTGTCTGGCATCGTTTTTAAAATGGCTGTTTTTTTAAAGGTATTGGAATTATGTTCAGACAGTTGTTTGGAATGAAATCCTGCGTGGTGATCCCCCTATGATGATTGGTCGGCATTGATTCTTCTGAATTGTCTAGTCTAGCAGGAGAGCAAAGAAAAGACAGCCTCCAGTGCATGCCATCAGAATCTTGAAAAGGACACTGGGGGACACAGCTCAGTCTTGGGCTGCTTCTCTAGAATCCATGTGGCCTTGCTTCCAATCAACAGAACCTTTAAAAAAGTCTTGAAAATAAACTGAGGATATTTAAATAGAATTATACCGCATAGCTTATTCTTAGAAATTCAGTAACTGATAAAAAAAACTTTACTTTTGTTTATTTGCTAGGCTTTTTTGTTTGTTTGTTTGCTTGCTTTTTGTATTTTGCATCCCCTTTTTCCTCATGGGGCTTGTCTCTGTGTAATCCAGGCTGTTCAGGAACTCATTTTGGAGATCAATTACCCCTGCTTCCCGAATGATTAAAGATATGAAATAGATATGCCCAGCATATCTGGCAAACAAAAAGACTTTAATTACTTTATTATTTTGTGGTCTTTTTTTGTTTATGTTTGTCTTTAGACAGGGTTTGTTTGTTTTCTTTTGTTTTGTTTTTTTTTTGGAGACTGTGTATTTTAGACTGAACAGGAACTTACTCTGTAGACCAGGCTGGCCTGGAGTTTACAGAGATCCCTTTGTAAACTGTGTTTCTGCCTCCTGAGGACTGGGATTGAAGCCATGCCTGACTAAGAATTCCCTAGTAGACGTTGGTAATCCATTGTGATCTTCTTTTCAGATCAGCTTGCTCACTAATGGCTGCCTTCATTCAGTCTTCAGTTGTTAGTGAGTCAACAGAAACTCCTGAAATAGTCCTTTCTAAAGGTAACTTCCCTAAGTCCACCACAGTTCCCTAACTGAATTCTAGTTTCATAGCAGAACAGGAAAGTCAAGGAGTGGGTTCCCTCCCTCCAAAAGCCTTTCATTGAGTGTCAGTAGATGTCAGCCTGTTGGACATAAAACCCAAGCTCTATCCTGGTTTGTGTTTGAGTCTGAGTATTTCAAAGCCACAGAGTACCCGTACTTGAGTTAAATGGAACCCAGCAGAAAGGCACACTTTGGGATGTTATTTTGAAAGTTCCTTGCCGCTCCAAACACAGGCAGGAGCATTAGTGATGTTAGCTTTAAGAAGGTCAGAATTTGATCTACACTTTCCTTTATTTGTGGCTGGAATGATGTTATTCTGCTGAGGCCACGGAGAAAAGCTAAGGTCATAGTCAGAAACTGGAAGAATAATGGAATTTTCAAGTAATATCCCTTTGAATCTGCTGCTGAACTGACCGAGGGGAAAAAGAGAAAATGTCACATTTGCGAGCTGAGGGAGCTCTCTGAATGTAGCCCCAAAGAGTCGTGAAAGAAACAGTTTGCGGAAACCAGCAATACTGCGCAACCATGCGATTGAGTTCTGATTTCATTGTGCGCTGTGCGCTTTGCTTAGGAATATCATGTGTTTATTGCGTTCACCCCCAAGGTGCCAAATACCTAAGTAATGACGCACAAGCTGGAGATTTTTAGCCTGTTAGGATAAACCCTGGAAGCCTTTAGTTCCTTGTAAATATCTGGCATCTGCTAAGTATTTTCCAGTACTGCCACTGGTCTCACTTAAATTGTGAGATAATATTTTTGTCTTCAGAACAAATAAATACTTGGTAAATTACTCCAGACAAAACAATTATTCTACCAAGGCTTAGAGTGGTTAATAACTATGTCTGTTAGCAGTTATCTGCCCTTTCCCTACATTTACCCAAAGCCTTTTTAAAATAGGACGTGTGTGTGTGTGTGTGCGCGCGTGTGTGTGTGTGTGTGTGTGTGTGTGTGTGTGTGTGTGTGTGTGTGTATACATGTATGTGTGTGTGTGTTTGTGTAAACATATATTCCTAGAGACTTATTCCTGGGAGCTGTAACCCTGACAGCTTTCTGAAACAGACCCCCGCCCCCCCCCCCCCCCCCCCCGCGAAGACTGCTGTCCAACCCTAATGGGCTGATGTAATTGATTACATCATAACCAAGTACAGGAAATAAGAAGGACCCTGAATTCCACACCTGCAACAACTTCATTCTAATAACACTACTTGCCTTCAAACCCTGACATGTACCCTACAAACATCACAACACATCCTAAAAATCTTCTACTGTTTGAAAGTCAGACATTTCTATTTGATTGTAAACATAATCTAGGTTTGACTTAGAGCCAAGGTTTTCAAAAATTTCCCTTCACTTTGGTTTTGTGGTTTCCCAGCCACTGGAAACACATGTCTCTCCTCTCAATTACTCCTGCTGATGTTTCTGCTTGACTCCTTTTTCTTTCTTGAGTACTTCAGGCACCTAAGTAATTAAACATGAGGGGAGAGGGAGGGAGAGGAGAGGGCAGGAAAGGGCAGAAAAGAACCCAGAAAAGAACTTTAAGGATGTCTGACTTTCATTTCCTTTTAGTGGGATGAGTAAAGATTGGGGTGTGCTGTGCCACGTAGGTTAGGAGGAAATGCACAGCTATATCATGGTGGTTTTTGTATAACCCCAGTCTGAATTACCTATCTGGGATTACAGTGAAAGTGAATCTTCATGTCTCTCCTATAAGATGATCAGTCTTGTAGCATATCATCTCCAGGCACTCACAAGGAACCTTGTTCTAATATCTCTTTTCTCAAAGGTACACATCTCAAACATTCTGTGCTGCAGGCATCCCCCAGATCTTCAGGCTTGTGCTGGGCTTCTTCTGCTATTTTTCACTCTCACAGTGGAACTGTAACTAGTTCTCTTTGTATATAGTCTTGTCTTCTGTCCGTAGCCTCGGGACTATAGGGAGAACATATTAAGCTCTATGATTCCCTTCTCTCTCTATGCTTACATAGAAGGGAAGCATCAGACTAGCTACTCAGGAGAGGAGAGAAGAAATGCTAATTATCTGCTACTATAAATGAAGGCATAAAACATGAGTTGGCAGAGTGCTTCCACAGCCTCCGAGATGGGGAAGTTCCTCAGCATGAGCCGTGGTCATAGTGGCAGACTTATCTTCTGTGTATATAGATAATGTATTTTCTTTGATAATAAAGATTCAGCTGTGGTTGGGTAAGGGCCTCAACCATGTTACTTTCTTCTTCCTGCTCACTGCACAGTTAGGAATGCTTAGTATTCCAAATCTCTAGATATCTCCGAATTGAGAGACACCTCATACACTTTTCCCGGGGATGTTCTTGGTTCCTGAAACACGAGCTCTCAGAACCACTTGATGGACAAGACATTATCTTCTACCTCATGATCTAATTTTAAGAATTAAAAGCAGCACCACATTGCACAACCCACATGTTCTTATTAAATAACCAACCTAAAGAAAAGAAAAGAAAATTACTCTGCACCTTGGAAGCTCAGGCATCCAGCTGATCTCTGAGAGTCCAGTTACAAACAAAAACGATGTGATTGCTATTAGGATTACAGTGACATGGTATTACTCTTTGTTGACTACATCCTGGAAAATTCTTACAGATTTAATACCTGTTCTATTTCTGACATCTTTTTCAATAGCTATCTGAAGAGATACACATGTGTCTATATAGATTAAGGAAAACAGACAGTTGCAGTGGGAAATGTTCTCCATAGACTCATGTTTGAAACTCTTGATCCTTTGTTGGTAGTGCTGTTTGGAAAGATTGTATAACCTTTGGAGTGTGTCTTAGTTAAGGTTTCGTTGCTGTGAAGAGATACTGTGACCAAAGCAACTCTCATAAGTGACAACATTTAATAGTGGCTGCCTTGCAGGTTCAGAGTCCCTTATCATCAAGACTGGAGTGTGCCTATACTCAGGCAGGCGTGGCACAGGAAGAGCAGAGCCTTCTGCCTCTTGTTTTGAAGACAGCATGATAAGACTGGCTTACAGACAGCTAGGAGGAGGGTCTCAAAGTCCATGCCCACTGTGACACACTTTCTCCAACAATGCAAAACTAATGAGACCATAACTCCTAATAGTGCCACTCCCTGGGCCAAGTGACATCTGAACCAAAAAATTGTGTGACCTAACAGTAATGAGACAATGAGGACTAAACAAGGCTAGTTTAGCCTGATTCAAGATATTCCCCATGAGAGTCCCTTCTTGGGAAAAAGGGAACACTGCAGAAAATAAAAAGGTCTCCTGACTTATTATAACAGTGGAGCTTGATAGATGTGATCTCTGAGTTTTGAAGGAAGATCTCCTTTTCCCTCTGCTTCTGTTATCTAGTTAAGCTGCTTCCTCAGATTCTGAAGTGCTGTGACGTGAGGATAACTTGTTCTCTGTCTATCAGACAGCCCAGGGAGCAGTCAATGGTTTGAGCACAATTGAAGGTTCAAATTAAAAGTTCAAGAAGAAACAGAGTGTGCACCAGAGGACAGGAGGTAGAAGGGAGACTCTGTGGGAAAATATTCTGGCAGATGAAACAAGAGTGGGAATTTAGGTTGACTACAAAGATGGAGACAACCCAAACCTTTCCTCTGTAAGGAGAACTGGTCCACCTCAGGGATTAAACATAATGGGTTCTCATCCCCCAGATGCCTTTCTGCTTGTCTTCGATAATCAGTAGAATGAATTCATGTGAGGTGGATATTAAAAATCAGCTACTACTAAGACTACAACCATGCTTGTGTCCTTTAAACTGGGAGCTATAAATTGCAGCCTTGTAAATGAGTACCCATTGTCCCTTAAACAACTATTAACCATTTATTCAACATTTAGAATAAAATGGGAGATCTTCATAGTTGGTCCAATTAGGATGAATTATATAAAACTGATAAAATTTCAAGATTTCTTTCCAAATACATTTGGAATACTCAATAAGAAATTTTTGCTTTTACAATGCAGGTGAATCTGTCTTTTCTTTATAGGAAATGTCACTCATCCAAAAGGTTGCAATTATATGCATTTGATGTCAGTAAATTACTTTGAGGAGCATATGGCATATTCCCAAAAAGGAACATAGCTGAGATTTCTTTCTATGAATGGCCAGTGGAGAACTAGAATGCAAATTATTTTTATATTCTAGTACTTTATGATATCTATAATAACACAAAGAATCTGCCTTTAAGTCTCATTTTCTATAAGTTCTTTAAGCTCAATACATAAGATAATGAAGATAAATTATGTAAATATGTCAATACTGATATGACAAATGCAATATTATCTTCATAATTTTTTCTGTTACAGCATATCCCTACATACATGTTTATTTAATTTGCAGAGAATTAAGGTATTTAGGGTAAAAAAATAGAGAATCAAAGTAACCCACGCTGAACTATGTGAGATAAGTATCATTAAAATCTAGACATTTTAATTCTATCATTGGATCCACATATTTCATCATACTTATTATTATTTATGGTGTTTTTCTAGGGCGATGCTTGGTTCATGGAGTTTTATGTAATTGTACGGATGTGGACATTTTTAGGTCCCATGTGTTTTGATGTTTTTCTTAGGCTCTAGCTATATCTGCTTATATATGTCATAGATGTATATAGCATCCATGTATATAGCATAGATTTTTCTCATTTTTAATGGCAAGAAAGTAGATCACTTAGTCCACTAGTGATGTATATTTGTGTTTTTTATCTCCTCCTCAGTAGATGCACACCACACCATCTTATATAAATTCACAAATTCCCCTTGTGCTGTTTCATGAAGATATTATCTATGAACTAGGGATAGAAGAAAATGATTTCATTTTTCCACACTGTATATTTTGTCATTTACTTTACAAGCCTGTTATCAAAATTTAAAAGTATTTTGCTTAATTCTGGTCTATTAGAAAAGATCCAATTTATCCAGCAGTTTGCATATGCAAACTACATTTATAAATATGCGTTGGACTATAATGAACAATAATTTTGCAACAGTATGTGTATGGTTTTTCTTTATTTGCTCACAAGTAAAATGTGCAATTCTTAAAGACATTCCCTGTGAGTCTGATGATTTCTTCAGGTTTTTTCATCCTTCTAATTTTCAAGAATTCTTAAATTTTAGTTCTTTTTCATCCAAAACAAAATATCTTTTCTGCCCTCTCACTCTTTTGTGTCATTACCCAAATACACCATACTTTACCATACATTACCTCTAACACCACTGAAGAAATGTATGTATGTAATGCAACCTTTCCTGAGACCCAGCTATCATTTTCCAGTCTTCTGTTTGTGCCTGTAGAGGGCACATCACCTCTCTATTACTTCACATTATTGTAGTTTAAACTCCATTGTTAGTTAGATATATAAGTAAACTCATATATTTGTACAACTAGTGTTGTGTTTTATAAAAAGAGAGAAAGAACCAATATATGTTTGATAGAGGCATTGTATGGTGAGGTGGAAGGGGGTGTCTCTACAGGACCACGCTGAGACATCCCTTCCCCCTGAGGTACCAGTATAGAATAAAGTTTATTTAGGGCATGAGGGGGGAGTTGAGAAAATAGAGACATAGAAAGGCAGGGAGAATGAGAGAGGGAAGAAGGGGTGGAAGGAGAGACTGAGGGAGAGGAGATGAGAGGAGAGGAGAGAAGAGGAGAGGAGAGGAGAGGAGAGGAGAGGAGAGGAGAGGAGAGGAGAGGAGAGGAGAGGAGAGGAGAAGAGAGGAGTCCAGCCATGAATATGTAGAGAGAGGAAGGATGGGGAGAGAAGGGACAGAGAGTGAAGGCAAAAGGGTGAGGGTAAGCAGGTAAGAGGCTAATTAAGTTGGGAGGGGCAAGCAGCCCCTTTTATAGTGAGTCAGCTCAGCGCCTAAAAGAAATGCTAACAGCTAAAATCTCCACAGCGGTCTTCATTCTTTCTTCTCACTATCTCTTTGTTCATCTCTTATATCTTACATTTTTTTCGCTAGATCAATCTTGCAAAGAATTTGTTTCATTATATATTCACCTTCTTGGAAAACAAAACAAAACAAAACTAAGGCCCAGTAAGGAAATTGCAGCTCTTCCTTAAGTGTTTTTCTTAAGGTACACCCTCAAGCAGTATGATTTGCATGTTAACGATGTGAATCTGACTTTATGAAAAAGTGTGAAAATTAAAACATAAATGTGCTTCAGAGGGCAAGGTTGTTTTCCGGGCTTCTTTTCTTACCTGTTTAGCTTGAAAACGCATCTGCCAAGTGAGCTTGTGTGACAGCTGATGGTTGTCTCCTGTACCTGCTGGGAAGCAGGAAGTTTTATTTCAGAATCCTCATTCAGAAAACATCCCGACATGAGAAACATTTGGCCATTCTGGAAGGCTGAGACAGGGAATGCAGTAAACAAGAGACTGGCAGAATTGTGCAAGTCTGAAGTCAGGGAGCATGAAGCTGCTGCTGTCTCACCATTTCTCCCCAGTGACTCCAAGTCCAACCCACCTCAGAGGCAGCTGAGGGCATCTGCGTTTTGTACTTTTCCTTGTTTTTCTCCCATTTGATATTTATGTTCTCCTTCAGGAAAACAGCAAAAATAAAACCAAAGTTTCACTAGCAACACATACATGATTAGTAGATGCGTGTTTCAAAAACACCAAATCACTAGACAAAGGGAGAGAGCACAGTCTGTGTATTTGAAATCTATCCAATTTTATTTTTATTTATTGTCTTTGAGCCATTTCCCAAATTACAAAGGAGCCATCCATCCATTTCAGGTGAAGATTATTATACATTTAAGAGATCCCTATCCTGTTATTAACACGAACCAGCCAATTTGTTGAGCAAACATGGATTATATGTAAATGAAGAAATACCGGTAGTTCAGTAGTTTCTAAAGTGTTATTGGTTTTGCCCTCAAAATACATATCACAGTTTTTAGTGGCATTTTGGGATGGTGACTGGTACGGGCATCTAGTGGATAAAGTACAGGGATGTCACTAAGCATCCTTCAATGCACAGGACACATCTTCCAGCCCAGAGACGGGCAGACGAGTTATGTAGCCTGACATTAGTTGCTGGCAAGGTTGTGAATTCCTGCTCAGATAAGGGCTGAACCCAAAATCATGTCCTAAAATTTAAATTCTAACTTTTAAAGAACCACTACAGCACCACAAACAAGTTCAGATGGGGCTTACCTTTTGATTAATAACATTGATGCTCTTTGACAGTACAGAGTACTAAGCAGTACTCTTTAAGATGGGGCTAAAAATGTTCTAATATCTCAAAGTTTGTTTTTTGTTTTGTTTTTGTTTTTGTTTGCTTTTGGTCAGGATTCAAGTACAGCTTAGCTTGGTCTTCTGACAGGCTTTAGGTATCATGCACCGTAGGCAAATTTCTTAACTGAATCTTCACTGGGGAGAAACTGTTCACAAGTTCAAGTGCCTGACTTGAATTATTGTAGTTGCTTGTTTATTGAATCTTAACATATGGGCTCGAGTTTCTTAATTGCTGTTGGTCTCAGCAACTTGTCTTACGGCTGCTGCCATTACAAAGTGCAAAACATGGCAGCTTAGTGTTTCCAAATGTTATACAATATAACTATGTTCCTCAGACTGATTATCTCTTTGGAGCATGCCCTCCTGAAAAGAGACCTTTCCATTTGAAGCTCTGGATCCAGACAGTGACATCAAAGCTAAGTTCCAGTCCCAGACCTTGATGTTCCACATGGAGAAAGAATAAGCAGAATGAACTACTTACAAATCTCATCACCCCATGTGAGGTTAGGAAGACACAGAAGAAGCAAAAGAAATGTGAAGGGCAGGAGAATAAATTCTGACAGGAAACTCCACATGGGATAGCCTACATGACCAGGAACATGGAAGAGGCAGGTACAGGAAAAGGCCAAGAATTAGGAGCTGCAGAAATTGAACACCTAACAGCTTCTTAAATCTCAACCTAGAGACAGAGCAGCAGGGTGAGGCTGGATTTCTGCAGGGATCTGGCCTCTTTGAATTATCAACATCTAAAGAGAACAAACCTTTAATCTTTTAGGTCCTGCATCTTTCTATTATCTATTAAAATTTATTGTAATAAAATTTATTCACTAGAGATTGGCCAAGAAACTCTGTCCACGTACTTGAGTATATGCAGACTGTTCATATTTTGATATTGAATTCTATTTAGCCTTGCCTATAATTAAGCTACTTTAATTTTTACTCCTTATTGGAAACCAATTTCAAAGTTGAAAGGCAGGATAATAGTAGGAAGGGAGCCGTAGAGATTCATTGCTGGCAAAGTGGTACAATGATGGCTGAGCAAATTTAGTGGTTGCATTGGGTCTTTTATCTTTTGAGGTATCTGATTGGCTATGAGCAACCCATGATTTTTTAGATAGGATTTCATAATATTTGAGTCTTTCACAGTCTTTGCAAGATTTTACACATGATAACTGATAATATTATCATGTGTCAGGTTGCAAATATACATTGCAATTTCACAGTACAAATCCAAATGTCTGTTTTATATATTGCACTGAAGATGGATAATTTTGGGGGGATAAAGGTACAAACTATATAGTTAAATATAATTTTCTCTTAAATAATTTTCATGGGCAAACATCCATGTACTGTTTGTATTTCTTATAAAGTTCATCTACTGTTCCTCATTTTCTTACAAAAACAATATATCAGGATCAATTATTTTTCAGAGTATAGGATAGAGAACCCAGGAGACAAGAAGGGCTAAGTCTGAGAAGGGAGGACATATCAGAGAAAGAAAAAACCTGGCTTTGGAAGATGAGAACTAGGTTTGGGCAACTCTGGAACTTTAGACAGAGTGACTACTAGGAAAGAGGGCACGGATTGTAAGGGCTTCAAAACTGCATTTAAGAGTTGTGAGTCAATCTAATAAGGATCTTTTAAATGGAGATATCTGAATTTCACTTTCTAACAATGACCTCAGCTACAAGGTGTAAAATCTAGATTGTGGGTATCTACAGTGTGATACTAAGAGATGATTTCATTACTGACAGGAGTAATAATAGCCTGCGGTACCTGAAGAAAGTCCTGCTCAGTGAGCAGAAGTCAGTTCTAAGGGCTCCATGCTGTGTAGCCCCATTTATAGGGCATCTTTGAGACAATAGAACTACAGAGATAAAGAGTAGGTTAGTGGCTGCCTGGGGATAGAGCTAGAGGTAATTGGATATGAATGTAAAGAGCAGGCATAATAGAATTATGTTATTGCTGTGGTCGGTTTTATGTCTTGCAAGTGGTAGTAGTCACACAAGTGAGTACATGAGGTAATGTTACACAGAACAAACAGGGATATTTTCCCTGTTGCTTAGAAGTGGTAATATGTTACTTTTGTTAGTCAAACTCAAACAAAATGTCAGGAAACTGAGTGGCTTAGAGAAAGAATTGTATTTTCTTTCAAATACCTTTAACATCCAAGACCAGAGCATCTGAAGTCAAATTTCATCTGACATTTCCTGTTCAAGCCCACAGAAGAACATATTCCTGCCTTCTCTTCCCATGGGCCGAGTACTAATCTGTTATTAGAAAAATTGTCATTTTGGATTAAGGACCATTCCTATAAGCACAATTAAACTTAATCTTGCCAAAAGGCTTTGTCTCCAAAACAGTAACATTCTTGTTCTTTTGGAGTATAACTTCTTGAGTTCTTTATATATTTTGGATATTATCCCTCTGTTGAATGTGGGGATAATGAAGATCTTTTTCCAATCTCTGGACTGCCATTTTGTCCTATTGACAGTGTCCTTTGCCTTACAGAAGCTTCAAGTGTCAAGAGGTCCCATTTCTCAACTGTTGTTCTTCAATCCTAGGCCATTGATATTCTCTTATGCCAATGCATTCAAGGCTATTTCCCACTTATAATTAATATAAAGATTAGTACTATTTAATACATGCAACAGTTAATGATTTAACAGTTATTAATTGAGCTCTCTAACCATATGATATGATGCAGACAAAACAAAACCACACACTTACTTCAGGGCAGGAGAACAATAGTCTTTCAGAGGCTATTTGGTTCGGGAACTAGTACTAGGTAATTGGGCAGTAGCACTGAGTCCAGCAATGTTTATCTTTATGGTGCTCTGTAAGATGAACTTGGTGTGCATTGAGTCTCATGCAAATTTAGAACATTTCCTCATGTGAAAATCAGGCTAGGTTTCAAAGACAGCAACCTCTGTGTAGATTTCCATCATCCCTTATTGACTTCTGTGTTTTGTGCTCAGTCTACAACGTTAACTCGACAATAGACTGATTTACTTCCTATTGTTTATTTCAGTGTTAGCTTGACTGTCTAGTTACTTTTCTACTGCTGTGAAGAGATTCCATGACCACGACAACATGGAAAATAAAATATTTAGTTGGGGGCTTTCTTAGAGTTTTGGAGAGTTTTGGAGGGTCGATTCCATGACTGTTATGATTCAGAAGATAGCAGCAGGCAGGCAGGCTGCCGTGGTGCTGGAACAGTAGCTGAAAGTTTACATAATGAGACAACAGTGATGAGGCAGTGGGGAGGGAGAAAGGGAGAGAGAGAGAGAGAGAGAGAGAGAGAGAGAGAGAGAGAGAGAGAGAGAGAGAGAGAATGGTTTGAATCCTAAAAATTCCCAGTAACACATCTTTTTCAACAATGCTTTACCTTCCAATCCTTCACAAATAGTTCCTCAAACTAGGAACCAAAATTCACATATATTAATCATGGAGGGGATCCATTTGCTATAATTCAAACTACTATAATGACCTTTCTTTCTCCCTTTCCCTCTGTCCCATTTTATTGCCAAAACTACGTATTAAATATTTTAAAAGAGATTGTTATATAGTTCATGTGCAAATATCATCTCATCTGAAATGTTGAAACATTTCATGGATAATTTATTCTGAAAAGTACCTTATATTAATTTATATTCCTTTTCATGCTGGCTGTTTGCCTAGAGCCTTGCACATACTATACACATGATCTGCTGGTGAGCTATATCTCCAACCCATATTATTCTTTCGTGAAGAGAAAAATCATCTGCCATTACAGACCAATAGTAATCTGATTATTTTCTTCAGGAGGTTTAGATAAAGGGCAACATAAGTAGTATTGGGTCTTCAGAGGCTGGAGTGGAAAGATTATGTAATTTAACTTTAGCTAGCCTATCTTCTCTTGTTATATGATGCAGGAAGTAGTTTACCTGTCTAAGGTAGATGGGCTTTTTTTAACTCTCTTGAAATATTTTGCAGTAAATTAAGATAATCTGAACTTGATTCTACCATCATTATTCCTGAATACTTAATGTGTATTAGATACTGAAATAAATATAGAATTGCAGTCGCTGTCATTGGCAGACTTCTACAAGCATTTAAATTCTATGACTTATAGACACTTATACACTACCATTTGCCTTAAAAAATGACCATGAAAAATTATGTTCTTAAATCTATATCAGAAAATGCTTTGGTCCAATTACTTAAGCACATAATCACAGACTTTGCTATCCTACATATTTTCAATGAAGAAAGTAATTCTGAAATAATAATGCTGTCCAGTAGTACATTAGGAAGTAGATAAAACTGATGGTTCTGTGCATATAAACATGATTGTTTATCTGGGTATACATGTAAAGGTACATGCTAAGGAATGTTTCTTGTGATTCTTGTGTAAAATTACATTTATCTTTATAAAAACATTACATTATTTATTTAAAGAAAAGAGAACATGATTTTTACGAAGTAATTTTTTGGAGAGGACCATTGTAATATTAAAGTTTTCTATCTTTATTTCTGTTTAAAACTATATAAAGGCACTCCATTATAGTTTTGTATGATATGTAAACTACATGATTATACTCCCCATACATATAATATACAGTATGGTTGCTAAAAGTTACTTGATAAATTAAAAAATAATACATACCATCTATAGAAGCAGTTTGTTTCTTCAGGCTATAGGTCTATAATCTTCATGATCATTTTGGGTGTGAAATTGCTAAATAAAACAGTAACACTTCTATGTTAAATATTTCTATAACATGTAGTTTGGAGTGGATGATCACAGATTGTCATCCAAGCTTAGCAGTGTCACAGTGTAACTTTTCAAAATAAAGTCATGGTTCCTTTCCTCATGCTGATGAAATACCCAAAAGAAGTTTTGTGGAGGAAGGATAAAAGGTGCATCCCATCACAGCAAGCAGGGAAGAAAGCAGAAGTGACTCATAGCCATAGCAGCAGCACGGGGAGCCTGTGAGCACTTGGGTGGACCAGGAATCAGAGAGGGAACAGAAGGGAGACAGCAATATCATTTTCAAGGACTGTGCAACATAAACACCCTTCCACTAACCAGGCCCTAGCTCCCGAAGGATCCACACCTCTCCCAAACAATAGCAGTGACTAGGGACTAAGTCTTCCATCACATGAGTTTGTAGGCAAAGTTTTTACAATGAAACCAAAACACCTGTTATGTGTCAGAGAGTTTATTTGCACAAGAGAAAATAGAGTTCGTAATTTCTTTGTCCCAGAACAGAAACACAGAGTTTAAATGTTATTCTGACAGATGATTTAATTTATTTATCAGATGTCTAGATCCTGCAGAGCTTAGAGTAATTGTAACCTAATTTTGATATTGCTTGAACTCAGTATCAGTTGTAAATTACTTCTATGGCTCTCTATCTTTACATAAAATAATGAATGAATGAAATATTTATCAGCCTTGTCATTATTAAAGAAAATACATGCTGAGGAGATAACACTTGACTTAACAAAAAAATAAAATAGCTGGGCTGCCATATAAGCTTCTTAAGGAAGACTCTGCTTTAGGGAGTTGAGTGGTGTCATGGCACCATACTGTTCTTGTCTAAGGGTTTTATTGCTGTGAACAGACACCATGACCAATGCAAGTTTTATAAAAGACAGCATTTAATTGGGTCTGGATTACATGTTCAGATGTTCAGTCCATTAACATCAAGGCAGGAACATGGCAACATCTAGGCAGGCATGGTGCAGGAGCTGCTGAGAGTTCTACATCTCTATCAAAAGGAAGCCAGGAACAGACTGAGCATCCTCAGGCAGCTAGGAGGAAGGTCTCCAAGCCCACCCCCCTAGAGTAGCATACTTCCTCCAACAATACCACACCTTCTGATAGTGCCACTCCCTGGGCCAAGCATATGCAAACCATCACAGTTCTCATGTTTATTTCATTCTTAACTTAATTGTATAAAAAATAAACGCTAGGATTTTTGTTTCAAGTGTTTTGAACTATTTGAATAGTATAATGCAATATACTCCTGTTGTAAGCATACAACTCATTAATAAAATACTGAGTCAGACCAGAACCTGAAGGGCGCTGCTCCTGGGGCTGCTGGAGTCAGGTTTGAGAGTCATGCCCACAGACAGAAATCAGATGCAAGGTTGAGTAGAAAGCAGTAGGTCAAGTCTTAAACTAGGTGACCAAACAAGGGATGAACAGAGAGTCTGATAGGTTCTCTCCATAGCATGTAAAAAAGCTCAAGCAAAGTTCCGGAAACAGTTCTGGGAGAACACACCAGGTAGATGATGGGTCTTATGGTGCCATCCTATCACCCTGTTAAGTACCTATCACTTTATGGAGCCCAGAGTGGGGAAGGAGAAAGGAAGGAGGAAGAAAGGGAGAGTTGGGAGAAGGAGAGGGAGAGATGATGTTGTGCCATTTTCTTGGTCTGGCATGTCTAATAAGATCTTGGTTTTCTTAATATTATTTTAATGTATTGCATGCCCTTCTAGTCTCACCTTTCCCCAATAAACATATAGACTGGGTCCCTTTCTATTCCTAGGAATAACTCAGTTCATCAGTTTCTACTAGGCAGGTGGTACCTGACCGATGGTCTAGGTGTAGAAACAGGTGGGCCATTTTCTAAGTCCACCTAAGGTCTACAGTCATCATCTTCCCTCAAAATGGAGTCAAAAGCTGCTTGTAGAGTGTTCTAGGCCAGTGAACAGTCTGCACAAACACACACACACACACACACACACACACACACAGCATTGTCTTAAACATTATAAAGTAGGGTATAGCCTGATCTCAATACTTCCTTTCTAATTTCTAAATATTATTAAACAACATTTAAAACCAAACAAAAACCATAGCTACTCTGGTATGGTTTTATTAGTCTCCTAGAAATATAAGAATGTATGTAGAAAATGCAAACACTCTGAGTATCCACGGTTAATCCAGTTACTTTATAGGTATGTCACATACGCTAAACTCTTGACACTTGAAAAATGACATCGAGCATTTTTCAGTTCTTCAGATACTATGGAGTCATGTCAATGCCTGGCTAAATTTAGTTGTCCCTCCATCACCAAGCACAGTGAAGAGCAGTGAATCCAAGGACTCATGGCTTTCAAGAATATTTGAGCACATGGCATTTGTGTGCTCAACCTTAAACTGGACATTTAGATCAGCCCTCTCAGAGTCACTGAGCACTCTGGGAGGTGGTGGTTGGTGGTGGAATAAAAACCCAGAAGAACTGAGAGATCATGGGGATGAGAAGCAAAATGCTATCTGGAGAGCTTGACCCAGCCATTGCAGTCGTGGTCTGCACATCAGTGGTTGCTGATGCTGGGCCTGGACCAGACTGGGCCAGTTAACAGCCATTCCTGGATGAAAGATAAGGGGGTGAGGGCTTATAGGCCTTACCTTTCCTGATGAATTCTCAGCAACTGGTATATTCTGAGTATCAGAGCATCACTGCCTTTGTGTACCAGAGTGAACCCACCAGGCTCCAGTGGGTGTTTCCTACTTTGTAGCTAGTAGACAGTTCTGCTTAAAGTCAGTAGGTCAGAAAATGAAAAGCCTTGAGTGTGGGCAAGGGTCCTGTAAGGGTGAGGGATAGAGACAAGAGAACAGGAGCTGAGAGTGGACAGAATGTACTAAAAATGTGCATGACATTTCCACAGACAGAACCAGTGTTCCTCTCTACTTATTTTGAATTTGTAACCCTGGAAAACTTGGCAGTCACTGGAAGCCATAGGTTTACAGTGAAGTTTATGAAGCTTTTCACGGGCTGATTTTCTGAGTTACATCAGTCTTTGAGTTCTTTTCATCATATTGCTTAGATATTTGGAAATAGATAGGTGGGAAACTCCCATTATGTCTGTGTTATAAACTTTAAATAGAAATACAGGACTAGTTCTTGGATCAAATTAATAACGAAATTCATTATATACTTACTCAGGTACAAAGATGTATAAATGTGTGCTATAGAGTAGTAGCAGTGTCCTAGTGGACAGGGAGATTTTTGGTAGATCTGGATTCAAATCCAGGTCCTGTCACTCAACAGCTATGTGTGGTTGCCAGGAATACTATATGAGTTTTCATAAACATGCAGGATTTCAAATTAGAGGAACTGATTGACTCCTGTCCGCTCCCTAATGAAGATAAGTATACCCACCCAACGTGTATTTGGAACATAATTAAAGCACAGGTAAAATAATCATAAAGATAAAAATGAATGTCCCCCCCAAAATGGAAGCATTGATAATGTATAAAAAACTTAGTACTTTTGTTTTTCCAGGATCTAACATGTAACAGATAATGCTAAAGAAGAGTTCCCTACAAACCTTATATTTTTCACTTATTATCATATATAATAGGGCCATTATGATTTCATGTTTATTAAAACACTTAATTTTCTCTGTTTACAATAAGGATAATAACCTAAGAGAGAACCGGGAGATGTAAACTGATCAGATTACAGAAATAAATATTCTTCTACATAGCTGAGAGTCTGCGGCTTTTCCATCTCAAGAGGCCATGCAGCCGAGTCCTACAAATGTGTTCTGAAAGGAACTGGATAATTTCTTGATGCGCACCATCCGTGTTTCACTTTTAAGGCTGTCTAATCAAACATGCTGCCACCTACTGCTCTCCGCGGGGAGCAGGGAGAGCATCTCTCTACCAGGAGCATTGGACGAGTAGTCGAAACCCATGCTCAGCACTAGGATGGTTTTAGCTTTCCTCTTTCTTCTGTTGGGCCCTTGGGAGGCTTGCTTTAGTAATGGAGCTCAGATCCAAATGAACACTTGGCAAGTACAGAGCACAAAGTGCTTTGCAGTCAGCCAGAGTATTGTCTGTTGAAATGAGGGCAATACAAAAGAAACATTCGTAACGGGAAAACCGCAAGGAGAGTAATGCTTTGAACAGAAGGAAGAAGAAAATGGACAGCTGAGGGGGGAAGAAAGGCTGCAGGTTTTTCATGAGTAGAGAGCAACGTTTTGGCTGTAAGGTGAAATTTACATTGAGATTACATGGCTTTCTTTTCCCTCTTAAGTATTATATCTTGAAAATAGCTGTTTATCCCAAAAATGATTGTTGTATAATCAAGGATAGGAATACCTTGCTAGGGTGGTTTTAATCCCTTGGTATTGTAGTAAAAGCTTACATAAGACTGATAATTGTAGAAGTATAAAGCAGTTCACAAATGCAGACTTGCCTTTCTGTTTATGTGATGGTTTCTGGACCTTGCACATGCTAGAAAGGCATGGTACCACTGAGCTGAACCAAGGGCTCCTGTTTGCAGGGCTATAATTTATGATTGTCTTGTCACTGCCTCCCAGTTCTAGGACTTTAGATATGCACATAGCCCAAGGTCAGTTTTCATAGCAAAATATTATAAACCTGAGACGTGCAACAAGACGTTCACGTCCTGATTATATGATAGTGATTTGCTTATTGTTTGAGGCCATGTTTCCTCATTTTAAACATAATAATTTAGAATACCAATCACTCTATAATTTTGGGATGAACTGAGCGAAAATACAAATATACACATGTAGTATAAAGCGTTAATCACTTTAAAAAATTCCCATTGCTGTCACACTTGTCTGTATATTCTACAAAACTTGCAGAGACAGTCTAAGTAATAATTGTTTAAGACAGGCTGGAGTTAAAAAAATAAAGAAAATAAGTCAGTACGGTTTACTATAAAGAGCACTTAGAAGAATTGAAGGGATTTTTTGGGGTGGTGATGGAAGAAGTAGGGAGTAAGGCTATAAAGACACACTCATTGTGGACAAAAGTAATAAAGATAACGAAGCAAAATACTCGTCTAGGATAAAAGTCACTCAAACTTATTTTTTCCATGCATCATCCTTTCCAAGACACACAGCAGGCTGATGCTTAGCACACCGTTTGGTTAAGCTTGCTGTCTTCAGCTGCCACAGGAGCATCCACTGAGACATTGTTACAACATCTTTCCCTCATGCAAGATCAAGACTCCCTCATAGCATGTGATGGGAGCAGGAACCCAACAAGCAACAGCTTTTCTGAGGAATCAGATGTTTCTTTTCTCTGTATTTGTCAATAAGACAAGTTCTTTTGACGAGCTCAGGGGACATCCTGTATTGTACCAGTGTTTAACTCTGCCCAAACCTCGCATCAGACAGGGCCCCTGGGATCCCGGCATAGCAGTTAGCAGAGAGGAGCTGGGAGGCAAGGTTAGGTGGTGGTTAAAATTGACAGTTATTCCAGTTATTCTGTTTACATTCCCACAGAACTGGACAATCTCCACCTGTAGGCATTTCACAGTGACAGAGTTTCAAGGAAAGAAATGCTATTTTGATCCTTAGAATTAGGGTGTCTGTAGTGAGCTGATTTTTTTTTTAATAGTATCTACTTTGTTGTGACTGTCTTGAACTAAGAGTCATTTTCTAACAAAGATTTGACATTCCATCTTCTTTACTCTTTGTGTTGTCTGGTGGTTTTCTTTAGTGATAAAGAAATAATCACGTACATTTTCTAGCCTGTTTATTGAGAGACATTTAGCTCTGACATGTTACTGCATTGCCATAGTCTTCCCCATTTTTGCTGATCCTCTATTATCTTCTGCTTCATCACCTGACCTATCCCTGGTATTCACCCTCTTAACTCAGAGTGTAGCTTCCCTTGGGGAGGCTGAACTCGAAAGAAATCATTTTAACAAAAACATGTGCTAGCATATAAACCAGGCTTAGAGGCTGGAAACACTCTTTGATGGTCACATGTCATATATTTTGTGACTCAAAGCAGAGGTAAGGCCATAGTAAGATTGAAATGGAGCAGTGGTGCTCTGTCCCATGGACAAAGGCCCATGTCAGAGAAGGAGAATACACATGTGGGACTATGAATCCCATGTGGTTCAAATGATGAGTAGAAAGATGAGAGTTTTCAGAATACACAAGAGAAGCTCATGGAGGACTTTAAGCATGAAGTGAAGGTGCTCTACTTTTGTTTTGAGAGTTTCCAGAAACCATTTAAGAGTTTGAAAGGGAGAGTATCTCAGTTTAGTTTTTTACTCTAAGATATACCTCTGGAGAAGGGGAGAGAACACTTTGAGTTAATTTCTGAAGAAAAAATAGAAAATTTTCTATTGTATGGTGGGTTTTTTCTAAAATGTTTTGCTGTGATGAGATAGTGATCAAAAATCTGGCATATTTAATTAGAATACAGTGATACGCACATGGAATCATTACTGAAAGATTGATTTGAAAACTGTGAGGCTAAAGTCACCATAAGTGAAACTCCTGTAGCAGTTTGCCATTGTCTTGTACAAATGTACAACCAATGTACAGCCATGTAAATTTGTAGAGAAAATTAGTGCTGAACTGATCTCCCTCCCAGTTAAATGCTAATTAAAATATCTATTTTTTTTAAAAAGGCATTAATCTTGAAATCATTCTTCAGTGTCTCTAGAAAGAAGATAATTGAGAAACAATTTCTATCTTAAATGTATTTTTCCCTTGTAGCTCAAAAAGGTTCGCAAACAAGTTAATTTGAGCATAAGATTCTTTAGCTAGTAAGAGGTAGCTCTACAAGTCTCCATTTTTTACGTGATGCAACTTAAGAAGACAAAGAACGAGCAAGGCTTTGTTGGAAATAAAAACTACAGCTCATTATCAATGAAAAGATTATAGTCCTTGTCAAAAAGCTTAACAGTTCCTCTAAGTGGTCCTTTCACAAGTACAAATGAGAGCTGGTTTTATTTAAATTAAAGAAAAAAATGTGAGATTCACTTTTAACTATTGCCTTAACATTTCCCCAGTACCAGTAAGTCAAATTTTCTGCCATCTGAAAAAAAATTTTCACCTAAAAAAAAAATGGAAATATTCTTGCAACTCAGTGATGATACACTGACATGAGTTTTTAAAAATGAATTATAGTGTTACACTAATAATTTTTAATTTATTCTTACCTTCCAAAGTTTTGATGTATTTCTGCTGTTTCTAAATCTGCTTTTAGTTCACATCGTGATGTTTTAATCTAATGCATTAATTTCTCTCAACATTTTGAAATATTTTATTAAAAGTTCCTTCATCTATAGCAGATATCAAAGTTTATGAGTGTGCTTTATGAACCCTTAGCTCTTATATTAAAATGGTAATACTGAAGAGTACAACCATTTTACTCTGTTGTAGCTGTTATCAGAAAAACAGTCAAAAGCCTACTGTATCTATTCACCAACAGTGATGGATTCCTAGGACATCAGTGGCTGGGGGGAAAAAGGAAAACCTACAGAGGTTTCAGGTACAAGAGAGACAACTAAGCAAGCTTTGCAATTTAGAGCACAAACAGAACTTGGGAGGGGAACAAAAAAGAGATTCTTTTTCTCCTACTCTCAAGTTGAAGCAGTTGTGGGTAGAACACCCTACATTGCTATTTTCCACGCCCAATTATCTTTCATGCACAAAGGAACCAAAGAGAAAGCAGAAGAGTAAGATGGTAAGGCAAACTAAGAAACATGAAGTCAGAGAGCATCATGCTAAGGTTCTACAGTGACAGTGATCTGATGCTCAGAAAGCAGTCCCTTCTGCCTCTGCCCTACCAGTTCTGGATGGGGAAGTTTTGAGGACAGCAAATTCTCTATGAGGAATGTGGCATCTCTTCTGCAGCAACCGAGGTTTGACAATCAGATTTTATCACTATGCAGTTAACTTATGAAAGAGAAAAAGATTGTCATAGGAATCTCTTGCATTGATATTAAAAAACAATAAACTAATTTACCTCTTTGTCGGCCCTGAGGTCTCACTCCTCTGGCCCAACCCTGATAGTGAGCCGCGCACATATAAAATATTATATACATCTATATATTATTTCAAACATGTAATATTTATACATATGCATACATATGTAACAAAGACTTCCTTTATTATTACTTTTAAGGTAAGTTCTTCTTTCTCCAAAAGGAAAGTGAGAGAAACCAGCCATCCAGTTCCTGTGAGCATGAATGAACACACCACACACACACACACACACACACACACACACACACACACACACACGAGAATTTATTTTAGCTCTATCTTGTTTTCTGTCATCTACAGTTCATCATGGGCAGCAGGGCATGGCATGGGGTGGCTCTATCTGAGGCAGAGTGAGTGTGAGTGAGTGTGAGTGAGTGTGAGTCAGCTTGCTCACATCTCTCTTCTTGAATCAGAGAGCAGAGAGCCCCTCTGGCAGCTAGTCAAGATAAAATACGTAGGTCTTCCTCCTTCAACACCCCATCTACTGACTCTCTCCCCTCTAGCTAGGCCTGACTTCCTACTAAGTGCACAATTTCTCAAGCTACCATCTGTGGACCAGCTTTTCACCAATGAACTTGTGGTGAACTCTTCTCCTTCCAAACTGCAGCATCTAAGATGACTATCATATATTATCTAACTTTTCTCCATATCTAGTTTGAAAATTGTGAGTGGACGATTTGTGGTTTTAATTCCTTAGTGTGGGAAAGGCTGAGAGCATTGAGAAGCTTACAGAGAGTCCTACTATGCCGAAATCTAGTTTTCTGTGATTAGAATGGAAATGAAAAACCAAAAGACACCTTGAAACATGTGTTTGGCAGAAGTCAAATGGCTGGTTTAGTATCCTAGTGGCACTCTGATACCTTGGTACTGGCAAGTTCTTGTCACGTTCAAAATACAAAGAGGTCATTGATTTCTGCTCTTGGGACTTCCAGGGGTCATTCTGTGAGCAGGCAATGTAGGTGGGTTTTTGTTCTGTTTTTTTTTTCCCAACTGTGTTTCAGGGATTTCTACCACAGGATCCCTGGGTTTGGGAAGCACGACCACCAGCACCACCCTCCGGACCACAACTTGGAGCATAGGGAGGAGTACCACCCCATCCCTGCCTGGCAGAAGAAACCGCAGTACCAGCACGCCGTCCCCAGCGATAGAGGTGCTAGATGACATTACCACACACCTACCATCTGCAGCCTCCCAAATCCCAGCTATGGAAGAGAGCTGCGAGGCCGTGGAAGCCCGAGAAATCATGTGGTTTAAGACCCGACAGGGGCAAGTAGCAAAACAGCCATGTCCAGCAGGGACCATAGGTAAGCCTGCCCCAGCCACCTAAACCCAAGGCTGCTCGCTTTTGCTTGCCGTCTTTCACACTATCTTCATTTAGTTTTCATTTGTTTCTCTTTTCCCGTTTCCTCCTATACTCTTAGCTCCATCTTTTGTTTCTGTTGTTACCATTTATCTTCTTTATTAACTTTTCGTTACATTATGACCTCAACCAAATGAGTGCTCCACTGTCTGCATTTGGTAAAGAAACCTGCAGGCATCACAGGTGAGGATTTAGTAGAAATGCTTTGGAGTCATAGTTTTCCTTCAGTGTTAGTGCTTGGAGTCAAAGGATGCTCCAGAGCCAGGTCCTTTGTGCAGCATCCCTCGTCGTCTTTGGACGGCTTTCAGTTTGTCTTATGTGGGTAGATATTAATAGCAGAAACTGAGCTGTGTAGGCTTCTACGTAACATGATGATTACTGACCATATCTGGAATTAGAGAGAGAGACAGAGATAGAGATAGAGATAGAGATAGATAGATAGATAGAGAGAGAGAGAGAGAGAGAGAGAGAGAGAGAGAGAGAGAGACTAAGATGCAGTCATATTTTCCATTTTAAGAGAAACAATTTATCTAAGAAACACTTTTCTTGAATTCAAGAAAATCTAGTCAAAAAACATACTTCTCTTGCCATTTGCATTGATCTTCATTGTACTTGACAGGCCAAAATGTTTGCATTATTCCATATATATATAATTGATATATGCACATGCATTATTATAAGCCAATTTTTGGACATTATTCTCTTGATTCTCTTAACTCTGTGGATGTGTAATTTTAGGTTCCATAATACAGAGTGCTGAGAATACCAGAAATGGTCTTGTTTTTTTATAAATGCCCATTTTAGCAAAGCACTTAAAAATTTAGCACCCTTCATTCTCCCTGTGAAATGGAATGGGAATACTTATATCTAAGGTTTTCTATTGCATTGGGACGAGAAAACACCATGCGACTTACTCCTTTCTTACTTCTAAGGCAATTCCTTTCTCTCCACAAGAGAAATGAGATCAACCTGTCCGCTCTGGAAAGTTCCTGCAAACATGTGTGAAAGCCCTTATCTGAAAGCGAGCAGTTTATACCACTGAAACAGATCATCCCTCTCCTGTGAACACTGAGAAAGAGTATCAGTTATACCCTTTAGAAATTCTTCCAGGGCTTAAAGGGTATACCCACACCCTGAGACCCAGAAGGCCAGGTCTATACAGTCTCCTTGAAGTTTGGTCTTAGATTCCTCAGGTTAACCATGGCTGGCTGTGTTCAGATCCATCCTCTATCCCACCAGGGAAGTTTTTCTGAAAACTGTGTCTAATCATTCTTTTCATCTTAAAAATCTTCACTAATTTCTGGCATGATAGACCAAGAAGCTTTATGGCCCAACTTTCATGCCTTTCCAAGTTCATTAAATAAATCTCTATCAGCCAGCAGAAGGCCCATTCAAAAGTCTTGAGGTCTCCCAAAGGCAATGTATTTCCTCTACTGAAGATGGCCTTTTCTCCTTAGTTCTTCTGAACCTGCATTGCTCATATTATCTTACCCCATATGAATAGAGCACGAGGTCCACTATAACAAGTTCTCCATGGTCTTAATTCACCAAATTCTTCCCCACATCTACAAAAGTTGCCCACAAACTCTTGAAAAAACTCTGTTTTCTTTAATTTGTTGTTTAACCTTTGTCCAGTTCCATTTACTTTCAAAGCATTGTCTCTTGAGTTCACCATTTCAACACAACTGTCTATTTTTAAAGATATTTTTAAAGGTATATTTAAAGATGCATATATATGCATATACACACATGCATATATATACATATATATATATATATATATATATATATATATATATATATATATATATGAATGACTCTAAGAAGTAGGATTTAACTATTTGAAACAGGAATATTTGACACAAGAATGTCTCTTTCTGTGTCTAGGTGTATCAACTTACCTATGTCTTGCTCCTGATGGAATATGGGATCCCCAAGGACCAGACCTCAGCAACTGCTCTTCTCCTTGGGTCAATCACATAACACAGAAGGTAAATATGAAGCACATAAGGGAGGCTTAGCAGGCTTTGTCTCTTCGTTGTTGATTACTTGTGCTGAAAACCAAATATAATACTTTAAAATTTAATCTATAACAGCACATTTTAATCTATAACAGTACATTTTAATAGAGCTTTATATTAATAGAATTAAAATAAAAAGACAACCTTTAAAATATAAGGTACTAATTTTAGGATTCTGTTGCTTTTAAATTGCAAATCCATATACTCTAAGTCAGGCATTATTATTTATAATAAGCTTATTATTAATCACATTTCTATCATACTTCAAGCTACAGAGATGAACATTCAAGAGACATTTCCCATCAAGAAAGAAAAAAATAATTAAGCTTACATGCATGCGATTTTTCCCCTTGGGAAATAATAAAATAGTACAGAAAATTTCTACCTCTTGATTCTTGAGCGGCTTGCTGAATGTTGGGTAACCTAGTCATTTATTGATGCTAAAAGTACACATATATGTGATGACATCTTCAGACTCATATTTGGGCTAATTCAGCTGTAATATGCTGAGCATTTTTAATATTAATATGCTGTGGACTTTGAATTGATTTTATTACAAACAGGGACCAGATGTGCATTTATGCCAAAAGGGCTATGGGATGGATACATATTATAGTCATTTATGTGGATTTATGCACTTCTAAAATGCAGAGTCCAGCCATAGCACATGAGCCATGCTGGGAAATTTTTGAAAGGTACTTTCTTTGTTGTTGTTTTGGCCTGAGAAACATTAAAACTGATGTCCTTTCTAAAAGCCTGCCTGCACCATTAACTCTTTTTTGTATTTGTTTTTAACCAGGCTCATCCTCAATAATATTCTGTATAATAATCCATAAATACCTATCTAGTAGATCATTTACTGAAAGTGCTATAACTACCTGCACACCGTTGATCAAGGAAGAACTGTGGGTTTCACTGACTCGGTGACTCAGGAATATTTGCATCTCTATACTTGCTGCCATTCATAATGAGGCTTCTTCAATTTCACCACTGCTTCTGCCACAGCTTTTATGTCCTTTGATTTTATTACAATGTAGCTCAGACCCCGGGGCAAATAATTCTCCCTGGATGTGATCAGACTAAGAGATCAGCAGCGTATCTTTTTACATTAGCAACTTAAAAAAAAGTTCCCTAGATACTTAGCCCAGGGGTTAATATAAATTCAATAATAATTCACCTAGAAAGCTGAGTGTTTTCATGATAATTTCTGAATATGCTTGGGCTATTTCATTGCAGAAATTACCGGGTGACTTGAACCGATAATGATAGTTAATTCCCCCCTTTCCTCTGCAGTCCTGCTAATCTTAGGACAAAAGAGATAATTCCTTTTAAAGACCAGACAGCTGTTGCCCATTTGATTCATGGAGGAGATGTTTTGTTTTGTAATAAATTGGTCTTGTTCATCCAAAGCATTTCTGCTTAATCCTTATGGGTCTATAAAGTTTGCTTATATTATAATTACATCTAAATTAAAGAATTTAGTCAACTGGAATTTATATCAGTGATGTAAGTTTAGAAAGTGCTCCGAAGGGTCTTCTGAGCTCTCCCCAACAGTCTTTAAGGTGGTAGCTCAGGAAGGCTGTATGTTTAGGACACTCTGCTTGTCCAGGCTAGCCCGAGATTCATTCATTCTCATGTTCCCACCCCCAAGTACTCACTAGCAGGCTCTTTCCTCATTGTCCCTTCTTCCTTCCTCCCTGGTTGTGTCTGTTACACCTGCTACTCTGAATGTGAATGACACCAGGATTGAGTTCTGCCGGACTCCTGACTCACCATACATGGTTCATTCCCATGTCTCCTGCTCTGATGTCTCCTTTGCCATGTCCTTTCCTTTGTTCTGATCACCTACCCATCTACTATTATTTTTTTTTCTGTTTTTTTTTGCCAGATTAGAAGATTGAAGAAAAAAATGTATGTATGTATGTATGTATGTGTGTATGTATGTGTGTGTGTGTGTGTGTGTGTGTGTGTGTGTGTGTGTGTGTAATGGCATATTGTTACCTCATTTCACTAAAATACAGTAGTATCTACCTGTATAAGTTTGGAAATGGATATTCCTCACAGCATGATGCCTCTCTGTCTTACCTTCTTTGATTATCATATTCATAGATTATGTGGCTTCCCCTCCCCCTTTTGTTTTGAAGTCTGGAAAGTCTAACACAGGGTTGACAGCAGATTCAGTTTCTGGTATGAGCCAGTTTTTATGTTTAAACAGCTGTGTAACATTACGTTTATAAACGTACCAATCCCCATCCATGAAGGTTTTGGCCTCAATACCCAATTCATACTTCCAAAGCTCCACCTTTGAATCACATCAACTTCATCTGATACATTTTATACTTCAGTGTTTACACTGAATCCATAATTACCTTCCCTACTCCTTGGTTTTATAGGAGTCCTACTGACTTGGTTTTATAGGGACTTGAGCAAAAGTTCATTATACCTATACTCTAGTGGGAAAGACATAAATCTTTTTATCAACCTTCCCATCTGTAAAATAAGGTAGATCCTTAATCTGAGTAGGAATATGTGCTTGCTACTTATGAGCACTATTATAGATTTTAAGCATACAATTTAAAACCTAGGAAACTTTATTCAGCTGGACGTAGCAAAATTAATATTTGTACCAAAATGAATTATGCTATTCTCCCAGCAGTCAGTCTAGAAGAAAGAAAGCAGGCAATCAATGACAGTGGTTGGGACTTACAAGTGAATTTGAGTTATTTATATACTGATGAAATTACAAAGTAAATTTTATGTGACAATAAAGATCAGAGTACATTTTATTAAAGAGAATAATGTTATAAACTTATGAAAAAAATGTTATAAAAAACTATCTAGGACTCTTCCATGATTATTATTTTTAATAGAAAGTAACATCTTATGCAGAAAAGATGAAGAATTTATACTCATCCGATCTTTATTCCAACAAGGGGCAGGGGAAACACTTATAAGCAGGAGGATAGAAAACCTCATGGATATGGAAGATGGCTAGATATATGGATAAATGGATGGATGAAATAGCAAAAGGAAGATAAATAGGTAGACATGTAGATATTCATAGATTAATAGATCTTCAAGTTGGCTTTAAAATGACTTTTAGTTATTACTAAAGAAAAACATGCTATGTCAGAGTCTAGCCCTCCAAACTCTATATGACACCAAACTCTGTTCTCTTGCCCACTTTAACGATCACTATATAAAATACCTCTGGCATGAATTTTATGTGACAATAGAGATTGGATTACATATTAAACTCAGCATTTCGAAAGTAGAATTGATACTTTCTATTCTGCATACTTTTACAGTACATTTTATTGGATTATCACACCAGTTGACTATTTCCATCTTAGTCTGTAATATTGATACATTTAAACAGCTCCCATGTACTGCGCATGCTGACTGAAGAAGAGTGCTTCCCTCTGGTTGATCTGTTCTAGCAAATATGTGAAAAAAACATCTGGCTGAATTGTCATAGACAATGGTTTTTGTTTTCTTCATGACACACTCAAATCCCCTATATTTTGTTTCAATATAAGATACTGGCAGATTTTGAGATAATGTGATATTTTTCCTGGGTTTTCTGAGAATGAGTAGAGAAGCTTAGATATCATTCTAGCACTTTCTAATATAAAATCACCCAGTAATTTTCCCCAGGTTGAATTCTGTTTGTTTCTTACAGGCTCTATTTTAGCTTTCTTAGATTAAGGATAGAATGCATGTAATTTTTTTTTAGTCTGATCTGAGATTGTGGGATGTATTGGTAACTATTCTGTAGGAAAAGAACCAATGGAATGATCATATGTATTGAGAAAGGGTTCAATAGCCTGGATAACTCAGTAGAGGATTTGTAGTCTAGCAATGCCTGTCTAAATACTGGAAAGGATTCAGACCTCAATAGCTGCTTACTCCATCAGATTGATACTAGATGTCTGAGGATCAATGGATGCTTCAGCACTCCAAAACTGGAAGTAAAGTTCCGGAAAATTCCTGCAGAGCTACTGTTCTTTAATCCACGTTTGAAAGCCAAATAAATTGGGTTTTAATGTCAGAGTTTTAATGTGGGCACTGTAGAAGTAGATACTGCTCAGATGCACTCACTAGCAGCACAGAGAAGCTGGGCAAACTAAAGCAGAACTCTCTATCCTTGGACTTCTTTGTTTCTGGGTTTTTTTTTTTCATTTTTATTGGATATCCTCTGTATTTACATTTCAAATGTTTCCCCTTTCCTCCACTTTCATTTCTCCTCTCCCATCCCCCCTCTTTCTTCCACTTCTTCCATGAAGGAGCTCTCTTTCCCAACCTCCTTCTCCTACCTCCCTACCTTGGCATTCCCCTACACTGGGAAAATAAGCCTTCACTGTACCAAAGGCATCTCCTCCCATTGATGCCAGACAGTGCAATCCTCTGCTGCATATGCAACAGAAGCCATGTGTTTCTGGATTTCTTTAAATTACTTAATCTCTCCTGGACACATCCTCACACATCTTCTCAGAGTAATGTCAATAAGTTGATTATTAACACAATCAAGCTGGTGATCAAAATTAACCAATACTTCGTGGTTTTCAAAACTTTAGACTTACTTAATTTACTTCCATTTCTTACATACATACATTTTGTTCATACACTTGGCTTAGATATACATTAAGATAGTTAGAGCACTCAAAGAAACAGTACCTATATAGTAATGTTGTAAGTAATTTCTATGTAGTTTTTACTCCTTATCAATTGTTGGTAAATAAAGCACATAAAAATCTCAAAGGTGATTTAAATTTTAATTAAAAATGGTTTTTGCTTGTGTCAAAGTTTAAAAGGGTATAGTGTATCAACACAATATCTCTTTGTTTGTAGCTATAATCCTAAGCAATAGCAGCTGGTCTCCTCTCCACTGATTAAGACCCTTGTGTAATCTTACCACATCAATACGGGCATTAATTTACTAATCCTATAAAACTCATGAAATTTCTCTCTATACATACATACATACACACACACACACACACAAACTAATGGAATTAGATTTATTTTTCTACCTAAAATAATAAAAAATAGCTTGAAGAACTCGTTAATATATGAAATGACAACACAGTTAATGAAAAAAATACCTTAGATGAATTTTCATGAGTACGTTAAGCAAGGAAAAGGTTCATTTTAAACATGCCTTTAGAGAAAAAATAAACTTGAAGCAGATTAAATATATATACACATTTTGATATAGAATTAAATCATTGTAAGTCACAATAACTAGAAAGGGAAAACCAAGGTTATCAGAGCAATCTTTCAGAACATGAGCAGAGGTCACCAGGAAAACATGGTCATGAGTTGAGCTCAGATTGTGGGGAAAGTGGGAAAAACCGAGTCAAGATGTCCCCAATCCAACTCTGTGAATCAGAGCCTAGGTGGAGCACATCTCTTACCTCCCACTCCATATGCAGTGACTAACCAGTTCCCCCTCCCAACACCCTGCAGCCTACTGTATTCCTAGGTCACCTCGGGTTCCTTTCTTAGACTTTGGATTCTGCTTATGTCTTTTTTGAGGTGATAGCACCTTCCCATTTCCTTCCACCCTTTCAGGCACAGGTGACCTTTCTTTTATTTAGAGCTCACTTCTCCAGTTCTCTAAGCTTTAGCTACAGCTCCAGAAGTGCAGCAAGCCTTAGGGCTTCCAGCTCCTCCCTCCTACTGACTGATTCTTCCACCTGGAATTCAGCACCTGCCTTTATTTCTAATCTGTTCCTTTCCACTGCATTTCAAACTAAATTGTCTTCAGAGAAGCATTTCCCAAATTATTTTGTAACCTCACACATCTCAGGCAAAGTTCTTACTAACAATTCTATTACACACGGGTTTCTGCATCCCATCCAATAAAACTAAGTATGTTTTATAAGTTTCTAATAACTCTTTTTTTTTTTTGCCTCTAGTAATTAAGACATTTAAACAGATAACCATCTTTTTCACTACTACTCACAGATCTTAACACTGTGGTATAGAAATTAAAACCATGGGGCAAAGGGTGAAGTTCAATGGGAGACTAGGGACTCAGACAGAATGAGGCTTTAAGATTCAGTCCTTCAACCCATTAAATAATACACTGGTTTATGTGCTTATTAAGGAGCGAATATGCATATAGGTTAAATGAGCTATTGTTCAAATGATGTATTTGTGTTAGAAAAATGTAAAACATATTGATCGATAATAGATAAAGGATAAGTGCAGACAGACAGGCAGAAACAAACTAATGAAGTTAGATTTACTTTTCTACCTAAGAAAATTTAAAAAAAATTAAAAACTAACTTTAAGTATTTACGAATATATGCAATTTGTACTAGGCAGAAAGTTTTACCAGACTAGGCTCAGCTAGCTTGTCTTGGGAACCCAGTGCCTTAGAGAAAGTGTCAGAAACAAACAAAGCCTCCATCAGCGGCGCAAGAATGAAAAAGAGGAAACTATTCCACCAATTAGCTTCAAAACTCAGGTTGGGGTGGCGGGTAACAAAGGCATGTGTTTTGTCAGCTTTTTCACAGTCATCAAATATTTAACAAAAATCAACCCAAAGGAGAAAAGATTTGTAGGTGCCCATGGGTTGAGACGTCTCTGTCCAGAATATGCTGATAACCGTGCTTTGGTCCCAAAGGGAAGCTGACCATTAGGGCAGCAGAAACATGAGGCAGAAGAGATGTTCATCTTGCTCCCCGCCAGGAAGCAAAGAGAGAGGGGAAGTCATAGCAGGATGTACCGTTTCTGGGCCCACTTCCGGTGACTTCTTTCCTCTTCCCATACCTTACCTCGTAGTTACATCACCTCCACATTGTGCCACTAAATTACAAGTCCAGCACCGTGGCTCATGTTTGTGATTACAGGTTTCATTAGGCAGAAGCAGAAGCCTTACAAGTTTGATAAGGCTCAGTGTCTCAAAAGCAAAGTTTTTTTTTAATCCACGATGAAGTTAAAGTCCTTGTAATCCAGTCCTTTTTCCCAATGCCCATCAACTGCCAAAGATGAAAACTCCGGAGTCTTTGGGGCTGTTATATATCCAAATCACGATAAGGGGTAGATATCGAGAAGAGTAATAAGGTAGAAAAATTACCTAGTAAACAGAAGGAATATTTGCGTCTTTTCTGGCATTAGACGTAGATTTTTGCAGGAACTCGGGTTCTACCTATTTATACTCCTCCCATGATTTGGTGTTCTCAGTCCCTCTAGCTGGTTAATGTATTTAACCCGGAGCAGTTAAAAATAACAAAAGCAGTGTATATTATATCTCGACAAACATTTTTCAAATGGACAACATGCCTACGTACAGAAACGGAACCGAGTAGACTCTAAATCACAGGAGAAGACAGGGCAGACACAGAGTCGCCACAGTTAATTACTGGACAAGATTTTCTTAGTAACCGTGTCAAAATCTTCATGCAGAAAATAATGCATATTTTGTTGCTCTTGGTGTTCTTTTTCTTTTTCTCTTTCCAGCTCTTTGTATTTTGGTGTTAATTTTGATGTTAATTCCACTTCCCCAAGAAGGGCTGCCTAGTCACCTACTTAGGTGACTTTATTAGAACCTTCCTCCCATTTCAATGAGTAAAATAAAGGCGAAAGCCGTGATTGGGCAAGGGAAGGGAAGGAGGCGACAGAGGGTCAGAGGAGAAGAGATAGAGAAGGGAATGGAGAAGAAGATCAAGATGGAGTTTGAGAAGGATGAGTTGGATCCAGGTGGACTTAATTGGCAATAAGTAGCTATGAATATTTTAAGGAGAGAGAAAGAGAGAAAGGTATTCCTTTTTAAATATTTACTGCAACAGGTAGCCCTGGGTGTACTGGAGTAATTCACTCTATAGCCCAAAGCTGGCCTTAAACTCAAAAATCCTCTTGCCTCTGTATCCCAAGTGCTGGAAATAATGACTGTGTGTGTGTGTGTGTGTGTGTGTGTGTGTGTGTGTGTGTGTGTGTGTGTGTGTGTGTGTGATTTTTGATAGTTTCTCTGTGGTCCTGGAACTTTCAGTGATCATTTCCATTTTGCCCTCCAAGGTGCATACTACCTTGCCCAGGTTGAGCCAATACTTCTTGAAATTAACTATGGTTACTGATTTGAAGATAAGCCATCAGTGATTCAGGGCTCTGTGACTGCATTCTTGTCTTTTCAGTACATATATGAACAGCAGGATCATCCACCATCAGCCTTGACTTAATAATCTTTTGTTTAAATGCTTCACAATTACGCATGAAAAATTAAATACTTATATACTCAACCATTAACCTTTTATTTTCATTTTATTCTCAAGCCCAATGATATTATAATTTTGAAAAGTATGTTTATAAAGTACATTCCAAAGAAAATTAATAGTGATCTTAAACATAGAGATTCAAAAGAAATTTGTGAATCCATTACATTCGACTAGGTGTATTCTATTTCTGTTTGTTTAATTTTATGTAATAATTTCTGCAAAATGCTGAGTAATTATTAACTTTAACAATAACATTGCTAGTATCAGTACTTTAATATTTTTATATATGTTGATATATTTAATATACAATGTTAATATATTATGTTTATATTTATAAGTTAATATATGTTGATTAAATGTATAATATATTTATTAAATTTAATTTTCAGAAATAAGGATTTTTTAATTTCTGAATTGTCAAGCTTTGGTATATTTTAGTATATTTGTATAAATATATACATAAACACAAATCATTATAATGTATATATGTATTTTAATAATTTTATAAGCACTTTGCTTCTAGCAGTGTGTCTTAAAGACTTAAGTCAACAGCATTAATCTCCATCATTTTAAACTGTTGACATTGTAAATTTATAATTGATTGGTTCTAAAACTTCCTTCGGTTTCAGTCACAATTTTAATTGGATGTCTTTGAACATTTAAGCTTTTGACATCTGGAGATTACATCTTATATTCAATAGTAGGAAGAGTCAGCACCAGTATTTTGCTCTATGCAGTTGATGGGAGTAATCTTCATTTTCATAACATTAACACCTTAACAGTGTTTGTTATTATTACATTTCACTTTAGTTTCATGTGTGTTTGTATGTGTGTGTGTGTGTGTATGAATGAATGTTGTAAATCATGCATTTGTTCAAATTTCTCCAGTTTATTTATTTCGGGTTTATTGTCATTTTATTCTTGATTGTTTGTTCCTTCTATGGACATGAAGCACCCCTGAGTGGACTCTCTTTCACTAACTGCTCTAATCTGTGCTATCGTGAATAATCACTGGGGGATAGTTTATAAAGATTTTCGTTTGTTTGATTGTTTATAATCTATACTTCCAGCCTTATATAACATAACAGAATAAGAAAACTTATCCTTAAATAATGACACACATATATGTATTATTAACTTATTGGATATTCTCTGTATTAACATTTCAAATGTTATCCCTTCCCCTGCTCTCATTCCCCTCCCACTCCACTTGCTTCCATAAAGGTGCTCCCTTTCCCAATCACCCTCTCCACCTCAGTGCCTTGGCATGCCCCTATATACATAGTGAGGGGTATCGTATAGTTTAGAAAGAGAGATATAAGACTCTGGAAGTGAAATCTACAGAGCAAAATTTTCACTATGCCCTTCTTTATTGTGAAATTGAGCTGTAATATTGTTTTAGAAATTGAAAATACTATGTAAATTTAACTGCAAATTAAAAATGTTATAATGAACATTATGAACTAGGAAGTGGTACTTATTTACCTCTAAAAATATTTCTCACACCATTTCTTTTAATTTTTTTTAACTTTTCTTTTTTATTAAAGTTTTAGATTAAAACATAATTGTACTACTTCCCCCCTCTCAGTGCCTGTTCAAATCAGTCTCATACCCTTTTCCACTCCCTGTCAGATTGATGCACTCTTTTTTATTATATATTATATAATATATATACATGTACATACAATCTAAGTCTCTTTCCTGTGGCTTACATATATACGATTAGGGATGAATTTCTATATAAGACATGAAAGTAGAAAGATGACCATAAAACAAGAATGGACAAACAACTGATGCAGACAAAACGGGGGTTGCTAGAGAAAACAATAGTGCACTGTGAGTGTCTACATGCTGGAAAATGGACCATTCTACACGTTAGACAATTAACTAGAAAAGGGGATGCATTTGCACGGGCCCTTGTTCTCCACAGGATGCCTCAACTTTAAACTTGAACCTGAGCCCATTTGCTCTGTCTGGAACTTCTACATGTGGGCTCTGTGACAAGTAGATCGAGTGTCTTGCACCTTCCCAGCTTCTTTCTTGTTCTGAGCTGATTTAGTGTCATGATCTCATTCTAGTACGTGAAACTTCATGTGAGTTCTTGTACATGATGCTGGCAAGGCCTCACGATGACCACAGGAGAGTCCAGTCACATTATGGTCTTCATCTGTCTACTGGCATCTTTCATCATTCTAAATGAGTGAATTTAAGTTCATAGTTTTTTTTTTTTTTTTTTTTTTTTTTGTCTCAAGTCTGTTAAGTATATCAAGGAGGTCACAGAATATTGTCCCTGGATCCTTAAACATCTTTAAGTCTCATATGATTTTTTTTTAAGAATACATATAAAAAAGACAACATATTTCAGAAAGCAGAAACACAAGAAACTAGGGAATACTTGGCTACTTGGTGTATTGAGAGAAGACTTATGTGTTTTGCAAAAGGATCAGGACCATGTTGAAAGCAGGGTTTTTATAGAGAATAAATTTCACAGATCTCAGAAACTGGTGAGTTTGCTGAGTATTCACCAAGATCACTAAGTGCTCATCTTGGCATGACGGAAGTGGGGACAGCCTCTGAGAATAGAGACTAGGGACCCGTGAGAAGCTCTTATCAGACTCCAATTTAGAGACCGACAGAGAAGATAGTGAGACACACCTCAGACCTAACCACCCAAATGACTAACTGAGGTGAGAAATAATCTTTGGAGGCAATTTTTCACTAAATGCCCCTTAACAACAAGACCTTAAAGTCGGGCTTTTCCCGAAAAGAATGAACTAATCAGGAAATATTGTGGTGTGCGGTAAGGTAAAGAGAACATTTAAGAACTGTTTCTTGCCTCAAAAGTTTTAACTTAAAAAAGGAATTGTTAAAGAAGACCATTGAAAATACTTTTAAAAAACCATGTTTTTCTTTTCCTCTCTATTTAAAAATAATAGCTGAAATCTGGAGAAACAGCTGCCAATATTGCCCGAGAGCTAGCGGAACAGACCAGAAATCATCTGAATGCTGGGGACATCACCTACTCAGTCCGTGCCATGGACCAGCTGGTTGGCCTCCTGGATGTGCAGCTCAGGAATTTGACACCCGGGGGAAAAGACAGCGCTGCCCGAAGCCTGAACAAGGTGAGAAGCTCCGCTGTGTCTGTCTTCTGTTAGAAGTAAACTCAGTGAGACAGTCTTGTCTCTTTCAATGTTCATTGTTCAAAAGGAACTGATCCTTGCAATCAATTGACTTTCCTACTTCACCATAATTATATTATGATCTTATTTGACTTTTAATTTAGAGAAGTATGTTCCAGTCTCATCATATGCATTTTCTGTTTGCAATTCGACTTTTGCTAGTACTTTCTCTATTTTTTTATGTTAATTTGTAGCAAAATGAGTGTAGGTCCACACAACTGGTTATTGTTTCCTATAAACTCCTCTTTGAAAATAATGAACTGTATAATGAGTGTCTAGTCGGAAAGTTGAAATTTCAGAAACATTAATATAAGCATATTAAAATCTATTGGATCCCCCCACTGGATTTTTTAACTGCAATAATTTAACCTAGTTAATATTAACTTTAAGAAATACTACGACAAGAAATGAGGCTTTAATAATGATTCACTTAGTTTTTAAGTGACTCAAATTTTTGTCTCTTAGCCAATGAAATTCTCTGTGTTGTGTTTCTGTAAATAAGTTTAATTTTAAATAAGCAAATCTAAAGTATGTCGCATTTGAAGAAATATAATTTAAAATCTTTGCATTCTTTAATAAACATTTCATTTGTTAAATATCTTATAAAATTAAAAACATAAAAGACAAACTATATGTTTATAAAGAATATTATTTATATATGTAACTAATATTAAATAGTAAACTAACCTTGTGTTGTCAAATAGCATCAAATAAAGATTCTCCCTAATGGTATAATTGAATTCTATGACCTGGACTATTAACATAGTCTTTCTAATTTTAAAAATAAAAAAAATGACTAATATTCATCTAAGAAATTAATTTTTAGAACATTCCCCTCTGACTAAAATAATGAAGAAATGAACAATAAAGACTTTGTAAAGTTGTTTTTTACTAACTGTAATTCTGTATGAGTGGGTCGCCACTCATTAAAACTGAGAAATGTTTTTATATAATAACCATTCAAAATTGAAAGCCAGATAACTTGCTGCAAATGCACATTTTATAATCAGATACAGTTTCAGTGTTTGTTTATTAGATATATAATTAATGTATTCGATATCTTTGTTATGCTGAGCAATAAGGAGAGTTTTGTTTTTGTTTTTGTTTCTTTGTTTCATTTTTGACTTGTACCCTGACAGAATCAAAACCAAGCCCCTGATGAGATAATGCACAGCTGCCTATATGGTCTGGCATGCTGTGACTTTAATATGATGTGATCATAGCTGACTTGATACTCCTCGGGAATATGGCTGCCAGCTATTGTTACGATAATGGGATGGGAGTACTGATATTTATTAATGTTTTATATCCATAACATGACTTGCTATTGCAACACTTTGTAACTTTATTTAGAAATGGTCTTGATGTCTAAGGCTATGAGGAAAAGCTGTCGATTAATAATCACCTTCTAACTGGCTGCAGCTAATCAGCTTGCCTAGGCTGAATATCAAATAACGACATAATGGGCAAATTTCCATTTCAGAGGCTTTTTATTGCTTTCTTTTGTTTCCCATTTGGCTCTCTTCAGTTGTTTATATAATGCAGTTTGTCATATGTTAATTTGCATGAAGGGCTAGGGAGATGGGAGGGCAAAGGTTACTCACCTGCTTGCTGGCTGGCTCTCATTTCCTGTGGTTCCTACTTTCCCTGAGGCCTGGAATAGCCCATCAGATTTGCAAAGTCAACTAGGTACGAATCCGTTGCACCTACATTGAAATTCTGGAGGACTCAGAGCGCTGCATTACTGGGATGGGAGTCATTGATCTGAACAACCACCTGCTCTCCTTCCTGAGTTCATTCTTGGGTTACTGCTCCCTCACTAAAGAAAGCACATGTGAGAGTTAGTGCAGTAGTAGTTAGACACCCCAAAGCTGTGAAAGGAAATGCTCCCTAAAACGGAATTATATTTTGCAATTCAAGGCTAATGACCAAGGGAACCAAGTAACACCAGAGGTGGGGGGTAAGATGAACCCCCCCAAAGTCTGATTTATAAAAATTTGAGTCACCCATTTAAACAGCATGGATGGAGGTTTATTGATTGATTATCTATTTGAGAACACCGAGAAAATATTTGGGCCTTAGTACAAGCTTGTGTGAGGAAAAACAAATTAAATTAAGCTTCTTACCCTACCAGCTTCTAAAATGTTTTCTATTTTGGCCAAGACTGGCAATCATAATTCTGTAAGAAATATAAGCAGCAGCAAGTCAGGAAATGAATCACACGCTGTTAATCTGAAGTTGTCTGACTTTTGGTATTCGTCCCTAGACTTAAATAGTCACAATGAATGGGAATTTCTATCTTCCTTATAATAGAAAATTTGAAGGTATGAATGAGCACTTACTGTGAGCACACATCAATCAACCATCTAGCCTATCTTGAAAACCACACATAAGCTTTCATAATGGGTTGCAAACTTTTTGCATAATTGACCTAACATCTTATGTCTCCACTAGTGGCTCATGAATGAATAACTAACCAGATGTGACCTGGATCATTTCACATGAATGTTTATTGATTCATACTAATTTCTACTAAATTTATTCAAAGGTTCCTCTCTATCAACAGCTTTCCACCCTCTTGTTTAGGTGGCTGTTCTTAAAAAAATAAATAAATAAAAGAGTTTTGGCCACTGTATCAGCATAGAACTGCTGCATAGCCTTTGTTTTCTTCTATAAAAGTAGAGAATCAGAAAGTAAGGTGTTTATGTAGATGTGTTCTTTTTTATTTTTCTTCTGTCACTAACTTGTTTTTTCTATTCTGTGTTTAATCTGCTGTCTTAATGGACTCAGCTTCAGAAAAGAGAGCGCTCTTGCAGAGCCTATGTGCAGGTACTTTCTGTGTTTTTATAAATGTGTAAAGTTGTGAATTGTCTCTGTTGGTGGTCACATGTATGGGCATCTGAGGAAAAAAGATGATAATGTACCATGTGGAGGTAAAGGAACTTCCCAGAGTGTGTGCAGGGTGGGAACAGAAAGAATGCATCTGTGCTTTAAAAACAAAATGGTTCCATGATCTGTCAAGCCTGAGGAACACAGCCCAGATCGAAGGTAAGGTGCAGCTTGAGGCAAGACTGTCTCAGGGCTGAGCTCAGTGGAACACCGAAGTTCATTCTTCCATAGTCACTTGGTGGGTTTGATTTATGCCCTGACTTGTCAGTTCATTCAGAATTATTAATCTGAACCAAAGAGGGCAAGGGACAATATAGGATATTTGAAACATTCTTACTTCTGTTCTAAAATAGTAGTCAAGGCTCCAGACAAGACTGTGATTCCATTCCTCTCTTAGGAAAATTTAGGTTCCAGAAAAAAAATGGGTTGTATAGTGTGAAAGAGAACAATAGTCAAGCTGGCGCTCTCCCCTGGCTTTTTTTAACCTTGTTTTGTGTGGGATGATAGCAAAGTTTTGTTCTTTTTTTGTTTTTTAAATCAATCAGTCAATCTATCTATCTCTCTATCTCTCTATCTCTCTCTCTATCTATCTATACCTTTTAAGACAATTTCCATTTGTAACAGTCCTGGCAGTCTTGGAACTCTATTTGTGAGTAGGCTGGGGTCAAACTCAGAGAGATTCACCTGCTCTTGCCTGCAGAATGCTGGGATTAAAGGAGTCATGTTTTGATTTTTTTTTTTTTTTTTTTAAGAAAAAGGGGAGATTAACTGCCTGTTAACTTGAAGTTCTTGGAAAGCAAATTATAGTGTTCTATGCAAGCAAAGCTATCTGTGTTTAGAGAAAAAATGGCTCCAGGAGCCAAGTTAAAATTTGTGAAAAGTGGCTAAACAAAGTCAAAATCTTCGTACATTGTTTACCATTACACATAACATTGGAACTTTGTTTTTTCTCCCCAGACTCCTAAGAGCTTTGGTTGATGTAAATATTAGATATCAGCTTGCCCACTCATATTTTTCCAATGACCTAAATATTCACATCTACTAATTTTTCAGGTACTATAAATCTGGGATATTTGATTAATAAATAAAAAGCCACTTAGCTAAAGTCATATGAAAAGAAACTAGATGACCTCAGGGAGAATGAAAGCACAACATATGTGCTCATTGTGAAGAGCGAACACCTTTTCTTCTTTGTCAGTTTTTTGTTTCATTTCACCGTCATTATTTTTTCCTGACCCATTCAGAAAACACAAGAAATCCATCATTTCCTCAAGAGCGAGCACAAGAAATACCAAGTATTCTCTGCCCTAGGGTTTTAGCATTCAGTAGGTAATACGAATGGGCTCAATTCTATTCCCTTTCTTTAGTTAGTGTCATATAGGGGGAATAGAAAACTCACCTGACAGGAAATGGTGTCTTTCTTGTTTTCTCAGGCACTCGAGAATACTTTGGAAATCTTCACTATATGTCAATTAAATTTCAGACATGCAGACTTACCCAGCAGGTTTTCATCTGTAAGGCAGAGAAAGATATTTTTCCCCTTACGCTTCTTTAGTCTAATGGCCAAGGACCTTTTAGCAAAAATTTGACAGCATAACAAGAGATATGGCAGAGTAACTTATTAAATATAAGCTCTAAGTTTTGTGGAAGTGTTGAGAAATACAACCCAGATGGATCTTTGTGATGGGTGTGGTGAAGAGAGAGAGGGTCAGCTGAGGAGGAGTGTTCCTGGACAAAGTAAGTGATATGATGTCTCCTCAGTCAACGGAGGGGACCACAGCAAACCATGTTCACTCAGACAAGCCATGACATCTCTGGGCCTGTGGTTCTCTTTGGAGATGAGCAGGTGTCTCTCAAAGTGAAGACATGCAACCTGCTTCAGGACAAGGTTCTGGACACCACCAGCCCCCACCCAATTTTGTGAGCTGCTTCCTTGAAGACTGGGGGGAAAGTATCAGTAGCTGTTTGTGTCTGATGATGTCTCAAAGGCTGTGGTGCCATAGGAGGGGGCAAACTCTTCTGGTCCCAAGTCTTATCAGTTTCAAACTTGAATGTTAAAAAAAGAAAGCACAAAATAGAATAAATACTATTTCTTTCTTATGAGGTATGTTGTGATTTGGAAGGCATCAGCATGGGGAAATGAAAAGCACTTGGTGAGAATTGTTGAAAAGAAAATTAAAAACTACTTTGAGCACTGAAGATTACAGGGGATTAGTTTTGTATTTACACTTATTTTATGAAATATTGAAAATTTGCAAATAAGATAATATTAAGGTATACTTTTCTAAGGTTTTAGGAAATTATCCTTGGGGACACATAGCATGATATGTAAGGAAGGACCCCCACTGCAGAGAGGTGGGAAGAGCGGGCAGCCCTGCCAGGATCATTTCCAACTGTAAGCTACACGTTCCTTTAAATGGGGCTTTTGGGATAATTAGCTTTCTGGTATTTAAATCTATGAAATGCATGGTCATTCAAACATGAATCTCCAATGGAAAATTAATAGCGCCGTTTATTCCACGGCCGATTTCCTGGTGTTATAATTGACTAACTGTGAATAAATGTTTCAGCTATTGACTAAATATCTGAGAAGACACAATGCAAAGAGAGACTGCTGGTGCTGCAGAAACGCTCTGCTCAGTAATCCAGGATGCTCCTTCTGATCTTGTTAACGGACAGGGCTATTCCACGATGTTCAACAGCCCAATGCTGTACAAACATCTGTGACAAACTCGGGAGAGTTTTAACTTATCCATTGTTTATATGCTCAGATCATCTGTGAAACAGACACCCTGAGTACTTAAAAGGCTTTTGAAATTCAGTCTGACATGATTGTCTCCCATTTTAGATTCCTATAAAATGTGGCCTTCTCATCTACATATGAAAAGATTCTTTCAGGGACAAGTTTTATTACCTAAATCCATTTAACTCTCAGTTCATTATTTTAAGAGCAGGAGTCTCTTTTATGAATTATAAAAACCCATTCTTTATGTTTTCTTGTTTCATTGTGTCTTAGCTAGGGTCTTATTGCTGGGAAGAAACCCCTTAATTAGAGCTTAGAGGTGTAGTCAGTTGTCTTCATGGTGGAAAATTTGGTAGCACGCAGGCAGACATGATACTGGAGCTAAAAGTTCTACCTCTGGAAGAGAGTAAACTACTAAGGCTAGCTTGAGCTTCTCAAACCTCAAAGCACTCTGAGCATTGATACATTCCTCCAACAAGTCAAACCTACTCCAACAAGCCACTCCTCCTAATAGTGCCCCTTCCTGTGAGCCTATGGGGGCATTGTCATTCAAACCTTCACACATACCATTTATTCTTTTGAAAACCAAAGGCACAATAAAATCAGATCTACCAAGTATTGACTATAAATGACCTGTATGTGAAAATTTAAACAGGGATGAGTTTCAAAATTACACATGAATTCTCAGAAATAGTAAATTTGCATTCTAAGAGTTTTTAAAATGGGAGTCTAATACAATTTACTTTTCTTTATTTACCTGTGAAGTATAATAAGATAATAAATATTTATCAATTACTAAAATATAAACATTGATATTTATCACAGTATAAAAGGACACTCATTTTTCCTGGGTATATTACCTTTTTGAAGTTTGGTTTGGTAATGCAGGTCTGTTGTTTAGGGCTTTAAAGTACGAGAATATGATGGGCCCCAGAGTGACTTCAATATTGGCTTGGGCAATATTTAGTGAGACATAATCTCAAAATAATAGGTAAAAGCACAGTAGAGCATTGGTTTTATTTGTGAAGAAAATATTGAGTTCTGTATCTGGAGACAAGGTTACCATAGTAATGAAATAAAACATCTAGTATGATGTCCTGTTAGCAGAAGAGGACTGACAGATAAGGGGACACAGCTGAGACAAAAGGAGATGTCAAGACTGGCCAAAGTCACAGAGCTAATACCGACGACATCAACGCCTCAGTACTGCTGTCCTGATGTGAATCTTTGTTTTTGTTTGTTCTGTTTTGTTCTTAACACCACAATGGTGAAACAATAGCAATGGTTTGTTGTTAACAATGAGGACATTTGGGCCAGAGAGATGGCTTAGAGGTTAAGAGCAGAGGGCCTCGGTGTCATTCCTTGCACTACATGGCAGTCCACAACTACCTGTAACACCAGTATGAAGGCATCCAGTGTTCTCTTCTGACCTATTCAAACACTACCTGCTTGTGGCACACAAACAGGCCTGCAGACATAACTCAGAACATAAAATAGAAAACAAAATGAAATTTACAAAGAACATTTGTTATGCCAGCTACGTGGATATTGTTCTGCACAATGCTAAGTATTCTTTATTAATTATTTATGTTTTACTTTGGGGGCAGGATGTATAAAACGGGATGGTTTGCAAATGAACTCTTGCTGACTTACTTGCTTGCATTCTAAAATCACAGGCAAGAAAGGCATTTTTGTACAAGATTATGCAATATTTGTAAGAACATTTCATTATGTTCAGAGTGAAAATGGAGACCCACAAAGTGTTAATTGACTTCCATAGATCTCACAGGAATGACTGAAGAAACTGGGAAACCTGAGGCAGATTTGAAAGCTTAAGTACAGTTCATTCACTCCTATGGCCCTGTAACCCGACTTGCCTAATTACTAGATGGTAGGAACCAAGGTCTGCCATTTGTCTTATATTTATTGTGGTGTGTGTACTATGCTCCAAAAACAGAACATAACCTCCCTCCCTCTCTCTCTCTCTCTCCCTCCTTCTCCCTCTTTCTCTCTGTCTCTCTGTCTCTGTCTCTATCTCTCTCTGTCTCTGTCTCTGCCTCTCTCTCTCTCTCCCTCTCCCTCCCTCCCTCCCTCCCTCCCTTTCTCTCTCTCTCTCTCTCTCTCTCTCTCTCTCTCTCTCTCTCTCTCTCTTTCTCTCTCTTTCTCTCTCTCATCTGCGCGCATGCACACACACACACGTCCAGTGGCTGTGTGATTAAGAAACAGATTTTTAATGGACACCTTGATTAAAAAAATATAATTTTAAGAAAAGAAAAAGCAGTTAAAGGAGCTATCAGGCTATTTTCCCGAGTTATGTCCTACATTATGTTTCTATCAGTTTTTTTTTTTTTCTTTAACAAAATCTATCAGGTTTCCAGTATCACCAAACCTCTCAACATTTGTACTTTGCTCTCTTCCTGATGCACACACTGGAGCATGTGAGCTTAGTAGAGTCAGGGCATTCTGGTCATGAGTCAGATGAGGTAACATTTGGGAAATCCATGAACCAGCAAAAGACCATATGCTTCCAATCAGGTTGGTGTGATTTTTAATGAGAATTGCAAAATAGGCTATAAATATCTACATATGAACAAACTGCTTAAGAACAAGCGTCTTTATATGTTATCGATGTACACATAATGTTTATTTTTTCAACTTTAAATTTTTATTCTTCAATTTATAATATTTGTTGACAACATTGTCTTTTCCTTCAGAAAAAAATCTATTAAGAATTACTGATGTGTTTTTTTTCTGCTTTAAATTAAAACAGTTTTTTAGTTAATAAATACACTTTTAACTATTTTGTTGTTGTTCCTCAAGTCTCAGAGGTAATATGTTCTCCCTAAAGTCTGTATCCCTGCTTTGTTTAAAGTAGTACACATACACATCATAGAGATTTCAGACATGACCTAGGCCCAGTTATCACTGCATGTTACTGAGTCCTTCAGTCTGAGAAGTAAAGACTGAGCAGCTGAGCAAGCAGGAACATACACTAACTTTGACGAGTGTACTTGTACTGGATGCTCAGATTTTTAACATTAAAGAATGGAAAAAAGAAATGCGTCTAAATATTGAGGAGCCAGAGAAAGAAGATGGGAAACAGAAAGATTTTAGGTCCAACAGCTGATGGTAGGATGGAATTTTTTATTGGAATGTTCTATTTGTGACAAGTTTTAGAAGAATGGGTGGAGAACCCGCCTCGAGGCATGTTAAATTTGACTTTAATAGATGTGGTAAATATATCAATGTATTAGTAATGTGTTATAAATATACAGCCAAACACAGAAGCTTGAAGTTGAGTGTGAGATTATCATTTCTTACTGTTAATTAATAGTGGCCTTAAAGCCACTGTACTAGATGAATTCTTCTTTACTAGAGTTTTAAAGGCCAAAGCCTGGTTTCTGGTAGTCCTAACAGCTAAGCCTGGGCTTGCTTCTTTAACATGTCAAACATGCCAGTTTATAGTTAAAAGCACCCATGGATTTATTAATCGTGGCCACATTTGAATGAGGACCGATTCAAGGCCTCCAGTGACTATCAAATCCATTTGCTTTAGTTTGAATTTTAGGATGAAATAAAGTATTAGAAACACGGATGATAAAGCAGTCTCTGTCAGGTTTATTTCCCCCATCGCTCACCCATCACTGACCCCGCCCTGGTCCTCACTGCAAGGTGGCCTAATATGTTCTCAGAACTATGTGAAGTCTCTCTGTTGGTTCCCACTTGGACTTTAGCTTCCCCTCACCTGACAATGGATTTTTGAGGGAATTTTAATTTTGTAGGGTCTTTTAATAAGTCTCTAAGTCTAATTGTCTCTCTTTAGAATATCTTTTTCCCTGCCAGACTAGATCCTGCCTTGGGCATAGAAAAAAAAGCATCAAGTGTTGAGTCATGGCTCTGTGTAATACAAAGAAGTCAAGGAGTGCAAGAAACTCCAGAAGTCGCTACTAAAGAGCAGTCATAAGGGTTAGAGAGTAGAATGAAGAGAAGGTGAGCCAGCTGTCTTGAGCTCACCCCAAGTCCTTTGCATTTCAATATATCCTTTTTCTTTTATGTATGTGTATGTCTGTGTGAGCATGCACACATTAGTGCTGGTTACCGGTGGAAGCTAGAGACATTGAGTGCTCGTGGACCTAGAGTTACAGGTGGTTGTGCCTCCCTTGACATGGGAACTGGGAACAGAGCTTGAGTCCTCCGTAGGAGAAGTAAGCTCTATTGGGTGCTGAACCAACTTTCTAGCCTCACCCCAAAGAAGAAGAAATGATGCTCAGAACCGCAGCATCAGCTCTAACATCACGATCTAAAATTTTAAGCATAAAAGTGCCCCCAGTTTCTGATGGATGTCAAGAATTCCACAGAGAGTCCAGAAACCTATACCTTAGTAAAAATATCTGAAGACTTTTTACCCATGGTTCTCATTTTTTGTGTTCCTAACGCACTCTCCTTGAACTGGAGTTGCTACTCTTGCCTTTGACAAAGTGCAAATTGAATTATGCCAGTTTTACTTGGGTGCCTTCAGTGCACAAGACAAGAAAGAGTCTATGTTCCATTTCTATTGCTAGGAAGAAATTAATGAGTATTTTCATGTTCCTTGTTTGGTCACTTAATTGGCTGTGTGACAAAGAGCTTTGTGGTGCATGTCAAACAACTTTCTTAGCCCTCTAATGATTCGTACTTTGCCCAACTTGTGATACTATCCTGTGTGGCCTGTCTCGCTGGATATCCTTGTTAAAGTGACTACAATAAATTGGCTAGCAGTGTGCATACAACATAGTATATTAACCACAGCAACAGGGAGTACTTTTAGCAATTCTTTCAATGGATTTCCTTGTTTGCCCATAAGCATCAAAGCCAACCCAAACTTTCATTTAATATAATTAAAAGGACATCTGAAAGTAGTTTGAATCACAGCAGGTTCTTGTGGGTTTGTAACCCTTTGTTAAAACCCTGTGAACTTAATATATTTCACAGCTTGATGAATCTGCGCTTGTGATTTGTGTCAGTAAGAGAAAAAAATATAAATCCGTACCCTGCATATTTCTGTTGACCTAAACCTATTCATGAGGGACTGTTGAGATTAAAAGAAGTTTCTTCTATCTCCAAAACCAGAGTAGTTATCTGTACATAAAGAATAGTTATGAGAATCCCTTCTGATACACTAGAGACGTTAACGACTTCTACAAAGCAATTGTTGAATCAAAGTTAGTAAAACTCTGTGTAATTAGAGTAGAGTATTTCCTACAGGTGTTATTTAAGAGTTTAAACAGATCAACTCATACGTCTAAAAGACCTCCAAAAGGCAATGACAGGTGTTGTTGGAAATCCTGTTTTGACACTGAAAGTCATTCTGGGAATCTCTGAACATTGCCCTGCTGGGCTTCCATGATGATTGCCTTATGAAAAGTTATCTTTGCTTCTCCTTTTTATCCATTTAGTATAGAGAGGCATATGTTCCAGCTGCTATTTGTATAAAAACAGGTTGTGAGTGTTCCAAAAATTAATTCTATTAAAGATACAGGGAAACACCTCTGTTTTAAAGCATAATATTTGTATCTAAAACACAATGAAAAATGTTTTCCTCTTCCCTTCACGAAGAGAAGTGTATTCTCTTCACTCAATTTTTGGATCAGAATCCCAAGTCATTATTGACTTGTCAAGATTTTATGTAAGTCACGTTCTGCACCACATTGCTTTCTCCATATACATTTACCTTTGGGGAAAAATTTAAACATAAATAGATGCTACTTGTGTGCAAAGCCAGAGAATATACATCCATTTTACGATGTGAGTTTTTTGTTTTTTTAATTAGCTTTATGGTTACATAGCTAACCAGAAGGAAAAAAATAATAAAAATAACATTGCAGATTGAAGATCCCACTTTTAGAAACTGTCATTGGTTATTCTGATATGGGCCAGAAAAGTAATGGAAGTTTTAAAAGTGTGAATTTTCAATAAAGTAGCTGCCTGATGGCTTGGCACCAAACAAATGATTCTTTAGGACTGCTCCCAGAAGAGTTATACTTTCCCTTATCCAATGTGTACATTCTGTCTAGACAATCACAGACACAGCTAAGGCTACTTAAACAAACCAGAGCCACTTGTCACACTCTGTTATGTCAGAGTAGGTGGTACAGTTTCTCACGGGCACTCATGAGATCAGCTCTTAAGGTTTTCCATAGTTTTACCCTATTTTTGACATGGTCTTCAGTCCTTGCAAAGGTGCCTACATGGGTTCCAGTCACCCTGCTGTGCAAATCTTCAAAAGAAGCAGACGATAAGGAACTAATGTTGGCATCCCTTCCAAAAGTCTTCTCACTCAAAGGCCTCTAATCAGACCTCAAGGGTGGCTCTGTTCTTGCAGTGAAATTCTATAGTGAAATGACAGCATTAACAAGGATATTGTGCCCAATGATTGGCTAAGAACAATGGGGATCCTAGGGAATTACATTTTCATATACCAGTGCTAGGATGTGAAAAGGCTCTGGGTGAAACCTCTGCACCACAAAGATACACATGCACATATTCTTAAACACAAATAGATACACACATACATACATGTGACAAAGAAAAGAAACACTTTTCTGTAAATACATACAAGTGTGAAAATTCGCAAAACTAATATTTTGAAGGGGCTGCATTTTAAACCTGGACTTTCACTTTTCACAAATTTCTTTATTTTCATTTTTATGTTGCCTTTTCACAATAGATCATATTTCTTGCCATATTTTAGACTTAGAGAATACCAGGTAATGCAGAATTCCTCTTTACTAAACTCTGACAGTAAGAGTGTTTCCTTTCATGAACATCCTACATTAGTATTGTATAAGTCAGATGATGTGGCATTCCCTAAGTTTCATAGTTCAATTTTAATATTAGTTTAGTTTTTAATTGTCTGTTTTATTGTAGAGACCCAAAGTAAACACTTCATTGGAATTGGGGCTGTGAAATTTCCTCCAACTTTCTCCCCAGCGTTTTTTCCTGAAATGGAAAGACATAAGTTCCTTTGAAAAATAATTAATCTATTTCTTAAAAAAAAAAAAAAAAAAAAAGACCTGATTGTGCTTTGTTCACTCAATAGGTTCTATTTCAACAGCTGGAGTTTGGAAATGAAATAGTACTCTCAGCATATCAGGGTAAACCAATGATGACAGAAACAGTCAGGACTTTGAAGGGATTGCTGTAGAACAGGAACACATTCTAGGCTGGTGAAAATGAAGCTTGATCCTAACATGCTGAAATAGGCCATGTGCCTAGGTTGAGAAGATATTCCAAAGTGCTGAGAAAAATGTTAGCCAAGTGAGAATTGCTGGAGATTTAAGGAAATACAAAGACCGACATAGTCATAGCCAGCGGTGTGGAGGATCATGCAGTATTAGGCAGACTGTGGCAAGTATTTAGGTTTGAACACCATTTAAAAATGTTAGCAAAGATCATGATACTATAATCTGACAATGTTGAATTTGACTGTAAATTTTATTTTCCACTGTCATCAAATTGCTTTACACATTTCGGAATTCTTCCATTACTCCATTTTCTCTGCCCTTCACTTTTTCTTAATCTTTAGTCAGGTGTTTGAGAATTTTCTATAGAGTATTTTTAATCACATTGTTCTCACTAAGCTTCATCCCAGACCCACACACACCCTTCCCTAATCACCCAACTTCGTATCCTCTCTGCCTATCCAGTTCAATTTGTGCTTTCTATAGCTTCTTGTATACGTGGCCTTCATCTTGAGTCCAGTCAACCTACCAGGAGCCATAGGCTTCAGGAAAAATGAAGCTTCCTCTCTCTGCAGCTTCAAAATTCCAACAATTCCCCACACTCCATCTTCCTAAGGCTTAGATATTATTTATGAAAAGGGAGGAGAAGGATGGTAAGAATTAACTACAAAAAAAAAAAAAAAAAAAAAAAAAAAAAAAAAAAAAAAAAAAAAAAAAAAACAGGCTCCCTGACACAGATCAAAACACAGGCTCCCTGACACAGAGGGTAGTTGCATATAGAACCGCATGACTCATTATATGCACAAGATACATGTAAGCTCAAACATGGATAAAGTGGAGAGAGGAGGTGGGCGTGAAGTCCCACTACTGAGTCATGCTTTAAAATGCATATCTGACCTCAAGCTTACTTTAAAGACTATCTGTCCACTGATCCCATTTGTCACTTACAAAAGAATATTCCACCTTTCCATTATTGGGTCCTTATGTCTGACTTCTCTTGCCAATTGCCTGTCTGTTTAACTGGCTCCCCCTGTACCTTAAGACCATTTATTATAGTTCAGGTCTCTTAGCCTTCATTGTCACAATAGCTTTTTCTTGAATTCATTCTAACTTTTCTCTCTTTTTTTCTTTCCTTATCTGAATAACTTTGTGTTATCTGTCAACATCCACTCAATATGTCAGTTACTTATAAGCTAGCATTCTTTGCCCTATTCAAAATGAATACCCTCTTACATGAGCTTACAGAATGCTCAGTCGTCCCTGCACCCCTAAACCCCTCTATGGCCCCCATTATCAAGCTGCTTCCTAAGATCACTTTTCTTTTCTGACATTAAGCCTCTTGGAAAGAAGCTGTGTTACTTTTCCGTTAGAATTTGTCTTAGTCAGGGTTTCTATTCCTGCACAAACATCATGACCAAGAGGCAAGTTGGAGAGGAAAGGGTTTATTCAGCTCACACTTCCATATCGCTGTTCATCACCAGAGGAAGTCAGAACTGGAACTCAAGCATGTCAGGAAGCAGGAGCTGATGCAAAGGCCATGGAGGGATGTCACTTACTGTCTTGCTTCCCCTGGTTTGCTCAGCCTACTTTCTTATAGAACCCAGGTCTACCAGCCCAGGGATGGTACCACCCACAATGGGCTGGGCCCTCCCCTCTTGATCACTAGTTGAGAAAATGTCTTACATCTGGATCTCATGGAGGCATTTCCTCAACTGAGGCTCCTTTCTCTTGATAACTCCAGCCTGTGTCAAGTTGGCTCAAAACCAGCCAGTACAGTACTTTTAAATATTTACATCCCACTGAGCTTCTCTTAGATCTCTAAATACTCGCTGCTTCATAAATTCGAAATGCCCGTATTTCTAGTTGCCCACTGAAATGGCCATTGCAGCAGGGATCTTGCCTCTGTGGGCACATATTGCCACTGGTACCTTTCTCTCACTCTCTTTTAAATCTATGTCTCCAGGTCTTTGTCCTTAGCACTCCACGGAATGGGCCCTTGTCAAGGTTGTTATTAATTCAATAATACTTTCTCAAGACCTTTAAGGACTCAATGGTGCTAAACCAATGCTCTATGATCAATTTGTATCTGTGTGTTTGTAAAATAAAAATTGGTGGGGTAGTTGTTATTTTTTGTGATTATAGAATAATTATATCATTCTCTTCCTCCCTTTCCTCCCGTATACCACAACCCATTCTCTCCTATTCATGATCTCTTTTTCCTTAATTGTTAGAGAAATGTTTATGCACATCTCTCCACCCCCCTCTTTCTTTCTCCATCTCCCTTGCCCTGTTCTCCCTCTCTCTGTTTATGTATCTGTATATGCACATAATATCTGATCAATTAGGAAAATGTATCATGCTTGATTTTTCTTTTTGATGTACTCTCATAAGAACACTCACTTCATTTTTCATTCACCAATTAACACTTTTTTCTGTGCTTCCTCACCAGTTCCTCCATATCTCTCTAAACTGTTAAGGTTGGGGCCCTTGCTAGTCTAACACTTAATTGCCTTTTCTTTGAGTTATTCCCATGGTGACCTCATTATTTTAGATCTGTATGATCTTGATGCCTATGATCAGAAATGTTACCCCTTGAACAGACCATTCTTCTAAACTCAAGAATCACTGTTCCTTTTAAAGTTTCAACATCTTTCTTTGTGATGCACTAGGCAGCATAAAATTTATCCCATAACTAAATTTTCCATTTCATTTTTGTGCCCAGGTTCTACTCTCACAGTTAGTGAGTTTCATTCCCATGCCTGTTGTTCACATCTCACACCAAACAATGTATTGAACATGTAAGGACCATGTTTCCACTTGAAGACTTTACTCTGTTGATGGTGGAATTTGGGTTTTGGTTTTAGACAGTGTTTTATGTAGATCAGACTGGCCTAGAACTCATAATCAGCCAAGGGTGATTTTTGAACTCTGAACATACACTCACAGTGATATACATCTAGGCCCCAAATGCTAAAATTGGTGGAACCCTTAGGAAAGCTCTGGCAGTCTCAACAACTTCAAACCCGTGATATATCCCATTATGTAGGTGAGAGAGGCATGTGGATGAAAAACAGATCAGTGGAGTCAAGCCACATATGGGTAAAAAGAACATGTAAAGGGGACCCAGCAACCTTGAATTCATCTCCCAGGTGCTGGCATGAGCATTAGGTTTGAACAGTGGAATACTGGGAAAAGTATAAGACATAAACAAATTAAGTGGTTCTTGTCAGGATGTGAACCAACTTGGCTTTGTCATGCCTTAGTTCTTACAAGGCAGCACAATACATTCCAGTTTCAAATCACTATCATAACCTGAAAGGACCAATTTGTTTCCTACAAGATGAACTCCTCTGTTCTGGGGTACAGCTTTACACTTAGGCATGATTGCTCTCATCTGCAAGGGAAGAGTGGTAAACTCTGAAGTGTTCTTCTTGCTGGTATCCAAGGCAACTACAGGTTTAGGACAGTCACCTTCTCTTCCAGAGCCTCCAGCCTTGAAGGAAGATGACTTATGATAGGTAGGCAGACACTCCTGGAGCGATTAACATTCTTATTCGGAATCAAGCAGGGAGCTGACTCTGAACATAGAGAGGGCCAAGTGCTGGCAAGCTGCCAAACTTTGCTTCTGCATTTGTTCAAGAAAGAAAGGAGTCAATGCCTTTCAGCAAAAGTGCCATGTAAGTGCTTCCAACAGTCTTCTCCTGGACTTCTTACCCAGTCCTTTTAATGAGAAATTATTGACTGCACTTCCCCAAATTTCTGTCTATTGCTAATGGTTCTGTTACACCAGTTCTTTCCCACATATTCAATTATTCTGGATGCAGTTAGATATTCCAGTGGCTTCAATCAATCTACTTCAATTTGTGAGGCTGGCCTCATTTAGATCTTTCTATCTGGTGTCATTCAAGTACTTTGTAAGCAAGTCAAGATAGGCAAATCTATATTCATCAGGTTTCTTACAATCTCCTAATACACAGACATATGCACTACTCTTCAAGCATAAAACATGAATTTTTTTTCTCATTTTGATTAAATGGTTGTTTGGTGCCTACTACAAGCTTTTTCCTTCCCTTTGGCAACTGGCTTTAATGAACTACAAATCATGTATAGTGTTTAAATCTCTGACTTTCTTCATCCCCTGAGAAAGAGTGCATGACTTTGAACCCCAATTCTACCTCATATTTGTAGCTGATTAGCTTAACTTACTTAAGTTCTCTAGGTCTCAGTTTTCTTACTGTGAGGTAACAAGGGCAGTAATTTGTGTGTGAGTGGCTTCTTGAGTTAATGCACATGAGCTATAATGATGCATCTGATTTTCTGACAATGTTTTTAGTGACTTCTTGTTGTCTCTGGGAAGAACTGCAAATGTCTTGACATTGCTTTCAAGGCTTCTGAAACTTAGCCTTTACTCATTGTTATTGTCATGGGACTCTATGGGTTTTTTTGCTTGACTATGGAGAATTGTTTGCCTTTCCTTCAGTTATCTCCAGTTAAAGGAGGAATGCTGCATGCCCGAATCCACTCCTCGGCTGGTGTTGAACCTCATTTTGGAAATGCCTGACTTTGTGGAGCTATTCTGATAGTCTTTATACCTCTTGCTACTCTTACAGCTCAACATGTTGGATGTTAACGACTTGTTTAATTGTCTGCCCTCCCTATATTATCTCATGGAGGGAAGGGAGAGCAGCTGTTAGGTTTTTGCTGCCTTCTAATCAACTGACACATTGAAGGTGCTCAATTAATATTTGTTGAATAAATTTGAGTCTGTAACAAGGTGAGGGTCAAGTCCATAGCTGGATTTAATTTCTGTGATATAACCCAGATTGCTTTGACAGCACTCAGTCATTTCACCCTAAATTGAACTATATTTTTAAAACAATGCAATCAAATGGTACCTTAAGAAAACAATCCTTTTGTTTTCTTTCTTTCTTTCTTTCTTTTTGTTTTTTTTTTTTTTTTTTTTTTTTTTTTTTTTTTTTTTTTTTCCTATCCAACAAGGATTCTCATAAACTGTCTCCTCTACAGAATTCTAGTTTCATGTTTGGTTAAAGGTTCTTATTACTATATTAAGGTCAGTTGTGTTATACAATCTAATTTTAATTAAGACTTGAAAATGCCAATACTTCAATGTAATATAAAAAGGAGTTCAGGGATTAGTCATTTTTATACGCTTAATAATATTAAATGACAGTGGTTATAAAATGAACCTTTGGTTTATTGATCAGATGTGTAAATATCAGTCACTCAACTTGACTTCTAATAAAAAACCTACAAGTTATAAACTGTTTTGAAGACTTTTTGAGCATCTGACCTTTAAAATTTTGACTTGAATCAATATCTAAATCCACATTGAATCACAATGTGTCCTATTCAGTCATGATTTTAAACTTTTGCTTTATTTTACTCTCAGCTGATGAACTTCATATGAAGAAGCAAAAACAAAACAAGAAAACTTACCTTTAATTTTTAAAATGATAAATAAATTTAGAGATATTTATATCAGTGTATGAATGAACATATATAGTAAAATATATCATCTAGGATGATGTGGATATTGTTTTAGAAATGTCACTCAATAATTTAATCCTTGTTCAAACATCAAAACATTAAACATAATAAAACAAATGGAATCGACCATTACGTAACTAATATGTCTGACATTATGTCACTAATGTCCCTGAGGAAACTGACACCGAGTGGACCACAACGCTTGTAGGATCTGACATTGACCACTATGCTGTAATTTGGAACACAACTATATTTGCCAAATATTTGGTGAGAGAGCACACAGAATTCCTCAAATCAGCAAGTTCACTTAAATGATCCAGCTACAGGAGCGAAATATTACTTTGATGGCTAATGAGGCTTTCACAGAAGGTCCACAATTTCATAGTTAAATTTGTGTGTCATTTGGAATACTTGCTCTTGGATTTCAAATGGGTTGAACTCCACTAATCTGTCACATCACTTTCCCCTTCATTCTGTCTTAAAACAAGTGTATAAAATCTTTATTCTTTACTCAAGTGTACTGCATTCTGCTCTTTTCTTTTTAACCTTTCCAAAAAGACTCCATGACTCACAGTACCGTTTGCTGTCCATGTTTAACTCTATCGTGTGATGGCCTTATATATTGGAGCAACCAAAGCACAAAGACAAAGGGTTTTCATTCCTAACCTGATTTTACAGCCTCCATGCAGGGCACATAGTTGTTACTGCATTAAGGAATTGCATAAAATCTGAATTTGATTTTTAAAATTTTGATTTGTATCAATATCTAGATCCAGATTGGAAGATATCACCTGTTCCAGTAATGGTTTGAAACATCTGCCTTATTCGATGATAAATTTTACATTATGTTGTTGAACCAGTTTAAACATATCCCTGTCTAGTTTACAAATGAGCGAGACTCAGACTCTGGGTGTTTTATATGGCTTTCAGGATTACTTGGTGGGTAACCCCTAAGCTATTTTTCTAACTGCTGGCCTGGCTACTTCCTCAGTGATACACCCCAAATACTTGCTATTTCTCCAAGATGTGAGCTATTGGTCTATCTCCTCTCATGGTGGCTTCCTCTGCTCTCCTTTCTTCTTCTTTCCTCTCTCTGCAATGCCCAACCAGGTAACTCAAAACCGGTAATTGACTGTACTGTATTTATTTAACCAATAGTTTTGAATTAAGGTTCAACTTTTGCCCAACAAAAGCTGGTAAACATAAGAACTTACTGGTAGGCAACTGGGCCTCCAAGTGCAGAATTTAGCTTTACAATTCTTAATAGCAGCCCAAACCTCAACATCTTTCTCCTTTTTTTTAATAAATAAACAAGTTATTTCTTTTATAATAATAAACAAAATGGCACCCATTATTAAAGTTATATCTGGTTCTTTTTCCTAACCCTAGGCTTCCAAAAATAAGGTTCAGACTCAAAATATATTCACAAATAACCATCCATATAGCTAGGCTCTTCTCTGACTAGACTATAACAAAAATAACACATATATTTAAACCTGTATTCAGTCATGTGGCTGGTTACTGGTGCTTAGGTACCATGAGTCTGTTTCTTCACATCTTCCTGGATGAATATCTGTACCTGGCTCTGTCCCATAATTCTTTCTGTCTCCTGGATGTCTTGCTTTCTATTCTATACTTTTCTATACACCATAGTTTTTTTTTTAAATGACAGGTGTTATATCCATACAATAAACAAGATATGCTCTCTACAACATTAAACAAGTGAAAATTAAAGAATAATTGAAGAAAATAACTGTGTTGATAAAGAAATATTGGTTTGCGTTCACCATGGGCATGTATACACTTTTTTATTTTCCTCCTGAATTGCAACTCTCAATTTAATCCCCTCCAAATCAGTGTGTGTTTTTCTTTAAAACCATGGGGATATGCACCCCTTTATTCTCCCAGAAGACAACAAAAAGCTATAAAAGTAAAAAAGAAGGCTTTTAGTTTTCTTGTTTCTTATTGTCATTAATTATTTCATAATAAAAGTAAGTTATGCTAGTCTAATGGCTACTAATATACTCAGAGAAACCACATCTTCTCTGAAACACATAGTCTGGTGAGAAAAGGAGATAAATATACAGATAACTTTGGAAACACACGAATGAGCTTTAAACAGAGTCTGTTGTGAATGCTTCCAACTCCTAATTCAGAACTTGAAATCTCGGCTCACTGTAGTGCTGGCAGAAAGAGAAGCGTCTGGGATATGATTAGGTTGAGACTAAGGAAGCCTCATGAATGGCATCAGCACCTTATGGAAGATTGCTGAGTTTGTTTCTCTCATCCAACACGCAAGGATACAGAGGGGCTTCCCTTGACACTGAGACTAGAAGTTCCTTCTTTATTTACTTCACTATTACAGGAACTATGAATAATACATTTTAACTCATAAGGAGCCTGGTTTAACGTATTCTAGTATAGTAGTTCAAACACTGTGAGATGCCACTGTACTGTTGGAATAAAAAGACATAAAATATATCTATTTAAGGCATGTTATCCTACTTATACTATTTTGCTGCTTGACACAGAAAACCAATGCCTTCCGAGATTTTTTTTTTTTTGCTCTCAAACATATGAAATAGAAAATTGGCTAAATTATGAATTTTTCACTGTATGCCATGCACTCACTGAACATTGTCATTGACCCTTATAAATGATTCCTAGAGCAATACTTTTAAAGATTCCTTTCTCTCCAGTTGGAGGAATAAAGTAACCATAGAAGTAAATGAATATAGGAGACATTTAATAGGGAATGACACACAACACAAAGAAAACAGAACAGGTTCACTTGTGGAACAAAAATAGAACAACTTTTAGTAAATGAAACCTGAGCTCCCCCCCCCCCCCCAAACTCTTGGAACTAATGATTTTAAAGCTTGTAGTAGAGAATTTCAAGAGTTCTGATGTATTCACCTTCTCTCAAGTACTTCTCTTTAGTTGTTGGTTTTTGAGGCTTCCACGTGGGAGAAAGAGGGCAAATGGGTTCCTCATTGGTTTCTGCTTATCCCATGATAAGCCTGTCTTAGCCTGGGAATCACTGTTCACCTGGATCAGACAGGCCCCTCCTCGTTCTCACCATTGGCTCCTTTGGTATTGCCAAGGAATCTGAGGCTGTTTTACAAGAAGATCATCTTGGAATATTACAGAAGTTGTCACTGCAAAAATATATGGCTGTTTCCCCCTAAAGTCTTTCATAGTCATTTTATCAAATAATTAAAGCTTCCTAATCAAAATGTAGAAAGTAGAGTTATGAGGTGTACTTGCCAATTATGTGGCATGCCTAAAACTAGTCAAATTAGCCAGACAGTGGCTGGCGCACCTTTAAACCCGGCACTGGGAAGGTAGAGGCAGGCCGATCTCTAAATTCTAGGACAGATTGATCTACATAGTAAGTATCAAGACTGTCATGACTATACTGAGAATCTCTGTCTCAAAAATACAAAACAAATAGTCAAATGAATATGTCTAATGTCTAAATTACATAAAAAGAGTTCAGATAATATTGTATAATATCAACATATGCACAGATCAATATCTACCTAGGCTACTCCTATACGTCAAAATGATAAATGAACTTTTTCACTTATATTTGTTTTTGTAGAAACTATCCAATGTTTATAGAGTCTAAAGGGACAACTACTTAAAGAGAAGGGTGGGATCCAGCATTGTTTTCTCCCAAACCAAAATATAACAAGACTTACCTTTTTGAGTAGCTTTATTTTATCAACTTAATAGAAAATATTATTTATTCTAAGGCACAGAGAAATTTTGAGGCAAATTTGAATGAAATTTTCAAGTGCCCATTTTCCATTCAGATTAAAGTCCTTGTAAAAAGATAAACTAATATGTATTGGGTTTCTGGCAAGATGAATATTGATTATAATCAACTTCTTAAAATTTTATAATACTGGCAAGTTCTTTTCCCCTTCCACCCTTGAATATAAAGTTCTATACAACAGGTAGAATAGAAGGTCTTATAAGATAAAGCCAAGACAACCTTATTTTGTTTCACTTAGAATTAAAATTTCCATCTAAAATATCAAAGAAAAACCAGTGAATCCTGTTGTACCTTGAAGTGAAGTTCAAGAATCTACCCAAATTTAAAGAAAATCAATGTTTATTCATCATTCAATTACTGTTTAAGCTACATATAAGCTTAATTTTATGAAAACTAACAAGTGGAAGTCCACTCAGTTTTAAAGCACCTCAGTTTAAAAATTATCTTGTGGTTAGATGTTCTCATTTATAACAATTTAACAAGTACATAAATGTTATAGGAAAATCAAGTACCTATATTCTTTTTCACCACAGAATTGTGGCTATTTAATTGACCATTAAGTGGTAACAAATATTTCATTCATTTTTTGAAAATTTAATCAGTATTTTTTTAGTAGCATGCTCTCTTTTATTCTGAATATTGACAAAACTACCAGTTTAACTATAATTTAACATTTAAAAATTTTTATTTTTTACTGATTTTTTTTTTTGGATATTTTCCTTTTTATCCTGCTTCCTGTTTTCCCCTCTATAATCCCCTATTTCCTCTCTCACCTCCCCTGCCTCTATGAGAGTGCTTCCCCACCCACCAACTAACTCCTTTCCTCCCTTCCTCCTTTCTCCCCGCTCTGGCATTCTAGTACACTGGGGCGTTGAGTCTTCACAGGACCCAGGGTCTTTCCTCTTATTGATGCCTGGTAAGGACAACTGTTACAGTGAACCTTGATGTGCGGTTTCCTAGTGGGTGTAGCTGTGCTGTTTGACTTGTAGGAGAAGGGTCAGCATGCCTGCGAGTCTATGTTCGTATTTCTCCAAGGTTTCATGGGTTCCCACTCCCTTATCACTGAAGCTATTAAGTCATGTATTCTTTAGAGGTTATGTCTTGTAACAGGTTGAATGATTAAGACCACACTGCAAGCCTGGCAGAGGTGGCACACTTCTTTAATGCCAGGACTTGAAAGGCACAGGCAGGCAGATCTATGAATTTCAGGCCAGTCTGTTCTACATAGGGAGTTTCAGCCACTACTACACAGAAAAACCCTGTTTTGGATCAAACAAACTAATTACCAAACCAACTAACTAATCAAACAAACAAAATCAGTCAGCATTGCAGAAGATTTACTCCTTCCAGGACTCATTAGGATGTCATTGTTATAGCAACTGAAGGATCAGTCTTGGTTGCACTTACTCAATGGAGACTCCTTTTGCCCTCAATGTGTTACATTACAATACCACATCAAAGGTAATACAACACTAAACTATAATTACTTTTGGTTTGTATATAAGGCACAAGAAAAACTACTTCCATTTTCCAGTGTTAGCAACATGGCTCCAAGTTTTCTACTTGGACATAAGCCAAGGAAACTCATCAGTCTTTGCGCTAATACTTCTTTGCAATCATTAGTAGGTGGTTGATTTACATTTTTATGACAATTTCACACACACAAGCATGCTTGAACATGCTCATCCATGCATGTGCTTGCACACACTAACACACATCCTGATATATCCCTCTTACCTCCTTCCCTAAGCCTTAATATTTTTTTTCACATATCCATCAACCCTCTTCCTACCTCACATTACCCTTTGAAGAGCATGACTTTGGGTTTGTTGTGTGAGTAGCATGAAGTTTCATGAGGGCTATCTGTGAGCCCATAGGATCAGAACAGTCTGGAGGAGCATGGGGGTGCACAACTGAAAGCAGTGACTCACCTCTCTTAAAGATTTTATATATATACATAAACAGAACACTTTTACTCTGTTCTTCTTTAGAAAATTTGCATATTATTTATGTTGCTCAAATTTTAATTGAATACTGAAGGCTACTCCATGCTTGGGAAGATCGGACTGCTGAACTGTATTCAAAATTTGTTCTTATGAAAATATTTCATCTTTAGTTCTTTAATTGCAAAGCAAAGATAGCTGGGAAGTAATTGGTATTAATCAAAAGGCACAGTTTTTAGTTAAAGTGGTATTCTGTATTCAACTACCTGAATTTGCTGCTTCTCATAGATTTTATGTTACTGTTTGTTTTTCATAATAGAGTCTCTTGAGTTCTTATATATTCTTATAATCTGTAATAAGACATAATTGTACCCTTTCTCCATCAATTTAGATAGTTTTTTATTTCCCTTATCTTGTTTAATTGCTCTGGTTATAGCCTCAAATTATTTTGAATAGAAGCACCTACAGTAGGCATCGTTAGTTTACTCTTGACCTTACAAGCCAAAAATTTAAATTTATAATGCTGTGCTTAATGTTAGGGGAAGGCTTTTTTGAGATGACCTTTATTATTTTGAGGTCATTTCATTTTATTCTTGGTTAGTTGGTGGCTTTTAATCACGAAAAGTGCTGAATTGTGTTAAATGCTTTTTCTTCATTTATTGAAATAATAAGGTGACATTATCCTTTATTATACCAAGGGAGTACATCACATCAATTTATTTTATGTGTTGAACTATCTTTTCATCTCAGAAATAAATTACATTTGGTTATAATAGATGGTTCTTTTAATGTGCTATTGGGTTTGGTTTGCTGGCCTTTTGTTGAAGAATTATGCATCCACATTCATCAGGGATGTGACTGGTGGTTTTATGGTCTGTGTAGCTTGTGTCAGGCTTTTGTATCAGAAAAGCGATGCTCACTCATAAAATGTATTTGGACGCATTCCCTCCTCTTGAACCTTTTTGGAACAGCCTGAGAAGAATTGATATTAATTCTTTAAATGTCTGGTTGAATTCGCTAGTGAAGCCATCTGTTCCTGGGCTTTCATTGTTGGGAAGTTTGGATTGCTGTTCTCTATATTCATCTATGCACTCTGTCTGCTTATCCATTGAATTTTGAAATGTGTCGTTTTTAAGACTGCTGGAATGCATTGTTAAAAATGGCCATTCTGTTTATTTTTTTTTTTTATTTTTATCATTTGGCAATTTTAAAATTAATGACTAAAATGTCCATCGAAGGACAGCACAGAAATACTATATTCTCATTTCCCATTCCTTAAGGTAAGATTAGAATAATCAATGTCCTATTAGTTTGTGATCATTGAGGTCATTCATAGCTAAAATTGCCTGTACCATTTTCAAGACAAGGGATAATTTCAATTCTTTGAAATTATCAAAGAATAATATCAAGGAATAATTATCAAAGATAATTCAAAACTTATCTGAGTGTTGCTGATGAATTCTGGGGGACATCTAATCTTAGAATTAATATTCCCTCCACTCAGTATGTCCACATTCGCTCTTTATCGTCAGAAATACCTAAACTTTCATTTGACGTTTCATTTCTATCTACTGGTGCCTGTTTTCTGGCATATCCTGTTGGCATTATTCACACAGAGCATTTCCTGGAAAGCAGCTAATGCTATTGTGTTCTGGAAATGTTTTGTGTGACTTTTAGCTCATTCTCTAAACCTAGAAAGCATTGACAGAGCTAAGCACACGAAGCAAATGTATTCACTGTTTAAGTTCATAAAAGGTCATTTTGGTGGTCCGTGAAGTGTGCATGCATGTACTTATTAATGCAAAGTACACAGATTGTAAGGCTCTTCCACTTAAACGACTAAGGATGTCAATGTGCCCATAATTTGGGATAGCATGAAAAATATCAAGGTTAAAAAAAAAAAAACAATGTTATTAAGAGGCAAATTAGTTTTTGAAGCTGGTGTTAATTGGCAGCCAAGATGTTTCATTATGAAGCTGAATTTTTTAACAGTTGTTACTTGGTTCCCATGAAAACACCGGCCAGAAGAAAATACGGCAGTTTAGAGGATCTGACTCCCATCTCGGCCAGTCCCTTTGCCAACGTGTCAGTAATGTGCATCCTGTTTTAAAACTTGTGTGCTGCCTAGAGAGTGTGTCTATGTTGGCTGTTTAGTCGCCTTTCTATCTGCATCAGAGGCATGCTGCATAATGAATGGGTTCAGGATGATCACTTTCAAACGGCAGGTGTTGTATTTTTCTATTTTGCTGGCTTCTGTGTTTGAATGAAACCCAAGACTTCACGGGAGAACTGTTTTCTTTTTGTAACCTACCACATAAAGGAAACCATGGGGAATATATAAATGGTAGCTACAGAGATTATTCTTCTGCATGCAGCAATGAGAAATGTGGTACTTTGTCTCTATGTGTGGATGTACCTACTGCTGGCTTTGTAAAGAAAACAGAAATACCTCAGGGCCATAGGTAATGATGTCCAACAGTTTACTCTCTTCCCAAGTGGTAAACAGTGCTAAGGTTTCACACCACACAATGTATTCAGAGTGACTGAAGGTCTAAATGCTTTGATGCTTTCTCATTCTGATGTTTTGTAGCTGACTGAGAGTAAGGGAGGAGGGGAGAATATGACAAAGGGGGGGGGAGCGTGCTGCCTGAGTCCACAATCTATAGGCAACAAGTCCCTGGCATCTCCTGCATGGAGTTATCCATTCGGTCTTTGCTGTGCTCAGCATCTGGTTTTACGGAGATGAACAGAAGAGAACGATTTTCTGTAGAGGATGCAAACTTGTTGGTTTAAATTATGAGCCGCTACTTCCTCAGCCAAATCATTTAATTATGTGATCATAGTCTTACTGAAGCCTCTGCCGTTGCTTCTGAGAAGCAAGCACGGGACTATTTGTTGTTCTTCAAAAGAAGACAACAGCAGGCTTGCAAAGTCTCAGCGAGGGATTTTCAGAAAAATAATGAATGCTTCCACAGCAGCATGTCACAGGGGAGGCTGGGACAATAGTCATCTTGTGCACACTGCTGCTCTTTGCTGGGCAGCATGTACATTTGGATTCCTGACAGCCTTGCGGGTTCACTAGAGACCTCTGCCGTTCTTTTCGTCCCCTCTTAGGCGATGGTGGAGACAGTTAACAACCTCCTTCAGCCACAAGCTTTGAATGCCTGGAGAGACTTGAGTACAAGTGACCAGCTACGAGCAGCCACCATGTTGCTTGACACTGTGGAGGAGAGTGCTTTCGTGTTAGCCGATAACCTTTTGAAGACGGACATTGTCAGGGAGAACACAGACAATATTCGTAAGTGACCTTTGCTAAGGCAGATGGTCCAGAGTCACCTGTGTAGCAGGAAAAGAAAAAAAAAATCCAACATCCCAGTCATGAGCCATGTTTTATTTTGGAGGACATATGTTATTCTATTTTTCAAAGTAAGATAGTTTGCAGTTAAACAAGATCAGAATTCATGCATGTTAACCTCCACAGGGCATTTAATATTCGGTGTATTGCCTAGAGATTACTTCCAAGAGATTTATTTGTAGAATTTTTATGTAGGCACGTATTTATGTAGGTTTTATACTCCTTACTATTTTGACCTGGCAAATCAAGGATTATTTGTCTTTTTAGTGTGCTTGAGTTATCTTCCAAAAGAAAGAAACACATCATTTGACTGAAGATGTTAATGCTTGGAAATCATATCATCCCTTTGAATAAGTATAAATCAGTTTTTACTGTGTTTTAGGATGTAGCTGACAATTTTATTTCAGTAGATTTGATAAAGCTGTTTTATATTGTATTGAATTTGTAGGTAGATCAATATTGACATGACGGTACATCTCCGGAGTGCAAGAGGATTTTTACATAATTCATATAGAAAATATTTCCAAAATTAACTTAAAATAGAAAGGCAAATGTACAAGGATTTGGACTTGAGTTTTAAGTATTAGGCTTGATAATTTTACATTCAAAGTTTTTACATAGTTTTTGTACATCTTTGCTTACTTTATTTAGTAAATAAAGTGAAAACACCAACCATATACTTTTGAACAAATTGAATGCCTTTAACATGACAAGTAGACCAAGAACTCTTAAATTCCGATTATAGAAACAGTTCAGAGGTTAAGGAAATTCTTGTAGCTCCAGCAGATTTCTCCCAGAACACTGATGCCTCTGTGTTATAAACAGAGTTAGAAGTTGCAAGGCTGAGCACGGAAGGAAACCTAGAAGATCTAAAATTCCCAGAAAACACGGGTCACGGAAGTACAATCCAGCTTTCAGCAAACACGTTAAAACAAAATGGCCGGAATGGTAAGTGGGAGTTTGTTTCTTTTTTCTTTTCCTTTCCTTTCTTTCTTTTTTAAGTGGATGTTCTCTGTATTTACATTTCAGACGTTATCCCCTTTCCTGTCCATCCCATCCTCCTCCTAATCTCCATGAAGGTGCTCTCTCTTCCAACCACCTTCTCCCACCTCAGCACCCAAAAGCCTCTGGAAGTTTGTTTCTGTGCTCAGTGCTTTGAACTTTTCTCTATTTATTGCTCTATGGCTTGGAATCGTAAATCTGTCACGCAGGAGGTTTCTATTCCTCCCCACACATACCCTTTCTTCTTTCTCTGTTATTTCCTCCCTCTTACTTACTGGACCATCAATACAACAGTCATGTTCAATGTAGACAATTCCTGCTTAGATTTAGAGTTTGCTCTAAGACTTCTCAGTGTCAGAACTTGAACATGAGGAAAATTCTGCATGAAAAACCTCCAGTATGCTGCCCCTGCCTCCAGGAGTTGCTGTCATTGATTTTGCAGATTTAATCAATAAAATTTCCGGTGGGAACTTTCCTTATAGTTGTTTTATGGTTTTTGAAGCTAAGTACATTATTTTTCTTCAAAGTGCAAAGAGATGATCTTGCATTTTGGTGTAGAACCTTTATGGTTCTGGATACTGGTTCTGTGTCTAGGCAGCATCTTGAATTTAGTTTTAAGGACATGGCAAGAAAGTTCAGATTCCGAATTGGTGTTTAAAGAAATCATATATGGGGATCTCCATCCAATCCAACTTTGCTTTCCTCATCAGATGCTTGGTACTTTGGTTTTATGTCTGTGAATGTGTATTTTATACTCTAATACATAATATTAGATTATAACTGGGGTTACAAACTCCAGCAGAGTGTAGAAACTTCTCTGTTTCTTCCAACATCTAACTCACATTTGCATTTATTTCAGGAGAGATTAGAGTGGCCTTTGTTCTGTATAACAACCTGGGCCCTTATTTATCTACGGAGAATGCCAGTATGAAGCTGGGCACAGAAGCTATGTCCACAAATCACTCAGTTATCGTCAACTCCCCTGTTATTACAGCGGCAATAAATAAGGAATTCAGTAATAAAGTGTATTTGGCTGATCCTGTGGTGTTTACTGTTAAACACATCAAGGTAAGAGAATGTCTTGTCTCATTTTCTACACTACTTATATCTGTTATGGATAAACATTAAGTATATTAATTTTTTTAGTATTCATTTGCTATCTAACATATAATAGATCATTAATGAGTATAATCATGAGTGTGTTCAGAAATATTCATAAATATGCCAGAAAAATTAAATAAATAAGCCGTCTGTTTTTAATCATGTTTTAATTTTTCCAAATGGAAATAATACTACACCTAGATGTAATACATAATATAATATTATATATTCTAATTATGTACCACACAGTCTTTAAAAATGCTTGGAGTGCATTCTATTGAACCAGACAGCATTTTCTATGCTAGTAGATAAGCAGTCTTGTCAGAGTCTGAAGATACATTTTCGGACATATAATAATCTAGAAGTTGTGACTGTAAGGTAAAGATCATCCTTTCTTAACTTTTTTTCAATAGTCTTCTTTTAAACTTTGAAATTTGAAAACTGATACAATCCCAAAACTGTGTTAGTAACATCATTTTCGTATAAACAGCTTTGGAAAATAGTAATCTTCCTTCTAGTCAGATAGAATAAATACCAGGTAATCAATTTTGCTTCAAATTGATGAGGCCACTTAATAGTGAAGTACTGAACACACCTCTCTGGTGATCACGATAGAGTGTGAGGCTGCACTGTGGGTAGAGAAAGTGCCTACTTAATTTACTCGATTGTAAAATAGTTATTGTCTTTATTGATCTTTTTTCCATCATAGCAGTCAGAGGAAAATTTCAATCCTAACTGTTCATTTTGGAGCTATTCCAAACGCACAATGACAGGTTATTGGTCAACACAAGGCTGTCGACTCCTGACCACGAACAAGACACATACTACATGCTCCTGTAACCACCTCACCAACTTTGCAGTACTTATGGCACATGTGGAAGTTAAGGTAAGATATCCACAGAACAGGGACACTCTGACATGGCAACCGGGCTTCTAACTCTAAATATTCCTAATTTTACAAGTCATTTCTTTCCTCATAATGCTAGCCAGAACCTCTGGTATTTCTGCCATATGCTTTGGGATGAATCAAACACCTGTTTCTTTCTTTTACCAATATAAAACATAAAATCAGAGTTTGCTCAATGAATTTCCCTGCAGCTTCTCTGGTTTCAATTTGGACAAATAAATGTTATACCATAACCTCATGAACAGGTAAGTGGGACTGGGCTAATGAGAGCTGAGATTAGATACATTGTGGAATAATGAACTGTGGATTATACACAGTCAATGTGACTTCTGGGAAAACAACAGATGCATGTAATACATGGGACACCAAGAATACAGGGGGATGGGTAACATTCTAATCAGCAGATCAGGTAGTTGACAGATTTCACAGTTGGAAACTTGCTAAGATAGCTGTCTCTGCTTCTTTCTGGCATGGCAGGATTTTATACATAGAAGGTAATGAAAAGAGAGATACTGGTTTTCAATGGATGAGAAGACCAAGTGGGCTCTAGTGTGTCCTCACACAGGAGAACTGTCTGGGCTGACAATCCTGAAGTTGTATACAGAAGTGCTAGGCCCAGAAGTTCAGAGGTTGGAGATCTCTATTTTTTTTTTTTTCAAATAAGATACTTAGAGAATGACTAGGAATTCTAGTGTTTTGCTTCTCAATACAAAACAAAACAGATGGCCTGGATCAATATCTGAGCTAATTCTCCTTGTTGATTATAATCAATAATTGGAAAAGAAGAGCTAGCTTATATTATTTATGTGACTAAAACAAAACAGTTTTTTGGACAAAATATCCAGTAAAAAGAATACATTTTTCCATATATAATAGTCATAAACTAAAATGAATATTTAACATTTAAACATTTTCTTCACATATGTTATGCATTAAATATAATAAAATATAGATGTTACTTATTAAAATTATTAACTTCATATAAATCATATTAGATATCATCTTTGCTTGTAATATTTTAGAGTTTTGTTTACTTTCATTTTATGAGGTCAGATTTTTGATTGTATGTATGTAAGTCTGTGGCACTTGTGTGTAGAACCCAGAGTGGCCAAAAATCCTTTAGAATCAAAATTACAGATGCTTCTTCATGTGGGTGCTTGCAGTTAAACATTGGTTATCTAAGACATCTGTGGGTAAACACTGACAAACACACACACACACACACACACACACACATACACACACACAAGCACACACACAATGTATGAGAGTAGTATATAATCATATATAATTAACAAAATATCAGTTTTCTTTGTGAAGCTAAGATACATAATATATCAACATGTAAAGCCTTGTCTTCCTAACACATCACATTAGAGTACCCCAGTCATAATTCTTAATAGACACTGAATTTTTAAAACATGAATACTTATAAACTAAATTGGTTTTGACAATGACCGGAAATTTTTCATAAATTTTCATATTAAATAAAAGTTACTTAGTTATGCAACTTTAAGAATTAATAGATAATATATTTTAAGGCAAATTACTTCGTGGGTTGAATTCAATTTGAAATGATGCATATTTTATCCAATTTAATTGTTTAATTCAGGAAAGCTTTGTTGATATGTAATATAATATAATATAATGTAGAACAAAATAAATGCTGACATCAAGGAATATACAGTTTTTAGTAGAGAAAGCAAACACAAATAGCTTAATCATAGTAAAAAATGATTAGGAGTGAGATTTTTGCAGTATTTAATGGAAATATCGAATATTTAGAGTCAGAGAATATTTCTAGATTAGATTTGTTAGGTTATACTATTTCTTTTAAAAAAGTAATGAATTGACTGGGAGAATATCCCAATTAGAGAAGACATATGAACAAAGTCACAGAGAAGTTAAATATGACATGTGGGAATGGTGTAAAAACTATGCAGAGTATATATGCAAAATTATTGCACCATGTATACAACATGACTTCTCAGCACCTGAAAATGAAGAATCCAATACGGATGTGGCCAAGTTCAATGAGTTTAACTTCCATAAGCAAGAACGGGAGTTTGAACACATACCCACATACAACATAGCCTACCTGTCTCAATGTTTGTATGTGATACATAAAGTTTGCAAATGAAATTCAAACTGATTTAAAATATTTAACTGTCATGACCAAGGGGAGGGATGCAAAACCTGAACTCAGAATTCTTTTTTTTATTCCAGTCTGATTTTATATGATATTGTGTATAAGAGATTAAATATGTAATATATGTAAACTGAATTTCACACATGAGAGAAGGCAACTGATTTGAGGGGTCGGTGTTGTTTATTTTTCCTAACACTATAATCTACAGTTGTGTCTCCTTTTCCCTCAAGAGACCTCCCTTGGGTGTACATTCAGGATGGTAGAATTAGTTCTATTCTCTGGTTTGTTTGTTTTATAATTTTTAAAAGTATAATATATATTAATCATGTTTCTCCTCTCCTCCAGTATTTCCCAGATCCTCCCTACTTCCTACCTACCCACCAAAATTCTCTCTCTCTCTCTCTCTCTCTCTCTCTCTCTCTCTCTCTCTCCAGCTCCCTCCCTCCCTCCCCCTCCCTCCCTCCCTGTCTTCCTCTCTCTCTCTCTGCCCCTTCCTCTCCCTCTCCCTCTCCCTCACTTATCTCCCTCATCCTTTCTATTTTGAGAAACTCCTCACACCTGCTCCATCACATACACTGATTTCTGAAGTATCCTCCCCAGTTAATCCTTTGTACTACTAAAGGTTTGGACTCAGAATTCTTACAATTAACTAAGTTCTACTGAAATGTGACCGTGTGGCCTGCACCATCCAATGGTAGTCTATCATCTGTTTTACCCTTTAAAAGCATGAGACCTTCATTAGAGTTCTCTTTATAGGGCTTCAGAGTGTACACGTAGAAAGAGTCGCCAAGCAGTTCAAATACTGCTACCTTTCTAGAAACTGACAACAGAGGAACCCTTCCCATTTTGCATAGCTGCTCCCTGACACAAGCTGTAGAAGGTGTTAGACAATCTCCATCTACACAGTGGCACACAGTTCAGGAGCCCTAGTAAAAGAAGTCTATCACCATGGGAGGTGCAAAGAAGATAGTATAGCTAGACATAGGACACAAAAGAACACATAAAGCTTGTTGCCTTAGCTATATACTCCAAGACAGGAATTGTAATTATGTACCTGTGAAATTTCAACACCAAGACATCAGTAAAGCATGGAGAGCTGTTGGTACTTTATATATTTTAGAAATTAAAAACTCTGGCAGAAGGTTTGCATACCTTGTGCCAATGATTTGATACTTTCCCACTGCACAAAAATTTTTTTGTTAGCATTTAGAAAAAGATGGTGCAGGCATCCTTGAAGAAGACTGCATCTATGTCCAGCTGCCAAACATAAAAATAAAATGGCTCTTGGTCTTTCAATGCAGTTCAGATCCTGGTCTTCAAGGGACTGCATTTCAAACTGATTGACTTCAGCCAGATTGGCCACATTGACAAATGATAGAGTTAATTCTGGAATGTGTGAGTCGGGCTCTTGGATCCTACATCTCAAACAGCCAAGGCATTAAATTCTAAAAAAATGAATCAAATTTAGGCAACAACAAAATACCATCTTTTTGGGTTCAGTTCATTTCCTAACAGCTCCCCACCAATCCATTTTAAAAGGATCATGACTGGGACCACTACAGTGTGTCAACAAGAGACAAAGTAAATGGGAATTGATACTTTCTTTTAGCAATCACTCATGCAGAATGTTTCACCAGTGTATTGAATTACAGTCTCCTGTGACTGCCACAGCCAGCTCCATTTTCATCCCAGGACATAAGTTTGGCACTTTAGTCATTAGAGAGGAACTGAAAATACTGAGCCTAGCCATCACTAGAATCCTTAAACTTTCATTGAAATGGAATAATAATTTATTTGTACCTAAGAGAGATACAGCAACCAGTTAGAACACGTGTATTTATGCATACTAGTTACTACCTTCTAATATTTCAGTAAAGTTGATATAGAGGGAAGAACATTATGTTGGATTATTTGATAATTTTGAAAAGAAAGAATTGATAGGATAGTCTTGATCCTTATTGATATCAAATCTTGATATTTATATTCATTCTGGGATTCTACTGAGCACTGATCTGCCCTTAGTCGTGTCTGCCTGCTTAGGTCTCCATATGATTTCTGTCCATTGGTTTTGTCTGTGACTTCTCCTCAGTCTTAGCAACACTTTTCTTTTTTTGTTCGTTTTCCACATTTTGAGGACTGTAGTAAGATAGTCATCATAAAGTTATTATTGAACCTGTTAATGTACATGTTCTATATAAATGTATCTTCTCGATTTCCACTTGCTCTATGTATTACAAATTTCTAGTAATTATGCTTTCTGGTCCTAGCCTTACCCTTCTTCTTTTATTTTTTTATCTATTTTTTTTGAGGAGCTTAGGGATAAGCAGAAGGGCAAGGAAGTGAGGCTGTGGTGATGAATGTGATACTGAAGATTAATGAGTAAAGGCCCACCCTTTGATGCAGAGATATAGAGGAAGAAGATGTAGATCTTTGCCTACTTATTCAGAGAGGGCTTTTTCAATGAAATGTCCTGAGCCATAGGAATAATGTAATGTGATGAGCTAGGTGATGTGTGGAGAATGTGTTGGCCACATTCCTCTAACATTTTCTTTACTTGCCCTGAGTATAACTCCTCCTTCCTTCTTTCTTCCTTCCTTCCTTCTTCCTTCCTTCCTTCTTTCTTTCTTTCCTTCCTTCCTTCCTTCCTTCTTTCCTTTCTTTCTTTCTTTCTTTCTTTCTTTCTTTCTTTCTTTCTTTCTTTCTTTCTTTCTTTCTTTCTTTGTTTCTTTGTTTGTTTGTTTCTTTCTTTCTTTCTTTCTTTCTTTCTTTCTTTCTTTCTTTCTTTCTTTCTTTCTTCAGAATCTGGATTTACTTAGCTTTCTTTCCTGCTTGTTCCTCACCTGCATGCCCTCTCATTTTCATGTGGGCCTAACCTAGGTTAGTAAGTCACTGCTTCTCTACCTAGGTGATCTCATGTAGTCATGTTTTTAAGCATTAGTTACCGATAGCTAGGTTTTAATGTTCAATTCTAGACTGATAGATCTCACCAGTGACTCGACGTAACTACAGAGATTTCTTGATTTGGGTTGTAATCAAATAGCAATTCTGTCATTATAAGTTAAAATGCCATAAGTCCATTAGTGGATTCAGTGCATGAAAAATACTGAAGTTTTCATCTCAGCTTAGTTTAGTTTAAGTGTTCTTAGTACACATATATTGCATTGTAATTGCATAAAATAACCTTTACAAAGCCTAGTTTTGAGTAGCATGTAGACTTTCATATAATTCACTGAACGTTATTGAGAAAGTGTAAAACAGGGTGGTCGCATGTGTCCAGGAGACATAGGTGGCATTTTGAAGACATGACAGTGGGTTATGAATACAAAACATGTTATACAAAACTGCTGGCCATGGAGCCAGTGGTAAAGTACAGGTTGATTACTCTCTTGAAGACATGGCTGACATTCATGTGCAGCCTTCTTACCACCCAGTACCCTTCTACTACATGTTAGACCACGGGAACACTGAAGTTCAAATTTGAAGTGTGTTGTTTTTAACCAATAAAATTCTGGTTTTGCACCATCCTATTCAAAGTATTCTAGATCAAGCTGTTATCAGTCAAACAACCGTAAAGAGTAAAATATGTATTTAGCCTTATGGGACAAGTATCACGATTCTCTCACAGTTCTCTCCCTCATTTTATTAGGTGACTGTGTTTCCTTGCCAAGAGCATTCGATTACCCATGCTTGCTTTGATTTGCTTCTTTTTTCTGATGATGCCTATTAGTCCAATTAACACACTTTGGACAACAGAGAGTCTGATCTCAGCATCTGCTTGTTATCCTCTAGGTTCAAGTTTCTGGGGTTTCTTTGCAGAGTTTTGGCTAAGGCGACCTTAGCTAGTTTCTTCTCTACTTCTTTCTCCGAACTCCATTCTCAGAATAGTTGCCAAAGGCATACTTCAGTGATCTGTTAGACAACATCACCGCTCAAAAAAGCAATTCTGCAAATCTGTTAAGATGCAGTCTAGGTCAATCTCCAAAGACTCCTTATCTTATTGAAAGCAAATTCACAAATGCTGCCTCCTATTAGCAACTTGTGACCTCTCCTCTTAGCTGTCTTTCCTACGGCTCACATTGTGTGAGACTTTGCCAAGCACTGTCCTCACAGAGGAAAGCTTTTTTCCTCTCCACCAACACAGTAGAGGTCTTATGTTTACACAGACCTGCCTTCCTTATGCACTATCTTTAAACTTTCACATCACTCATCATGTGCATAAAATACAATGGGGAGTAAGATATTTATAGTTCATCCAGGGAGAGTTGTGAAAAAGTTTTGTTAGATACAATGCTGAGAAAGATTTTAGAAATGTGTACTTAAGCAGACTATAGAAGGAAGAAAGTACTTCCAACCCTCTAGCTTAATATTTGTAAGAAAATTAAGTGTGGTTATTGACATTTTTGTTTGATTTTCTATAAAGTAAAAAGCTAATGGAATAGAGTAGATTTTGTTTTATTTAAAAATTTAAGTTGTCCAATTTTGCTTATTTGTTCTAAATTGGTGATTTAATACCAAAAATCTAAGTAAAAGTGAGCAATCATTATTCAGGGGCTTGTTCTAAAATCTCAAATCAGGTAGTAGAAAAGGTACATAGATTTTTAAATTAGATTTACTGAGTAGGTCTTACTCAGTGAATTCTTCTTTAAAGCACAACTTTAATGGATAGTATGTACCATGAATACATATTAGTAAGTTAATTAGATACACAGTAATTGCAAACAATGTCACTTGAACTTCTTATACTTCTACTGGGGAAATTTTTACTGAAGAAATATTAAATTTCTACTACTATTTCTTATCTACTATTAGATTTACATGTGCTATACAAACAACAAGGGTGGGCATCTCATAGTCTAAAAATATCATCATACTTATCAAATATGTTTTTTATTTTGCACATATAAGTACTCATATTCGTGTAGTGATATGCTACATTTTAATAGGCCTTTCCCTCTCTTACTTCCATTTTTTTTACAAGTTTATCATTTCACATTTTAAAGGCATTTGAAAAAAAACTTCACTACTAGTTTTTTTGTTTGTTTGCTTGTTTTGTATAAAAAGACTCTTTTTAATATCGGGAAAAAATTTTAGGTTTTAATTATTTGTGAAATACTGAAGCAAAGGCTAAAACTAATCTTAATTTTGAAAACCTAAAGTGTCAAGCAAAAGGTGAGAATAAAAATATCTTAAAATCCTTCCTTTTTTTTTTCAGGCATGCATTCATGTGCTAGGTTAACCTTGCTTGTTGCCTCTTTTTAATTTTGGAAATAGTTGTTACTTTTAATCCTTTTAAGTAATTCCTTGAGAGTTCCTTCGTGTGAATGCTGTATTTTGATTATATGCATCCCACATTTTTCCTCCTAGCTTCTCTCAGACCTCCATGCTCCACCCCTCCTCAACTCATGTCTTTTTTTTTATTGAGTCCAATGTGCTGAGTACACATTCACAAGTATAAGGCATTAACTAGAACATGGTCAACCTACCAGAGGTCAACCCTTTACAAAATTGGTGTCCTTTCTAAAGAGACATCTGCTACCAATTGTTCTTCAACTATGTGTGGGAGCCTAAGCTACTTTCCCATGCCAAAAATAAGACTATTTTGATCTTTTTCAGCTCTTGAGGTAAACAACCTCAGCCAGGGTAGGTTCATCAGTGCAATGGTCCTTAATGTCCAGAAGACATTGCTTCCCTCTACTCTTTCCCAACCCTTAGCTCTTACCGTTTCTTTGCCCTCTTTCCCATGGCAGTTCCTGAGCATTGGGATAGAGAGTATGACAGATACACTCTTTCCGGTCGAGCACCTTGCAGATACTTAATCTCTGCTTTTCTCTTTAATCAGTTATGGATTTCTGCATCAATCACCATCTTCTTCATAAGAGTATTTTCTGGTGGTAACTGAGAGATTCCCTAAACTATAGAGGAAAGTTTGAAATTATTATGAAGATAATAATATAAGATTCACCTTTGGGACATGTGAGCTTCCCAATCATGGGTTACTGGTCGTATTTATAGTACCAAGCAAATACTTTCTCTTGGGAAGCAGGCTTTGGATCCAGTTAGCAAGCAGTTCATGATCTCCATAACATTTGTGTCACCATTAGACCCCTGAATATACACTTCCTGTCTAGCTGGTTCTTCAGTTCACAGGGTTCACAGCTAGTTTAGTGACGTTTCCTTGGAGCAGACTGTATATCACCTTTGTAATATTTGAATAGCCAGCAGAGAGAAAACTTCCTGGTTAGTATCAAATTGGTTTCTCCATGTTCTGTCACTAGTGTATCTGGTGTCTTTGCAATGAGATTATACCACGAAGTTATGTTGGATAACCAATTTATTGTTTGCAATGTTTCACTCATATTAGCATTTCCTAGCCTACATTCTTAGAAATTTCTACAACCATTTATCTGTTATGGATCATCTTTTGCTCTTTTTGGCAATCTATTTTCTTGTACACATAGAAAACAATCTGACTAAATGGTTAGAATCCATTAAAGTGAAACCCATACAGGCTGCTGCACAATCTGAGGATCAACCTAAAGGCTTTCTGTTTGATTTTTGTCTTCATCTCTGATTTTAGGATGGTTTATTAGAATAATAATGCTGGTGCTGTGAGGAACTTTCCTTTAACTAAGGAGCCCAAGTCATCAACCACTGTTCATAATTTTCTTTCAATAGCCAATTAGGGTGGCATTTAAAAAGTCTCTCATCTACTCATAACTTTCACGAATTGCCACCCTGTACCCCAAGTTGGCAACACAGCTGCAGCTGGTTAACAGCTTTTGGGTCTCTGCTTCTGTTGTCTGCAAAAATATTTCATTGTCTCTTGTTTAGACACAAAAATAATCATTATACAAACCTAAGAACCATAATTTGTACAAAACAGAAATAGCATTTGTAGTACATTAAGACTTCTCCATTGAGCTTAAAAGTCAAAAAATAAAAACTCAATTTGAATATAGAATCATGATTAGCAGAGGTTATTTAAAAAGGATAGAAACTGAATTCAATCAGTTCCAAACTATTTGAATTAACATTTATGCTGTGATTTTGTTCAAAACCTAACAAGTGCTTTAAAATAGATTATGAAAATTTATATTTCTAATTACCTTCTCTTCCCATTTTTAAATTTATTTTAAGATTTAGTAATGAAGTGGTCAGTATCCTTTTATATCAGTTCACTTGGCATTAATTTTCATCATCTATAAAATTTTTCATTCTTTAATTTGATTGTTGCATATATTTCCATAGATGTATGGTATCATCTCACCCCAATTCTAATGTGTGCCTCCCCATCCTATAGCATCAACAAAAAAGACCCAGAGAAATAAAAAGCAAAACCAAATCCACTGTGCATCTCTTAATGTACTATCAATCCATCTAAAGAAGGCACATCCTGGAAGCTTTTATTTATATATTGATACAAAATCTTACATTTAATTTATTATTAAGTTTTGTTATTGTGTTATTGTGCATGGGTGCATAAGCATGAACATGCTATAACATGTGTGGAAGTAACAGGCCACCATGCAGCACTAAGTTCTCTTCTTCCCCACATGGGTTATAGGAATGGAATTCAGGTCTTTCTGCTTTCTAAGCAAGGACTTAACTATATCACCTGTCTGAAGATTTAAATCCCATTCCAGATCATCTGTGTTCCAAGAAATAGAAATTAAGTTTTTCTAAGCTGCAAGAAAACACAAGGCAGTTTTATATGTAAAGCTATGCTGACATATAAAATATGTCATATATGCTGACATATAAAATATGTCATATATGCTGACATATAAAAGAGTTCTTATTTTCTGAAAGGACTATTTTCCTTTTTTTAAGTGCAAAGATAAAAGTTACTTTATTGGTTTGGTAAGTGTGCTGCATTAGTGGAAAATAAAATGTCTAGTGAATAATGCTAAGTTGCACACTGATACTCCCCGAATTATTTTTCTCACATAAATCATCTATTATATGACAAGATAAAGAGTAGACTTAGAGATTAAAAATCATAGGTGGTATGCAGTACTTAAGTGTATTTATTTAAAAGAAAACTTTAGACTACTTACAAGTTTAATGTTTATCAAATAAAAAAAGTCTCACAAAAAGGATTTTAAAATGTAAAACTTTAGACTATCAACATTAGTACTTATTTCTACAAAATTGGAAATCTTTTAAAGCAAAGAATTATGCTTGATTTTTCTTACTGTACATATTTTTTACTGTGTTTCCTACTCTTTGTCACACTGTAGACTTGTTTGGCTAATACTTTGTGTCTTACCTATACATCAGATTAGTCAGGAGTCTGATATCTGAGAATCCTTGTTCTGTCTTTTTGGGCTGTAGCGAAAGGGAGTCAAGATGTGTGGAAATATCCTATTCTGGCAGTGGGGAAAGGTGCACAGTTATTGGCATCCACGAACATTCAGGAACTACATCTTCTTGAAATAATTTCCTTTAGAGATGGAGTTTTGGTTGTTCTGGTCTCTTTTATGTAATTCTGGACTTCTCACGTTTAGTATTAGGATGAGAAAACAACATTTATATTTTTTATTATTTTCACACCAATACTTTACAGACCCTTTATATAAAAGTTGGCAACTAATAAAATTTTTTCCAATTCAATTTAAAATTAGTCACATATCTACCCACGTATATGCATACTCCTTTTTGCTGTGTTATTAGATTTTTACAAGTAAATGTCTGACATCAAAATACCCTATTCCTAAATCCTTTGGTAAATACATTACATTTTCTTCTGCTGAAAAATACTCATGTTAAAATAAATGTATTATCTATTGTATAATTCACCTGTAAAAGTCTCCCATTCTCACAATAGTACTATTGGGTTTGCTCCAGTATCCCCCATGAGAAAATGCTCATGCATTACACGTTGTTTTAATCTGCTCAGGCTCTTTAATTCACTCTAGTCTTCATCCTTATTGTCCTCATACCTGAACGACTCATCTGGTAGAGTCCCTGTCTTGTGCTCGGTCAATGTTTCAAAGTCAGTAATGTTCAGGAACCTGAATCATGGCAATAATTCAACACAATCAATATTGAAGTGTAGTAGACAGTTGTATATCTAGATTAGTCCCTATTAGTATTACTATGACTAATCACTTAATTAAATTTATGGTGTATGATATTGTTGAAATCATACAGTATATGAAAATATTGAACTTTTTTATAATTAAGAGGAATCCATGAGAATATATTTAAAAACATTCTTTGTCCCTTCCTTCTCAGATGAAGTTCTGCTTTTATGGGGTGCACACTTTTATTTGTTCAACGGATACTTGATTTAAGTTGTTGTGACAAAAAGAAGCTTTGAGCTTGTATCATACATGATCATAATCATCAAAAGCAGTATTTTGTAAGAGCAGTATTAATGTGACACTTGAAGCCACTACATTGATGTAGAAGGAATGTTTAGTCTGTTGCTGATGATGTCTTTGAGAAAATGACATGATTTCCAGAGAAATTTGTTTAAACAATCTGAGACAGATGGAGATTTAGTAATATAGAAGAAAGCTGTATTATTTTGGAGTGTATGTGCAGATATAGATATAGATATAAATATAGATGATATAGATATAGATATATATTAGCTATAGATATAGATATAGATTAGATAGATATAGATATAGATATAGATATAGATATAGATTAGATAGATATAGATATAGATATAGATATAGATATAGATTAGATAGATATAGATATAGATATAGATATAGATAGATATATACCCTGACTTAATTTTTAGCCCTAGATTATAGAAATGTGTTTAATTAAAAATGGCTGTCCTCTTCTTATACACAGTTGAGCATGAATTGAGACCCTAAAGCAACAACTTTTAGTGTAGATCATCTTATATTTTCAAGCATGGCTTAAAAGCAGTTAGTGGTGCCATTACAATTGCATTGAGAAACCTTTGATAAAAAAAAATTATTAACCATGGATATTCTCACAGGTAGGTGATCAAGGAAGGGCTGCAGCTGCCAGAAGGATCCACAGTATCATTCCAGCTTCCGTGATAAAGAAATACACGCCATATGTAGTGTCAACTCTAGGGAATTATTTCATGGCATTGCAGTAACACTGTCGTTACCATTGTTTTTTAAATTTATGATTTAAGGAAACAGGAATAAGAATGGAAAAGTAAGAAGTCATAGAGTCAGCATCTTGATGTTTAGGGAAATGCTCTCGTCATCTGAGGGAAGTCAGGTGGAGCATTCCTCTTCACATTACCAACAGATTCAGTAATATGAAGAAAATTTAAGTCTAAATTTCCCTTAGGAAAAGTTTTGGGGTACTAAATAGCAAAATCAACAATGATTTTTAACATTAATTATTAAATTTTCTGAAGGTATCAATTTTTGACTTATTACGCACCAATTCTTTTTTATTCTGTATTCGCCGTAAGTTCTTGATTCTGGAAAAAGTTGCCTATCAAGGTGTAGGTACCTAACCTAGTTTCTAAGTAAATGCATACTCACCTCTGTTCAAGTTGCTTTCCCAAGAAGAGAAGTTTAGATCAGAACTTTGCTTTGGTTTGAATAGAAAAGATAATTGTTTTTCCACAATGAAATTACTAAACTGTATACTTGACACAAGATGTCATCATAACTTCAAATAGCTGTTAAACAAAATGTTAGGAACATGGACACTGTGAACCCTTTGAGGGTCAGCACCAAGATATTTAAGTGCAGTTATAAATCAGTTTTTAGAATAAATAATCTTTAAAAAAAACTGTCTCTGTAGTTGATGTTATTTTCTAGTAGGTTCTAGTTTGAGTGTCTTCTAACTGTACTCAATTTGTTACAAATCACAAAAGTCTGCTGTATTTAGTATGGAGGCCTTTCATCGATTATTTTTCACTGCTTCTGACCTGTTTCATTCTACTTTGTCTGGCAAATACGCAGCAAGACAGGAGCACTCCTGGGCTGTAAAGGAATTAAGCAAGCTTCTGCAGAGTGGTTACTTATACAGCTGACTAACATACACATATAAGACAGCTTGCATAAGTTAGGTTTAAAAGCATTTAAGCAAAACTGAATTAAGGCACTTTGTCTAGCCTGTTCCTTACAGTTTAAAGCATTTTCAATTTATTCTGCATATCATTTTTATTTAAAGATTTATTGTGAACTATTTGCTGTTTGCAAAATCCATGGAACCTTTAATATCATTTTTTAATGACTGATATTTCACGTATTGACTCTAAACCTACAGGATAATTGTCCTCAAGATTAGTACCTGAAGCATCCAATTCTGTATAAAAATAGTAAGTTTATTCATGACAATAAAAAAGAAGCCTAATAATTATATTTCTTTTATTTAAAGATAGGGCTAAGGAAACCAGATGAAGAATGGAATTTGTGTGTGTGTGTGTGTGTGTGTGTGTGTGTGTGTGTGTGTGTGTGTGTCTGTGTGTGTCTGTGTGTGTGTACCTGCTTATATCTACATTGTTCAAATCAATCCCCAAAAATGGCAGGAATGCAAGAAATATTCTTATAGTGCATTTGCCAATATTGGGTAAATAATATTTTAGAATTGTACAGGTTTCTACCCCTGAACCTAAAGCTTAGTGTGGTACTTTGTATGACTATTAATCAATTTTTCTAACTTACACATTTTTTTTCAAAATTTTTTCTGAGAACAAAGTAATTGGATCTGTTAGTCATAATATGATTAAATAATTTTTTGTATGGCTCAACTATTCATGAGTATGAGGTTACCCTGAATTGTGGTTGTGTGGTTGATATACTTTCATTGAAGAAAACTAATTATCCTCCCAGAGACAAGAACCTAATGGGTTCTCGGTTACAAATAAAACTATGTGCTCACCCTTGAGAAAGAAAGAATATGATGTTAATAAGGGCAAGGAGAGAAGATATGTGGAGAGTTGGGTGGGGAGAAATATGAGGAAGACATGTCTGGAAATCATGAGCACCTATGGTTTGGACACACTGCCATGTTAACTGAATGTTAATATGTGTTAAACCACCATTAGGGGTAACAGTTTTACAGGGTCATTTTACTTAATATAACCAACATGTTTCTTTTGTTTTTAGTAGCAGATGAGAAATTCTTCATTAACTTCTGTGCCATTTTCAGTCAGCATCTTTAGTAAAGCTTCCAAGTGTGAAAGATGAGGTACTCTGAATATATGTGCCTTATTCTTTATTAATACAGAACTTCAGAAAACTCAGGAAGCAATGCAGCTTTTCTCCAGGCCCATGTGTCTTTATTTTAATCAAGCAATTTTGAAGAATTGTCATAAAATTGTTTTACTGTAACTTTTCTCTATTCTCATTTGTCATGTATTCAATATTAGGGTAAAATCATTGGTATTGAATCTTGGGAATCCAGTTTTACAGAAAGTTCCTATTGTGCCATCTCTTAAAATGACACTGAAACCATCTTGTAGACATGTCTCAGCAGACTCTTTTACTTCCATGTCCAGAATTTTTTAATTCAAATTAAGTGTGTTTATACATTTTTGAGGAAATTGAAAAATGACCAAAAGTTTTTCTGTGATTCCCCCATGGGTGAGCAAATCATGTTGTTTCTGTTCATTGTCTAATGTTGTGTAGATAATTTAGCAAATAAGAAAATGTTTTATTAGGAAGTCATTGGTTAAAAGGAATTTCTGACAACTTACAGTTTTACAATAGCCATCTCTGCAGATAGAAAAGTCAATTATTTCTGAGATATTAAGTCTACATTTAAAATGTTTATTAAAATCCTCATAGAAATACAGGTAAATTGTAATTTGACACTTGAATAGGCAGTAGGTAGAATTATAGAAATCATAATTGTTACTGTGACTCAGCATGTCAGATGAACTATTTTTAAAAGAATTAAGTATGGAAAAATCTAACTCCACTGGAAAAATCCAACATATTTATTATCACAACTCTCCCCCACCCCTTTAACCTTCAGCGTACTGTAGCTTGTAGATGATAGACATTAAGACACTTCTCAGATGCACAGAACAACCAGAGACCTACATAATCAAGAATGCTCTAGTGGCACATGCAAATACAAATACCTCAAGGATCATTGGTTTCAACAACTAGCATCTTTTCTGGAGAGAATGAAAAGTTTTAGAAGATTTACACAGTCTTGGACATCACATTCAACATTTGTGATATTCAGCCTCCAGAAGGGTATTATACAATAGTTATACTTTATGAACAGCCTTTGGATTTCTTGCTTTTGTGTTTCGTATGTACTTCTAGTTACCTTTAAAGTAGCTGATCTTCAGTCTTCTCTTATTGTCCTGTCTTGTGAGCTTTGGTAATTTAATCACTCATTTTCATAATGGAGCTGTTGGAAAAAAACACTCATAATATTCCCAGAGGGAAACTAAAGCAGTTCAATTTTGACACAAAGCCCAGCAGCCGATTCATAAGCAACGGCAAGGATGAACTCAGGATTGCCACTTACTATGTTGGTCCTCTGATGTCGCTCACCCAGCATGATGCAGATGGCATGACCCAGCATTACAAACTTTGGCCAGGATCACCTGCACCAATTAACAGGGCAAAACAGACCTGAACCTCTAAAAAGAGTGGCTAATGCCTTACCCACTTAACTCTGAGGTAGCTCTGAGCCTGATATATCTTTTGGGGATGTCAGAATGATTTTATACTTTTCAAACTTCTGCCCTCATTTTCGAAACCTGAGGTGTTACATGATATGACAAAATTATCAAGATGCAAAATATAGCGGTAATACCTCAGGCAGTGGTGACAAGAATAGCAGGCTGGTCATTCTGCTGTGAATCCTACACAGCAGTAAGGCAGCGGGGAGAGAAATGTAGTATTTCCTTCTTATTTAAGTATTTTTTTTTTCTCTTGTTCCTTTATTTTGGTAGCTCTGATTCTGGTTAAGAATGAGATGAATTTTCTTATTTTTTAAACTTTATTTTAAGAAAATATCAAATACAGCAAAGAATTGAGTTATATTTCCTTAAAGTAAAAGGATTTGTTGAGGGTGTTCTTGTTTTAATCTGAGAAGCATTCGTATATGTGTGTGTCTTTAGTGTCTAACTTGGTAATGTTTCTTATTTTGAGATTAAAGCTTAAATATACTAATTTTGGTTTCTATTTGATACAAATATAAAAGTTTGGAGTGAGCTTATTTGCTTAATTTGCTATAAAGAAGCAGGAAAGAACACCCTATCGCCCTTCTCACTAGACTACTCAACTGTGAGTTTCATCTTGTTCTACAAAAGGAACCACCGCTTCAGACCACTGAGCCCTTTATCTCCCAAAAGCCTGTGAGGTGACCTTCATGCTTGCTGACTTGGTTCCTAAGATGTAGAGAAATTCTAGAAACTTAACAGACTCCAAACTACATTTACCAGAAAATAGACTTTTGTGGAACTCTATACTCTTCAGTGATGCCTCCAGTTCCAACCTGTGTTTTTTTTTTTTTTTTTTTTTAACATTTTTATTTATTTATTTATTTATTTTGACTTTTTTTATTTTTATTTTTATTTTTTATTTTTTAAACGACTTTATTTTGCAAAACAAAGATAAATGTACAGATTTCAAACATTTTTTGCTTAAAATTATACATTTTTGTCAGTACTGTTTTTTCAGACATTAAAATAAATTTTACATAAAACCATGTGAATATGTTTTTTAGTCAGTACTTGATTTTTTTCAAGGGCTTGGCCAGTATGCATTGAAAACCTACTAGTTGCAATAAGCGTAAAGTACATGCAAAACAAAACGCAACATGGAAATAGTCAAAGTCTTCTTGTTTTGTGAATATATGTATATTTTTTGTTTTCTTTATTTCTTGGACTTCATACAGTCTGTGAGTTGTTTCTGGGGGAGTGCAAGCCTCTGGGGTTAGCATCCCACTATCAGTGACTGCATATTATGTCTGTTCTTTTGTGACTGGGTTATCTCACTCAGGATGACCTTCTCTAGATGCAGCCATTTTCTTAAGAATTTGGTTAAGTCATTGTTTCTGGTGGCTGAGTAGTATTCCATTGTGTATATGTACCACAATTTTTGTATCCATTCGTCTTCTGAAGGACATCTGGGTTCCTTCCAGCTTCTGGCTATTATAAATAGAGCCGCTATGAACATTGTGGTGCATATATCTTTGTTGTGTATTAAAGTGTCTCTGGGGTATATGCCCAGAAGTGGAATAGCTGGGTCTTCAGGTAGTACTATATCCAATTTTCTGAGGTATCGCCAGACAGATTTCCAGAGTGGTTGTATTAGCTTGCAACCCCACCAACAGTGGAGAAGTGTTCCTTTTTCTCCGCAGCCTCGCTAGCATCTGCTGTCATCTGAGTTTTGGATCTTGGCCAATCTGACTGGTGTGAGGTGGAATCTCAGGGTTGTTTTGATTTGCATTTCCCTGATGGCTAAGGATGTCTAGCACTTCCTCAGATGTTTCTCGGCCATTTGGTGTTCCTCTACTGAAAACGTTTTGTTTAGCTCTGTACCCCATTTTTTAATAGGGTTATTTGATTCTCTGGTGTCTAGCTTTTTGAGTTCCTTGTACACCTTGGATATTAGGCCTCTATCTGATGTGGTGTTGGTAAAGATCTTTTCCCATTCTGTTGGTTGCCGTTTTGTTTTCTTGACGATGTCTTTAGCCTTACAGAAACTTTGCAATCACATTAAGTCCCATTTGTTAATCTTTGACCGTAGAGCTTGAGCCATTGGTGTTTTGTTCAGGAAATTTTCTCCTGTACCTATGTGTTCTAAGGTTTTCCCTACTTTCTCATCTAATAGGTAAAGCAAGTTCTTAATACTTCCTGTCTCATTGTTCACAGTTAGGGTGGAACGATGCAGGAATACACTTCCCAAAAATGTTTCCTTAAGGGAGAAATTGGAGAGAACCAAAGCGAATTCATTCAGTGTCTAACTCATCTAGGAAGAGCATGCAGTCCCAGTGATACCACCTGACTGAGCATGGGGTCCCCAATAGAGAAGTTAGAGAACTAGCTTAAGGGGTTTGCAACCCATAGGAAGAACAACAATATGAAACAACCAGACCCACAGAGCTCCCAGGGACTAAGTCATAAACCAAAGAGCACACATGGAGTGATCCATGGCTCCTGCAGCATATGTAGCAGAGGATGACCTTGTTACACATCAATGAGAAGAGAGGTTCTTGGTCCTGGGAAGGGTTGGTGCCCAGTGTAGGGGAATGCCAGGGCTGGGAGGCGGCAGTGGATAGGTGGGTCGGGGAACACCCTTAGAATCATGGTGAGGGGGAATGGGATAGGGGAGGTTCCAGATAGGAAACCGGAAAAGGGGATAACATTTGAAAAGTAAATGTATAAATTATTTAATTAAAAAAGAATAGTGAACAGTCTGTATGTTGTGCTAGTAACTTGCTTTTTAATTAGAATCGGTACTTTTCAGACACTCTAATATAAACTGTTACTGTACTCCAGACTAAGTTATTTTTAAAGCCATGAGGCAAAGTTCTCATCTCCCTGTACCATGACTTTGGATGTTTGCATGTGTTGACATATTTGAATTTTACATGGTCAGAATGCTGTTCACACACATCATCCAAGTTCTCCTTCATAACTCCTTCATACTCCCAGAGCTGTCTTTTGTGACATGTAGAAGCAGATTGGGTGAAATCAAATTAAAAGAAAACTCACAAATTTTCTGTAACTCTCACAAAAATATCTGTCACTTCCCTCATGAATAGAAACTTCAGAAAAAAAGAGAAAAAATGCTATTCATGTAGAAATTTCTAACCAGTGAGAAAATAACTATCATAGTTCCTGCAACTATATCTTGTTAAGTATTTTATCATGCTCCTCAAAGGCTGTCTTCCTATCTTCTAACAGTAAGAACGTTTCCTTCAAGACTTTTCTTTGTCTGTCTTGTTTCTATGTCTTCTAAGGCCTCTGAGCATTCTTTGCAGCAACATGCACTGAGTTATGATCCTCACAGCAAGTTTCTCATCTAAATCTTGTTTCATATATGGAAAAAAACCTATACATGAAATTATGTCATTTCTGTCCATTATTCAAAAGTAATAAATAGAAATTAATTCACAATTTGGTATTGAAATAAACTTTCAAATGTCATGGAATGGAAAAATCTGGTATTTTCCCCTAAGCAGTACTAATGATGCACATGAAACTTTAAATTTTGTGAATTGAAATTGGATAATTCATTACATTAAGATAATGTTTGGTATCTTAAATTAAAATAATGATTATTTTATATTTAAGATTCATTCTATATCAAGACATTGGACTTTTGATAGTTTAAATTTTCTACATAACAAACAGCACATTCTAGTTAAGTATTTTTATAGAAAAAAAAAAAAAAAACACTTGACTGTCAAACCCAGTAAGTTATAAACTGGGTTATTTTGCTCCTAAGTAGACAAGGCTTCTGATAATCTAGATGTGATGTGGGCAGTCCTGAACTCATGATGGTTACACTTTTGATTTCGAAAAACAAAAGCAGTGTGCATTCAGCTGGAACTTTACTGAATCATGTGGTTCTCTTTCAAGACCAGCAACATGGGCTACGTTTTGTGGGTTTTGTTTTTTGGGGGATTAGAATATAATTACAAAATTTCCAAATTTTCCATTTTAAAAATCCCTCCATCTACCTCTCCCTGCTCTGACTAGTTGAATGAAACAACAAATAACTATAATACACATTCATGGCTCAATCTGCACTCAATCTGTGATCTGGGCTCTGGGAAATAAAATCAATGAATGTTCCTATTACTTTGGTACTTAACTATTAGTGACAGGTATAAAAATATGAAACTACAAATTGTACAGTTTTATAAACACTACAGAGAAAATATTTTAGGGAAAGTAATAGAAGAGAAAGGTATTTATAATTTTGGATGAGGTAACTCAAATATAAGGAAAATAAAAAAAAACACAGTCATTGAGAAGGAGACATGTAAATGAAAGATGACATGAAAGCCTCATGAATTTCTTATGGGAGAGAACTGAGGTTGTAGGCAAATAAAATTAAAAGCCTGGGGTTGAAATTCACTTGACATTCCACAAAACAAAACAGAACAGGCCAACAGAGCTGGAACACACAACTCACAGCCCTTTATCTTCTTCCTTCTCCTCTTCCTTCTTTTCCTCCTCTTCCTTCTGATTTTATTTTATGTATAGGTGTTTTGCTAGTATGTATGTCAGTATGCTGTGTCTATTTCTCGTGCCCACAGATGCCAGAATAGTGTACCACCTAGAAGCAGAGTTACAAATGGTTGTGAAATGCCTTGTGAATGCTGAGAATTGAACCCAGGTCTTTCATGAAAAGTAGCTAGTGCTCTTAATGCCTAAGTAATCAATTTCTGCAGCCCCAAAGGTTCATTTCTTACAGCAATCTATAATCCTTAGAAGGACTGTTAACTTACTTTTATCTTTATTTTAGTAGGAGACATGACACTCTGGAATCTGATAAGTTCGAGATTTCATTTTTCTCTTCCCTGAGTGTCCCTCCTCTCTTTCTCTGTTTATCTGTTTCTCTCCTCTCATTTTGCACACACACACACACACACACACACACACACACACACACACATACACACACACACACTAGAGAGAGACAGAGAGACAGAGAAAGATATAGAAAAAAAGAGAGACAGACACAGCAGAGACACACAGAGAGACAGAGAGACAAAGAGAGGAACAGAGAAAAGAGAGACAGACACAGAGACAAAGACAGAGACAGCAATACAGACAGAGATAGAAATACAGAGACAGACACAGTAGAAAATTGTGTTATTTAACTCAGGCTGACTTCTAACTTGAAATCCCTCTGCTTCTAAGTTTTAGGTCTTTGGTCTCAAAAGAATGGGAATCAAATGGCCCAGAAACAGATATTTCTAGAGAACTTTATGTGACATCCTTTATATATGCATATATTGTAATCTGGGATATGATGCTAACAGGATGGATGCCTAAGGACTTGAAGTCTTTGTTACAAATAACTAAGTGCTTACTCAGTGCTGAAGCCCCAAGCTTCAGAAATGTTATGTTTTTTATCAATACTCAATATTATGTTATTACTTTTATTTCATTGCTCACCTTCTTGAAGGAAGTTTTTTAAATTCTATATTTATTATATACATATATAATAAAATTAATTATATATAATTAAATAAAATATATATAATAAAATTAAATATGTATGTATATATTTGTGCACTATCTCGAAATTTTGGCATGACAAACTGTCAAAAAAGCCTTTTTATCTTGCGTTTTATCTTTACATCTCTTAGAACTATTTATTGTCCCCTTTCTTCTCACCATCCGTTAATATTTAAATTTTGAGTTTCATCACAGGGTGTTTTGTCTTAGCATCATATACACATTGATGGTGACTGTTAATGTTTTTCCAGATAGACGACACTGAGGGTGGGTTAATCACCAGGTTTTATTGTTCTGTGCTTGAGCCTTATGTACTTTTGTTGCTGACATTTTGAAATCTGGTATTCTTTTCTCAACAACTCTGCATGTGGGCTTGTGAAGGGTCTACAGAGGCACCAAGTAAATACATTTCTAATAATACAACCACCCAGGCAAACAAAGGTGGGAGGTTTTTACTTTCCTCCTCTGTTTTTCTGTGGTGCTTTAGGTCTTTAGGATATACTTGAGAAAGTATTGTTCCTGCCATTTTCCCACCACGGGAGACTGCTGTGCTGAACACTGAGACTTGTGACTCCAGCAGTTTCTTTCCTTAGAGAGAAAGGAAAGAGCAAATGGCTCTCTGTTCAGGGCACCAGGAAGCACTAACCACTCTCTACTTACAACTGACTATCAGAGACCCAGGGTTGTCTTAGTAATATGCTTAGGAGAACAAAGCATTTCGAACAAAATGTCACCTAGTTTTCTTTCATGATTTGTGATTTTCCTGGGAAATAGAGCTGACTTACGCGGGAATATTTCAAAGCAATTTCACAGTCAGACCTAGGGAAGGACTTCATGAAATAGGACCCATGAAACTACATCTGGCAAGGGAAAAGCTTTGTGAGTCACTTGATTCGGATTCTGGGATAATAACTTTGCTTCAAGGAAGTTCATCTTTGTGCTTTTTCACACCATCGAGTCTGAGAATAAAATAAAAAAGAAAGAATGGAAACTCATATTAATCTTTTAACCGGGCTATTCTAATGTAGAAGGCACTGTGGAATTTTCATTGTAAAACATGTGTTTGAAGGGCTGGAAAGCTGGCTTAGTGGTTAAGAATCCATATTATACTTGCAGAGGACCCAAGTTCTACTTCTAAACTCCATGTTGGTTTATTCACAACAGCCTATTACTCCTGGTCCATGGAAATCTGATGTTTCTGGACTTCTTTGTCACTAATAGTCATGTGTACTAAGAAAGCGATGTATATGAGCCTCACAGACAAAAAATATGGTATTGGTTTACATTTTAACTGATCTATGACTATGCAAAATGTGCCATGTACCTGACCAATCTAAGATCCTTGACAGTTTTCCATAAGTTATTTACCATTTAGGTCCTTTTGCTGGTTGCTTTATTTAAAGTAAAGTTAAATTTTTGAGAACTATCTGTGAGTCAGTCCAATTATCATCACTTGTTTAGAATCTCATCAATTAAAGTTAGTGATTTACTTTTTGTTTGTGGGTAGGAACTGGGTGTTAATGGCTTCAAAAGAACTCAAGAAATAAGAGTGGACCGGTCACACACAGATTATTTTTTCATTTATTTTGCTCAACTCAAGTTACTACTTTGACATGTTACTATGAACTCCAAAGCAATCCAATATGAACATAAATCCTGTGGCTATTCTCAATACCTAAGAATGTTCCATTAAATTTCATCTGTGGTACACATAAAATATGTAGCACTTGTCAGAATTTAAAGGTTTTTATTCAAATGCATCTTTCTATGAAGTCAATTTTAAAATTGTGATGAATCACCTATGGTACAAGGAGTTATAGATTTCCTATATATTTAAAAGTCTATTGGCGACTCAAAAACCAGTTGAGGCATTAATTTCTTGAATGGGTACCTTATAGTTCTGAAACTGTACAACAGGGACTGAATTTTTAAAAAAGGTACAAAAAAGCAATGTAGATTAAAAACTACAGTTTGACCTTAAATTCTTTAACTAGAGTCACATTGATCTCAATCGGTTATTTATATCCTGGAAAAAAATGTATGTATGTATACATACATTTAAGGAAACCAATAAATTTTATGGACACCTCCAAATATCCAAATGCTTTACTTCTTTGCAAAAAGATATTTTAGCTATGGAATAGAGAGAAAGCCCAGGTGATTCAGGTTTCACATTCATTGGGAGTAGGGGGATATTTAGTGTTCTCCTAAAATCATCCTTCCAGGATCCAGAATAGAGTACCACTCATATACAAAGGCAGCTTATGGTCCCTTTTGTGTCTCCAGCACAGCGATGCAGTCCACGATCTTCTTCTGGATGTGATCACATGGGTTGGAATCCTGTTGTCTCTTGTTTGTCTCCTGATTTGCATCTTCACATTCTGCTTCTTCCGTGGGCTCCAGAGCGACCGCAACACCATTCACAAGAACCTCTGTATCAGCCTGTTTGTGGCCGAGCTGCTCTTCCTGATTGGAATCAACAGAACCGACCAACCAGTGAGTGATCTTGCCGTCAGCAAGCACTACTCACAATTTTAGCTTTATAGGGTTATCTGCACTTGGAAGGAACATGCTGGAAAAAGCCCATCCTTTTGTTAAGTCCATAGGCAGTGATTTTTTTCCCATCTTCCTCTGCTTATTTTTCAATTGCCATTAAGAAACAGTGAACTCTACATGTGGGATACACTTTTATTTTTTTATTACAGCAGGCTCTGGGTTTCATACAGCACAGTAATTGCACATGTGACTTGTGCTTACACATGTGTATAGCCTCCTTTGTCACCTGCACCTCCTACCTGAGACAAACTTGACTAAAGATGAAGGTTTATTGACATATCTTTATTACTGGAAGTTCATGATTCATAATTTACATTAGAATTCACTGGGTGTTAGTGACTCTGTAGACACACACATACACATAATTTTTCTTATTGCATATGCAGTATGTTTCAATCTCTTGAAAATGCTTTGTATGTCTTCTGTCTGTCACTGAATCCTTTCTAGTTATGGCATTCAGCTGTTCTTATGTTCTCCAATAGCATTGCATTTTCCCAATATTATTAGAAACATATACTATATAACTTTATTTTATTGGTTCGTTTTTTTCTTGCTAATATATACTAATTCTGTCATTTTATGAGCGAATAGATCTTTTTTAAAACACAGCATAATATCTACCCTTGTTGATATCCTACAGTTTTTATACTGGTCGTCCCGATGAAGTGCATTTTGTTTTTGACAATTGTGAATGAAGCTGCTATAACTATTTCAGTGGGTTGTGGCTTATTTTTCAATCTTTTGGTTTTGTTTATTTGTTTGTTTGTTGTTGTTGATTTTTTTGCCTGTTCTGTTTTTTTCTGGTACAATTATTCAAGTCAGTAAGTAATGGGTTTGATGGTAAGGTGTGTGTAGTTTGAGAAGAATGTTGCCAAAGTCTTCCCAAAATTATCCATGCTATTTCTCACTCCTGGCAACCACAAGCAAGCCAGACATTAGTTCAGAAATGCATAAATTCCCATGACCAGAGCTGCAAAGGGGAGGAAAAGTTAGCTTTGTAGTTTTCAGGATACCTGTGGGCATAATAAATAAGTCACTCATAATGCTGATCTCCAGTATGCAATCACATGAATGACATACTCTATAACAGGATGCAGTTTTCAAGTCTGTGATTATGCCTTTATGATTAATGACTGCGAAGGATACAATTATGGTGAATTTATTTTTAATTGATTAGCATATACCTAATGTACCAGCCTTTCCCATAAATACATGTATATGAATAAGCAAAGAACACAATTTCCTCCTTAAGCTTAAGCCTTATGATTACATATATATATAGTTGAAATTCTACCCTTAAAATCCTCAAACGAACAACCGTGTTATTTCTGAGGGAAATATTTTATTCTTTAGCTAACTTCTAATTAAAATACTGAAAAGTTTCTAGCTTATAGGATCGAGTTTGAATTTTATTTTCACAATGTTAATATGTTGTGATAAACTTCACCAGACAGTGGATACTGCCCGAAACCAGTCTCTGGTGAACAACATAAAGATGAGAATGCTACAGAAAAATACAAGGGGTCATGTTACTCAGTACAGTCTTTCTTACTAGTTTTGCATTGTGCTCTGTGTGTGTGTGTGTGTGTGTGTGATGTCATACTTGGAATCTCACTTATTTCTTTTTCATTTATAACTGAAGATATTCAGGAGAATGGAAGCCCAGAGACAGAGCTTACGTCTAGTCCCTCCAGTTGTTATCAATGCAAACAAAACATATAAAGTAAACCTGACATGTTAACACATGTTCAGAAGAAACACCCAAAATTTCAATTCCCAAAATCATTCTCTTTCTTTGTGCCTTTCTTTACTTTTGTTCCTTCGTTATCTCCTTCCTTAAAAAATAAACGAAGCAGAGCCGTTCTTTCTAGTTTAGGCTACTTTCAATTCAGTTGGCTCAGCCTACCACACACTGGGCTTATGGCTATACACACAATCAGCCCCAGATTTAAAGATTTAAAAATCTTTAAATGTGAGCTATAAGGGTTTTAAAATGTGAGCCCAACCACACTGGTAATTATCTTTGGGCTCTTAATAGTTATTTTTCCCCATAAATGCTATGATTTTCCTTGTTTTAATATGGTGTCAGCCATAAGCTGTAATTAAGATAAAAGGCAATTTTCAAGTAGGTTATATTTAATTCATTTTAATATTCATACTCCCAAAGAATGTTCTCCAGATCATCCGATTGCAGTCTTATTTTCTAATCTGTGTGCTGAGAGTCACTTACGTTAGTTTTGTGTTGGGCAATAGATGTATGTGTTTGTTCTGTAACGGAAACCTGGGTTCTCTTTTCTAGATTGCCTGTGCAGTGTTCGCGGCTCTTTTGCATTTCTTCTTCTTGGCGGCCTTCACCTGGATGTTTCTAGAAGGGGTGCAGCTGTATATCATGCTGGTGGAGGTCTTTGAGAGTGAGCATTCCCGTAGGAAGTACTTTTATCTGGTTGGCTACGGGATGCCCGCGCTCATCGTGGCCGTCTCTGCTGCAGTGGACTACAGGAGCTATGGGACAGACAAAGTGTGAGTAGAATGTTTGCTGCCTTTCTTCTCTCCCCGTTCTCAGATCCACTAAACTGTGATGCCATTTTAGAACAGCATAATGCTTCCAGATCCCAACCTCCAGTAACTGTGTGGCAATTTTATGCTCTTTTACAGAGCATTTAGACATGTGTTATACCAAACGAAAACTGCTCTCAGCCTACTTAGTCACTGTTGGCATTGTTGGCCTTTGTTCACTGATGTCAGTGCTAGTCCCAGATGAGTTTTTATAGTGATAGAAAACCTGAAGGTGCACGTGCAGTTGCAGGTGGAGGGGCAGATGCAGGTGCAGGGAAGGGGCAAGTGCAGGGGTAGGTGCAGGGGCAGGCTCAGGTGGAGGGGCAGGTGCAGGGTCAGGGGCAGGTGCAGGTAAAGGGCAGGGCAGGGACAGGGGCAGAAGGAACAATTTGCGTTTTCTTTTCTCTTTTAAAATCATTATTGGAGTGTGGTAATACAGTTTGTTTTCAGTATATCTTTAAATTGTTAAAGGATATAGAGAAGTGCAGCACAGAAGAATGACATTCAGGCAGGGTATGGGTCCAGCACACCCAGGAGGTAGAGGCAGGAAGATTTCTGAGTTGGAGGTCAGCCTACTCAGAGAAACCCTGTCTAGCAAATACAGAGAAGGGAGAGGAAAGAGGAAGGGGAAAGCATATGAAAAAGAAGAAGAAAGTCTTGGAGCTGGAGAGATGGCTCCAACAGTTAAGAGCACTGGTCCTCTTCTTCTCGAGGACCCGGGTTTAATTCCCAGCACCCACTGCATGGCTCACAGTACGCTGCAATCCCACACCAGGACATCTATCTGACCCCCTCATGCCAGCAAACCACCGCAACATCAAAAATAAATGCTTCTTAAAATAAAGAAAGTCATTCAATTCAAAATGCTTTCCCATCAACAAACCTCCCAAACAATAAAGAAAAGTTTCACTTGAGGAAATGCCTGCGTTTTAGGGGGGGAGAATAAATTCAGAGAAGAAGAAGCAGAACCATAGAAACTGTAAACCGGGATTGAAGGTCATGGAAAGTAATCGAAAGATTCATGTTAGCCTTTCAGAACGAGTGGTGATTTATATTGAAGATAATTCAAGGAGAATAAGCGGGGCAGAAAGTCCCTTGACCTTTGCAATATCTATCTCAGGATAGTGCTAGAAGCACCAGCTAAATCGGAAGGTGTGAGAAAACAAGTTAGCAGAGGCTTCAGATAGTATCTATACCCTGAAGGAATTTTGCTGAAATGATTGGTTTATGTGATGAAAGTAACAGAGGAATTTTAAATTCATGTCACATGAGCTGGGGAGGCTCCAGTTCTGTGTCTGAGTGCTTGCCTGGCATGCAGATTAAAAAAAAATGAAACTAGACAAACCGTGTGTGTGTGTGTGTGTGTGTGTGTGTGTGTGTGTCTGTATTGTATATGTAAAAGAACTTTTTTGAAGGATAAAGTCTTAAAAATGTATATATAGGTTGACAAGAATCCAGTTGACAAGAATTGAATGGATAGAAAAGTAGTTACTGTTTGAATTTGCATTCAGTGTATATAGGCTATTAAGGACAGAAAAAGTTTCAAGATTATTTTTAAAAAAGATATAAAACTAAATACAACATTAGACAGACCTCAATTGAATGTGTTAAAAGTAGCTTTAGAACTCACCATGCCTGTGCTATAAATTTTGTAGATGAGAAAGACTAAGAACATTCATCCTGACTTGTCTATCATTATAGAGATGGGTTTAAACAATCCCTTGAGAAACTATCAGATTTATTTCAAATGCAGTTAGGTTTCTTTTTGTAATGGTGAAATAACCTTTGTCTTTGGAGGGAAATGTAGGAAGGAATGAATAAGGAGTGTTTCTAAGCCTGAGACAGTTTTACCAGGCAAAGGATGCTGACTTCTGCAGGATGAAGTGGAGAGATCATCGTCAGAGGACAAGAGATTTGAAAAGCTTTAAGATGAGCTGTTTGGAGACTCTGTTATAGAGCCAATTAGATATTAATAACAGATTTTTGCAGCAGCAGTGAAGTCTGAGACAGGGTTAGATAATATCAATTTGTACAGAAGTTCATAAGACAGATTTCATGGCTTTCCACCAACCTGAACATGCTGGCCGTAAAGTAGCCTGCTTCCGAGAAATGGGGATTCATAAAGAGAGTGACAGAAAGAACACACCAAGGTTAGTGAGAGTGTAGATAAAATAGAGCACGCCGTAGCCGTATCCAGACACCACTGATGCAATTAAAAGGAGACAATTGCATCTGTGCTGTGTTCTCTTTAAACACGGGGACTGGATAGGTAGTCTGTCTTGATGTGACAATTATTTTCAAATCTGAAGTCTGATATAAATTTCAGTCAAATCTGAATTCATTTCATCAGCCCCAATCACAACCATGGGGCCCAACTATGATTTGCAAAATGCTTTCTCAACATCACATCTAAAGAAGTCTTAGGAGAGAGGAAATTGCATTCATCATATGCTCTCTTTTTTTTTCTCAAATAATGTCTTTATTGATATAGCTCATAGGCCATAATATATTCCTTTGAAGTATATACTTCAAGTGCTTTATTCTGTTCCCAATATTATACACTCATCACCACAAACTATAGAATATTTTCAACCCATAAAGAAACCCATTAGCAATCAACTCCCCTAGGATCACAGAATTTTCCATTTTAATTAATGCCCTCTCCCCCGAAGAAATTAAACTGAGTTATATCATTATGTGTGACCTTACACTGTTTCCAGTATTGTTCTTAAGCAGTCACATCTTGCTTGCCAGATGCCCTGCATTGTTTTTTGGTTTTGGTTCAATATTTATCTTTTCTCCATTGTTATTTGTACATTTTCTTGTTACCAGACTGAGTCACCTTGTTTCCTCTGTGTCTTGGTCATTCATTTAGAAACAGATGTCATTTTTCTGGATAGTAGAAATCTGTCTTCTTAAAATCAATAGTACACAGTCCCTGGTGACTTTGTTAAAACCCTGGTTATCATTATTTTAATTTCCTGCCCCACCACTGGTAGGTCTCACTTACTGACATTATTACTCTGTGGGAATAGAGAATAATTTATTTCCCAGGCATGATTCTAAACAGTTGTTAAATGCCCAGTTATATAATTAAGATTATTCCCAAGCAAAAGCAAAGCAAATCAGAGATAGAAGATAAGTAAAAGAGGAAGGAAAAAATAGAGAAAATTCTGGTCACATTCTATTATAGACAGGAGTGAAGCATTTCATTGTTTACTTTATTAAAAAAAAAACATGCTCACAAAGTTGACTCCGGATTTATGGGGAAAGCATATTTAACTTCTACTTTGGGGAGTTCATTAGACTGAATATCTGACTATGATTTTTTTGTTCACTAAGGATGCCAGTATTGAAAAGGAGCTACTATTTTGATGATAGGTGTTTATCCCTGACAGAAATGTGTCATATTTCCATTTGCACTGAATTAAAATATCCTCTTAAGTAAAATTAAAACCAATGAATTGAATTAATTAATTTTGCATGTGGTTCTGAAGTTTGAACTTGATTTGCTACATGTGAAGCAACCGCCCTGTCACTGAGCTATATCACAGCCAAGGCAATGAATTTTGACTCAATTTGTAGAATTTCTGCATTCTGTAATTTGGTATTTATTGTCTTCTGTCTTCCTGGTTTCTGTAATTGTTGTTTATTGCCTTTATTTTATTCCAGATAAGTAAATTTTATGTATCCCATCCAACTTTTCACAGACTTGCTAATTATATAACTTTTTTCTTTATCATGAACTATTGCAATAAAACAAAATTTTGGAAGTTATCAGAAAGTCTTCAGTTAAGAAATTCCTATAAGGGCTGGAGAGGTGGCTCAGAGGGTTAGAGCACTGGCTACTCTTCCAGAGGATCCAGATTCAATCCAACTATCCACATGGTTGCTCACAACTGTCTGTAGCTCAAGTTCCAGTAGACACAATTCCCTCACACAGACATATATATATGTAGGCCAAACACAAAGATACATTAAAATAAAAAAAATTAATAAAAATAAATGCCTATTATTTTTCATAGAACTGCAGAAGATACTAAAAAAATCCTAATTTTTACGTACCTCTTAAGTTTTATGATATACTCACTGATTTCTAAAAGCAATAAAACTGTGAGTAGTCTAGTCTAATGTGAACTGAAAAAATTTCAGAAATCTAAGATATTCCAAGCTGTTCTTATTGATCTCTTACATAAGTAAAGGCTTATGTCCTGGTAATTTCATGATTCTTAACTGTTATTCTAATTTAGTGTCTAGAGTATAGCCCAAACAATCCTAATTAATGTAGTATAGAACTAAAATATAATCTAAGTAATAGATATCTTCATTGTCCTCCTTTTACTGTATTTAACCACTTCGTTGCAGTGGTAATAAGGTGTTCCATCTGAAGCCTTTAATAATAACAGCTTACATTTCTAGGAAAGAGGCTGACGATAGTGCATGGTGACTTTAGAGATTAAATTGTCTTGCAGTGAAATAAATGTTATTTTGATACAGATAGAGATAACTATCGTATTCCATCTGGCTGATGGATTATGATGTGTTTTTATATGAAATGTTATTAGGCTGTTGAATTTATTATGGGCAGAACACATCCTCATGAACCAAGCATACATAATTTCATCTTAAGATGTTGTTTAGTTCGCCATCAATTTGCAATGCTTATAAAAGAGTCATTATCTTTTGATGTTTGTATAATAAAATCTTTTAGTCTAATTGACACATACTCAAAATATACTTACAATAACATTTGAACACAATATCACAGCATTTTAAAAATCCATTTAAATAGCCAAAAATCTTTTAGAAATAACCCCTGACTGGTGGATTACAGGTCAGATTTTCACTGTTAATAATGAGCCCATATTACCTCTGATCTTTTATGCTTTTATTCTTCTGGACTGACAGTGAAACTATTTTATGGGATACTGTCAGAACATGATTATAATGAAGATTAACAAAAACTCAAACAGGACTATTCTGAAATTCAGTTCAAAATGCTATGATTTTATTACCTGATACAAATCAGTTTATTTGAGAACTTATCAAAATATTGCAAAACTCTAAATGGTTTGGTTAAATGCCTATCTTCCTTGAGAGTTTCCTTAGAAGACTTATCATAATATCATGTGGACAACTAAAAGCATAGCCTCCTGAATGGGTTGGAGGAAAGAGTAGGAAAAGAGGACGAAGAAGAACAAGAGGACCAGAATAGGGTAAAGCTAGAGGCTAGGCTAAAAAATAATCTGTGACCTGTCGTATCAATACAGGGCTTCTCAGTACATGAATTAAGTCAGAACACTCATACCAATCAGAAACCCATGAATAACAGAAATATCTAAGCTCCAAAAAAGAATTAACATCATATTGCAATCTGAAAGTCATTGTGAAACCATCTACGAATCTTTACATTAGACTCCATAGCTCCTGACTTAAGAATAATTATAGTTTGTTTTTTGTTGGATATATGTAATTCATGTTTAAAATGTTATCCCCTTTCTCTTTTTCCCTTCCATAATCCCCCTGTCTGATTACCCCTTCCCCTGCTTCTATGAAGATGCCCCCACCCCTTCCTGCCTCCCTGTCCTGACATTTCCCTACACTGGAGCATCAAGCCTTGGCAGGACCAAGGGCTTCTCCTCCCACTGATGCCCAACAAGGCCATCCTCTGCTGCACATGCAGCTAGAGCCATGGGTCTGTCCATTTGTACTCTTTGGTTAGTCCTTTAGTCCCCAGGAGCTCTAGGTGGTTGGCATTGTTGTTCTTATGGGGTTGCAAATACCTTCAGCTCCTTCAATCCTTTTTCTTACTCCTCCATTAGTGACCCCGTTTTCAGGCTCTGAGCATCTGTCTCTGTATTTGTCAGGCTCTGTCAGAGCCTCTCAGGAGACAGCTACATCAGGCTCTTATCAGCATGGACTTCTTGGCATCAGCAATAATATCTGGGTTTGGTGGATGTACATGGACTGGATCTCCAGGTGGGGCAGTCTCTAGATGGTTTTGCTTCAGTCTTTGCTCTACACTTTGTCTCCATATTTCCTCCTATGATTATATTTGTTCCCCCTTCTAAGAAGGACTGTAATCTGTGTTAACAAAAATCTCATACATGTCTTTATTTCAGTTTATCAAATAACTTGTATGAAAGCGGTTCATTGATTATTGTATATTAAAGTATTATCCAATTACATTTCAGTGTTATCAAAGAAAGAAACCTGAGAAACATTGAGCTTGACAGTATCTAATAGATTTGTTCATGGGTTTATCTTATTAATTTGCTTGCAATTTCGAATCAGCTGAACACCTCAGAATATTGTCTTGTAACTAGTAAAATTCCATGGAGTTGTTAAAGCACATCACAAAGCACTCTTATTTTAATTGACATGTAAAATCCCAGTGAGTATGTCATCAGCTCATGCATCTGATTAGGTTGGCCCTGTAAAATAGTATAACCAAATGAAGACATACTTTTTGATGACATAACAATGTAGCATTCATTCACTGTGTATATGAAGAATCCTTGCACATTTAAATATCATTTTATTGACATATTTAAGCATGCTTTCTGTTCAAATATATTGAAGAGTGAGGTTTCATTGTGCCACCATGTTCCTACCAAGGAGTCCTATCACTGGAATGAAGCTATAACCATATTAAATAATATTAGGCTGAACATACAATTTTCCATAGAGGAGTTATGTATTCAAGAACTGTATCAGAAATCTGAACCACTGTCCTGTTTTGTTGTTGTTTGTTTTGTTTTTAAATAAGGCAGCAGACTATACCAAAGTAGCACACTGTCCTTGAGTTATTTCTGGATTAAAAAAATTAAAAGTGTCCACAGCTGTCATTTCACACCTTGCAGTGATTGCATAACTTAGAATGTCTACATCTACTCGGGCAGCAGTAATAAAAGAGATAATAATAAAGGTTAAAGACATAGAAGTTGGAACCATTCAAAATGTTAAACAATTTTCAGTATGGTTAGGTTGAGAGGCTAGGCCAGTATTCCTAGTATTTGGAGTCAGGATGGATAATTTGAGGCCAGGGATTTAGATGAGCCTTAGCAAGCGAACAAGTTCCTTTCCCATTACCAACCAAGACATAGTTACCCAACGACCCAGCAAAACATCAGTCCATGCAAGAACCCCTATCATTGTTTGGGCTGGCTAAGCAAAGGAGGCCCTTATATCACCAATAGATAAAAAGAGAATGTGATACAGCTATATTATTATATATTACAGTCAATAAAATAAATCAGTACTATGTGTTTCAGAATGAATAAACATTAAAATATTGTTTTGTTTCCCAAAATCTATATATACTTTATGCTGTTATTTCTATGATATTGCCAGCATTGTTTCTAGCTCCAGGATAGTAAAGAGGGGTTGGGATGTTGTAAGGCAGGGGAAAAAAATCTAGACATAATATTGGTTTGGATGGACTGAAAAAAGCCCCTAGTAATTCTGACAGTTTTACAACTATTAAAATATTTAAAATAATCAAATATATGAATTATTTGTGTAGATGATTGCACTACAGTCATTCAGTGAAATACAAAATAATGTATTTTCAAGAGACAACATATTTAAAGAATTCTGATACTTTTCTAAAGACAAGTTTCAATATGGGCGAATTATATGTTGCAAGTAGGTTTCTTATCCATTCCTTGAGAATGCATGCTTATCAAGTAATTTACTACTTTTATTTTATTTAGTGCATAGCTTTTTCCTGTTGTAGAGGCCTTAACTTTAGGAAGACTAGAATAAAATCTAGGCGCATTACTAATTCCACCACTACTAACCTGTAAAGTAAGAATAATTAAAAATTGTACACTACTATTGTGACATGAGAACCTGTGCATTTATATGTTATTAAGTATATATGCAGATATATGGGATTACATACTACACAGAATTGCAAAATAAATATGCACTTAATAAATTGTATCTTTTAATAGTGGTTCTATATTTGACTGGTAAGAAATTAACAAATATAAAGTTTATGATAAGCAACATTTTAAAATATAAGTTAAAGAGTTAAAAACCGTCCATTTATTAAACTAGTGATTATAATTCTCTTATTGCTATTTTGACAAATGGGAGAAGTCTCAATTCCAGTCCTCTCTCCCAGAACTTTATTTCTCTTCCCTGCGCATGTCTGTTTCCTCCCTTCCTTCCTCAGTCTACCTGCAAAGTCTATTATGTTTCTCCTTTCCAAGGAGGTCTATGTGTCTTCCCTTTGTATTCATCCTCTCTGAGTCTGTGAATTGTATCATGATTCCAGGACAATGACTTTTAAAAGTCATTGTCAACTGTGTTTATCAACAAGTTTAGGACCACATTCTTTATTGCTTACCATTTATCTGCCTTTTTCCTTCTCTCTTCTTTGTTTCTTTCAACTTTTCTTTTATTATTTCCTTAATTGTTGGATCTTATACAAAAGATGATAGAAATGTGGGTAGTTAGATAATAAACAGTACAAATATAGTGTTATATGTGCAATATATAACAAAATAGAGACATATATGGGCATCACCTAAAAAGGAGATTATGGTATTTACAAACTCATAAACAATTTGATATAATTAAAAACATCATGAATTTCAATATTTAATAACACCAAAATAGTTTCTAGTTATATTTAATATTTCCCCTAGGCACTTTAGTCTATAATTTTCGCATCTATTCTGCATCAAATTGTAGATGAGAATTTACAGTCTGCTGATTTGACTGGTGTTGAGTAAATATCATATGGATGGCTTATCTCTTTATTGGCCACCTTGGTCTCACTCTGCAGATGCCACTTGAATGTGGAGCCGAGCACATGGACTCTATCACTCGGTCCACAACTTACACTGTCCTCCTGATCCCCTTTCCAGATGGTTCACTCCACCTGACCTATTGCTTCTGTCCTGGGTGGATACAACTGCCTTGAAATTTTCTTTCCTCCATCGCCTGACACAAACATTATTCCAAAGCCAGATAGCTTTTTATGTAGGTTTATATATTAAAATTTTAATCTATAAATCCTCTATATAATAAGATTATATCTAATGGACAGACACAAACTGCCCTTCTATAAAAATAAAATTTATCCATCCATCCATCCATTTATCTATCTATCTATCTATCTATCTATCTATCTATCTATCATCTATCTATCTATCACCAACTATGGCCCTCAGGATCTAGGTCTGTTTTTTCCAGCTCCATCTTGATTTCTCCCTCAGTCTCTCTCCTCTTCCGTTTACCTACATTTTCACAGGAACTTCTCTACTGCCCAATAATATATCACCTTAATATCAGTCTTACAGCCTGGCGCTCAACATCATGTACCATGCAATGTGTAATGGTTGTGTCTCTGGGCTGCTGGCCTTGCCATTTCTTCCACACTTTTTCTGTATAAGGTGTGAAAATACAGTGATTTGTGGTTTAGTATACAAAAGGATTCATTTTAGCAGTATATTTTCTCTGTTGTATTATTTTAAGAAATTAAATTTCCCATTATAAGAACATAATTTGTTCATTTTTTTCTGAGTTTACATAAAAGTAATTCCTATTGAATAGGTAGTTGATTCTAAGGGGACACAATAACAACTCCTTTACCATTAATTTTAAGGAAGTGTCCTATATTTTGAAGAACACTTTTCGAGGAAAACAATAGCTTATTATTGATTTTTTTAGAGTGTTGAAACCAATAAAATTATATGAATGTAATAGGGCATTATGTAAATAGCAGCATTTTATTGCCTTTTGAAAAATACTACAATAAGATAATTTTAATGGTGCATTGTGTTTCATTAATGAGACAAAAGTAAGCAGATGTGGCAAATGGAAAGTCTTCCTCTGTCTTCTAGAATGTGCTTTGTATTGAAGAAGTAAGAGGTAGTATGGTAGTTCTACCCATATGTTATTCTTTTTTTTTTTTTAGAAGTTCTAAAAGCACAATTCAGAGATTATACACAATAGACTGAATATCCTTTAAAAATACAAAGTTGAGGTGTCTTGGAAATTAAATACAAATGGCCTATCAGACTTACCTATTTTGTTAGTTAAATATCACTTAGTAAATTACTATAGTTTTCAGTTAAAACACTGTATTTAGAAGTAGATTTCAACACTTGTAAGCTGAATTCTCCTGTTTCATATGATGAATTGTTCCTTTAGCATTTGTCTTACTGGTCTGATCTGGCCTCCTTTTAGCCAGTGGTTTTGGAGTTTATCCAGCTAGTATAGAGGAGCCAGTGTTCAGAATGTTGTGGGGTAGGACAGATAAATATGCTCAAACATGAGTATATAGTACCATTCTTTGCATTACAGTCAAGATGATTCTTTTGATTTTGGCACAGTGAACAGGGCAGGAACAATGCAAATTTTGAAGGTGGGAAATGGGAAAGAGATGAAAATGCGGAGAGCTTTGCAAAAGCCAGCATGCAGCCAAAACCAACAGCAGGTACGGCCATATGGCAATCAAATTAGAAAAGGCATTCTTTCCACACAGATTTCAGAGAATGGCAAAGTACAGACAGCAGGCATGGGGGGTGATTTACTCAGTGCATGTTGAGTTTCAGACTGCCTAGTCCCCTGTTCACTTAGGAGGGGAATTTAAATCGCTTTAAATAAACAGATACTGAAGAATTTTCTTAAAAGCTAAAAATAACATCTCACTTGTCTTCTACATCTAAAAGAGACTGTTAGCCAAATTCATATTTTAAAATAAAGCATTTGCTAGCTACTATTTCTCAAGAAATCCAACTTGGTAAGAATAAAGTTATTGTCATTATGTTATTTAATCGAAAAAAAGTTTTATAGCAACTTTAATTGAACAAAATCACCGGTAACATGATTAAAATTATTACCTGTAAAAGAATATTTTCTGGAAGAACTAAAACCCTATTTTTCCTCTAATAAAAGTTATTTGCTGAAAAAGGTGCTCGAGCTCTTCAATAACCTCTTCAAAAATGTTTTGAGATCTAAATGGATTATCCTATTGGTAATTATTTTAAATGCTATATTAATGTCATATTAAGCTGATATAACTTAAACAGTGTGTGGCTAATATCTACTTTAATCTGGAAAAATATACTTGCTTTGTTCTTTATTGCTTTTAGCCTGAAGGGAAATCTAGTTTGTAATCCACCTATAGATACTGATGGAAATCCCCCTACTTAATCAAATCATTCACAGGTAGAGTTTCTTTAAAGGGTGACAAGCTCACCCTCAGTGAGAATGAAGACAATGGTACTGTGTGAAAATAGATCTTCTTACTATACTTCTTCATAGGCAATACTACCTTTCCTTCATGATAAATATTTAAATACCATAGCATATAGATAACTAAATATATGGCTAGTAATATAACCTCTAATTACTTCCATGATAGTATTTTTTCAAACAGAATTCTTATATATATTTGAAAATAATAAACCATCTATTATCTATATAAATTATGGACTGGTATTCAGTCTCTGCATGGTATGTCTACCTCCCTGCTACTGAAATCAGTTTATATGGATTTGAAGTAAAAGAAGATAGCCAAGTGCTTAGAGATTGGTTTTGGTGACAATTTTTTTATATAGCTGCCAATCATTTTAGAAAATATAAAAGCTACAAAGAGTAGAAAACAGCAAACAAATCATAATTACTGCCTCTATCACTCACGTGGAAACATTTAATATTTTGGGATACGTTCAGTAATTATGAAATAAAACATACCACTAACGCCTTAGGATTGTACACTGTGCTATCTTCACTCTCTGTATGGGAAAATCCCTAAAAGAATGAGTTGGTAGGTTTCTTTCTTTCCACTTAACATATATCATATGTTATGTAAATCATAGATACACTATTATTTTATTTATTACATACATATATACGTTTAATAAATAAGTGATAATATTTTATATGACCTTTTGACCGAACAACCACTCCTAATTTCTTACCTTCCTCTTTCTCCTCTTCCTTCTTTTGCTCACCCTCCTCTCTCCTCCTCCTTCCTTTTGGTGCAGGCAATGCAACCGAGAGTCTTGACACTGAGCTCTATCCTCAGTCTTCAGTATATAAATGTATCCCATGAGTTCAGACCTACTCCACTTCTCAACTTTCATACTCTATTATCAGATGAAAGACAGTACTTTATTTATCAGTTCAATGTTGAAATGGTGTGTGACATTCCTCCATGATAACTGTCTGGTGTTCTGTGTGTTCCTCTTTACTTAACATTGTAATAATAAGCAGCAAGCTCAAATGCTTTGAATACAAGGAAGAGCACATAAGAGAAAGCTATTGAGGATTTACCAGTGGCAATGCTATGGTTTTAATTATGCCTCAAATATCGCAATGTGGCAAATTATTCAAGATATTATTTCTAACATCATATCATTGGTTCACTATTCGCATTAATCTTTCTCAGAACAAGTCACTTCCCCTTTGTCTTCCTGTCACAGTGAAGAATGAAAATGTAATTTCTCAGAGGCTTTAAGAACTGGAGAAGTACTAAGCGTGCCTGAAATTAAGTGATTAATAATTTACTTTTTAGGTCATGAATCAACTTCTTCAGATGCTAAGGACCACTTGCAACTCTAGAAGCGTGAACAGTAACATGCTCTTTTTTTTTAAAGCTTCAGAACCCTCAGAGGTTGGCTGCCCAACCTAATTAAACTTCAATCTTCTGATACCAAATTTATTTCTTCCTTGTACTGAATCTCCTCAGATCTTCCTGACAGGAAAACGTCACTTTGCCTGACAGCTGATAGACAGGTTATGTAGCACTATAATTGGAGAGAAAAGGATAGTTTCAAGCTACCGGCTTTAATGGCTATGTGTATGACTTTTTCTTTTTCCCTCTAAGCTCTCAATGACAGACACAAAAGGCCTTAGCAAATATGCCTGATGCCATTTTTTTCCTGCTTTCTCCAGGGGTAATTATCTTACTCCATCAACAGGGCTGTCAGAAATTGGGCACATAATTCAGCATTTAAATGAACAAGCAATGTAATCTTTCCTGTCTCCCAGTGGGATACTGTGTCGTTCACATTCTTCTCTGTCACCTGCTCACTCTTGATATATGTCCTGGACCCCGTCTCTGAATGGCTTCTCTCCCTTGTGTTTCACTACAGATGTTGGCTTCGCCTTGACACCTACTTCATTTGGAGTTTCATAGGACCAGCGACCTTGATAATTATGGTGAGAACTCCTAATTAACTATGCATGTCCCAGGTCAAGAAATAAGGTTTCCTCTATTTATGTACTAGCTATCTTAAATTTACATAGGTTAATTCGGAGGGAAAGCATGTACTTATATGACCCTACATAACTCAAGCAATTAGACACTCATTATAGTCTACTTTATAGTGTAAAGTAGTTCATCAAAACTGATGGAAAAGGAAAGTAAGCATTAGCAGAAGTAAATGGCTATGCAAGAATCCTGTCCAGTGTAGCCCACACAGCTGTCTAGACAATGAGAAAAAGATGACTTTTCACTTTGATATAAGCATATTTTCATTCAAAAATAATTAACACTGAAAAACAAACAGAAATTAAAATCATAAGCGAACACTTAGCTATTACTTACAGTATATTTTTCTTTCTTCATTCATGTGAGCTCTCAAGACTGTAATGAATATGGCACAACCGAAATCAGCATGTGTTTCAGGCTCTTGCTTCCTTTAACAGTTTTAGCTGAACAATACCTTTATTTCCCATATTATGTGATCTAATTTAAATGACTCTGTTAGTATCAGTGTTACCATTAATAGCCTAGGGCCCACAAGGTGGCTCAGGTGGGGAGTGCTTGTCACTAAGCTTGAGGAACTGAGTGAGATCCCTGGGAACCACGAGGGGACAAGAAAAAAAAAAAAGCACTCTGCAAGGTTTTCTCAATGTACACACCATGCATGCCCCTTCCGTGCCCACCCATCAACAGATAACGAAATGTAGCCAACATACAAAAACAAATGCACATTTTTGAAAGGAAGTGTTAACCACTTAGTTTTGAATAAAATGTAGGGCAAAAGTTTCTTACCTGACACCTTTTCAGCCAGACATATTTTGAAAGGAAAAAAATGGTTTAGATTTGAAAATGACAATATGGAGCAAGTACTACTGTGTGTGTACATATGTACATAGGTACATGCTTGTGTATATACACATACATATCATGGGAAATGCCTGGTGTCTAAAAATCAGTCTCATTCATTATTACTCAGATATGTGAGGGACTAGAAGTCATTTTCTAACCAAATACCATTACATTACCATTCATAACAGAAACAAAATTACAGTAATGTAGTAACAATGGAAACATTTTTATGGTTGAGGTTCACACATTATGAGAAACTGTATTATAAGTTTGCAGCATTAGGACGGTTGAGAACCACTGCTTTATAATGTTCATGTAGGGTACATAGGCAATGCCTTTTAGACTATGTTCTTTTAAATTATAGACATGTTATCTGTTTTGTGGCATAACAATACCAAGATAGATCATCTGCTTACAACTTAGTTTACTGCAGCATCAGAATTCAACCAGTATTTTCTGATCCATTTTACTTATGCATTCAAAATATACTGAAGTCATGGCTAGTATTTGGAGCCTGGTGTGTCAGTGTATGTCTGTAATCCCAGAATTAGGTAATCAAAGGAAGAAGGATATCCAGAAATGCAAGGCTAGCCTGCTATATATACATAGTGACTTACAGGTCAGCTAGGACTACGTGCTGAGAATGTTTGAAATAATAAATAAATCAAATATTTCTATATGTTAGTAATTTAGAATCTGAAAAGGTGCATCTCTAAAAACTGAAATTGAAAATATCTCTACTTAATCTACTGACAGGTTCATGGAATGTGAATTTAGTAGCTCTCTTAGAGTAATCCGTGTATTTGGGGGTTCTGTTTTCTTAAACATGCATTAAGCTTTGAGTTATTCCAAACTTTCAACAGCAGCCTTTTAAATGACCACTGATTTTGTATTTATTGTGGATTTGGCAATTCTGTGTTATTACAATTCGCAAAGTTGGCATCTTGCCTTTGCTAACGCATTAGATAGTCAGTAGTTCAATTTCTGTTAGAGTCTACTGAGAACTAATTTCTCAGAACAATTCACTGGTTACAGGGAATGGCCTTACTCCACCCCCACACTATGATTATCTATGAAACAATATCTTTTATATTTCAGCTGAATGTAATCTTCCTTGGAATTGCTTTATACAAAATGTTCCACCATACTGCCATACTGAAACCTGAATCAGGCTGCCTTGATAATATCAAGTAAGTGACGCTTAGTTTTGTTTTGATAGATTATACCTCAAATTTGTTCATAGCTTATATTGTCAAAAATTACACGACAAAATGATGTCAACATTCAATGTATTGATTCTGTTGAGAAAGGTAATTTACGGAGAGTTGAGGTAAATTGACTGGCATATAATCAGTGTAATGACGCCCTCTCTCAAAACCTTCTTTCCCCTATAATCGGTAATTTATAAATATGCTTTTAGTACCTGCATTCGCTATGTCTTAAAGAAGTGTGGCATTTCTAAATGAAAACAGACACTGCTTTGTAGTACAGTGACTGTATGAAGTCACTCACACTGTACTCCTCAGAGCTAAGGTGCCTGCAATGTAGTGATGGTTCCTGCAGCTATGGCTCCTGCAGGGATGCCACAAGCAAGCATGATACCCACAGCAATGGCACCTACTAAAATAATGCTACCTATGATCATAACGCTACCTACAATGATGCTATCTGCAGTGATGGTTCCTGCAGCAAGGACTCCTGAAAGGATGTACCTGCAATGATGGTTGCTATAGTAATGGTACCTGCAATTGCTTCTGTTAAGAGATGAGAACTGAGAGTACTTACAGTTACACGTCTGGAAAACGACCCTGACATACTGATTCTGACTATTCATGTAGTCGTTGCTCATAGCTGTCCTGTTATCCTTCAGAGAAAGGAGGGAGGAGCACTTTTTTTTTTTTACTCTTCACAAGTACAAGTTAAGATGTCTTATCCACAATGCCCTGGTGAAAAATTAGTCTGTATTTTTGAGTATTTCAGATTTGAGAATGTTTATCCAGAGCTTGTATATAGCTTGATGGTTGAGAGTTCCTAATCTGAAAATTGAAACCTGAAGTAGTCAAAAGTCTAAAGCTCAAAGATCTGAAACTTTTGGTCATTATGTTTGGATTTCAGAGCATATTGGATTTGCACTTTTCTCTCAGTGATTCTGAGCCTACATTTTTTAATTATAAATATATATATTCTAACTTACATCCCTTTAAACACACTTTTTCGTAGGAGATAAATATCTCCAGAGAATTTTTTACTTAATTTTATTTAACTTTAAAAATATATTAATTACATTTTTGCATATTTATTTTAAGACAAGTATAAGTGGGAATAACTACAAAAATATTAATATTTCACATTAACCTGCAAAGAAGATAAAGAAAAAAACTAAATTTCATTTTCTGAAAAGTCTCTGAATTCCTTGTTATGTGAAAATTCTATTTCAATTTACTTAATGGTCTTGATATCTGAAAAAGATATTAACATTGAGTGCACATTAGTTTTTTTTTTCTCACACACTTATTTTCATCCATGCTAAATTGCATTTTCATGTGTGCCTTGCTTATGTTGTGTGTCAACATGGACAAAGATTCTGTTTAAATGATTGTGCATTCAAGACATTCAGGGGGAACATGTAACTTCCATGTGCTTCACCCTTCCATCTTGAGCTATGTCAGACAGCAGGTATGACTCTCATGGACCACCATTCTATATCTGGTCCTGCACACAGTTGCCATGACTGGTGTCTCACAATATCACAGTATATTGACAGCAAATATTCACCTTTAACAGTTAATTTTTGGTGAACCATTGAATAGTTTATTCAGGTCACTATATGTTATATCCACATACTTTTTATTTAATACTGTAAACATTATTTAGGTAGTTTTTAATGTGCCATTCAGCAAATAAATATCAAACTTGGTTTTATTTCAACATCTAAATGGTTAAAAAAATCAATGTCATCTTTGAGTTTAAAGTGGTTTTAGAATCTTTTTGTGCACTGTTAAAATGCTGTGGTGGGTGACTTGAAAGTTCAAGAATGCAAGAACGAAAATGAGGAGTGGTTATGATTTCCTAACTGAGGAATTCCCAAAATTCACATCAGAGCAGTGATGGAGCCCTTTAGCACCTTACACTTTAGAAAAAGAATGGAGGGAGTAACGTGTTATAATGTCATGTGCTTTTGGAAACAAAATAGATTAATACATTGAGGGATTCCAGTTCATACTTCTACAAAGTAAGATTTTTTTTACAGCTAAAGAGAGTACATGAGAGAAAAATAAGCCCTTCTCAAAATAATTTATTAGCATTTTTCAAAATTTGTGAGAAAATTCATTTAAAATGCAAGCGAAGAGAACATTTTCTTTCATTAACACTAAACCCAAGACATCTTGTGTGACTACTGCAAATCATAAGTACCACTGGAAACTGGAAAGTTTGTTTTGTGATGAACCAGTCTGTCAAGGAAAAAGGTCTCAAGCATGTATGCATTTAATCATAACGAAGCTTCAAATACATTAGTGGAATTCTTAATGATAAAGTATCTTTTACCGTTTACAATTGTCTCTTATATTGTGTTTTACATGTTTAATCATGTCTCATAACAACCATATCATAAAGGTGATTTCATTCTTTTTCCTCTTTGAGGTGGTAAAATCCAAGTATCAATTACCAGATTATTACATCCATGAGTTTTTAAGCATGATAGCTTTGTTTTTAAGCCTTGTCTAAAGGACCTGTTTTCTCACTAAGATTTGGTCCTCATAGGTTTATGCACATACTTAGAATTTTTTTTCTTATTTGATATCATAAATCTAGATATTTTGGTTAGAATATTTATTCCATTTAAATTTAGTGTGACTTTTGATGTCATGGGTCCATTATATTTGTTTCATCTTATTGTAGTTTGTGCACCTTACACTGTTCTTCTTTTCAGCCCTCCTTTGATTAACAACATTATTTTGCATCCCATTTGATCTGTCATATTGGCTCTTTAGCTACTCCCTACACTTTTTAGTACTTCTTCTGGAAATTATAGCAGCAATCACTAAATTAATATAGTTTTATTTGTAATAGAAATGATTTTTCACATGATGGTTGTAGTATTACACTACTGCCTTTAACTCTGAAAAGTGACTGAGCTACCAGCTTTCCTTGAATCCGTGATAAAGACAGCAATTTTCCTTGAGGCAAAAATTACTGGATATTCAGCTGGAGAGATGGCTCAGTGGTTAAGATCACTGACTGCTCTTTCAGAGGTCTTGAGTTCAAATCCCATCAACCACATGATGGTCATAACCATTTGTAATAGGATCAGATGTCCTTTTCTGGTGTGTCTGAAGACAGTTACAGTGTATGTACATATAATAAAAATAAATAAATTTTTTTTTAAAATACTGGGTATGACTATCTCCCACCTGGAAAAGCATACCCTCAATAATATTTTTATCTCCACATCTCCTATTTGCCTTAAATGTCAGTGGCTCCTACCTAGCCCCTGACAATCATCCATGACCACCTACCTGTTGTAGTAACCACAGGCATCAGCTCCTCTTGATACCTCACATGGCTACCAGCTTCTTCTTCCTCCAAAGCATGGAAAAAATCCCAAAAAACAAAACAGAAAAATCAAAACCAAAAAATCTTTGTCTCCATCCTTTTCTGTGTTTTTGTTCCTTTTCCTCCTGGGACTCAGAAGACCAGCCTGTACCTTCTGCTCAGCAACTGGCCAAAGGCTTTCTTTACTGACAGATCAAGGACCAACTGGCAAACAGAAACTTAGCATGAGCAATGTTTTCACAGTTCACTTTACATACACATACATATACATAAGAGGATGTTGTTGAATATGTATTTCCTTCTCATTCTGTCTCATGCCCACCATTTTTTTAAATCACTATTGTCTTTTGTAGCCTCTCAGTCATGCCTCAATTAACTTGTTTCAAATTTTATCATATTATTTTGGCTTTCCCCCCACCATTTAAAAAGAGGGGTCTTCAAAATATTAGTTCAACCATGTGAAATAACAAATTAGAATAAAATTCTTTAAAGGGTCCCACTATTTTTAACTTAACTCCAAACTTCTAGTAAAAGCTGGATAAGCCTTACTAATTTTGCCAACCTCCTCTGCCTACCTTCCTTCTTTATCATGAGCCCATCAGTCCAATTTAAGCCTGTTCTCTTTCCCGGCATGTTTTATCTCTGCTTACTTTCTTCTCCCTGCTCCATGTCTAGCTAACACATTTTACTGCATATAATTTAAATATTATTTCCCCTTTCAAATAATACATTGTATTATTCTTCAGTTTCAAAGTAACCACAGGCATCTTTTAAGGTAGTGAAGAATACTTATTTGAATAGTTCATTAGAATATTAATGATATACTCTAAAAAAATAGCATGAAATAATGTAGTTCATCTAGTAACAGAAAATGAAGGGTGCTAATTTTCAGGCATACTTGGAAAGTAATTAACTTAAATAGTACACATCTACTTGCTTATTACTTCTCATTTGTATCTTCATCAAAATAGGTAGTTACAATAAAGAAGTTATTTCAATCATTTGAATTATCTAACTGATTTCTTACTGTATTTGGGGCCCACTGTAATCATAGTGAAAGTGTAAAACAGTTAAAAGCAGTCATATATATCAGTCCAAATTAACTTATGGTATGGCTGAAAAGTTTAATATTTGAGGAGCCTTTAGAACACTCAGTGACTTCCTTCGAAATAAAAACTTGATAGTTTCCTTAGTCACCTATTTTCTATTATAAAAATAAACATTTAAACAATTTTTGATTAAGTAACATCACCAGTTATTTTGAAGAATAAAAGTAAATAATACACGTTTTGTGTATATTTGGAAGAAATAAGGAAATTGACTTTTCTTTGTCTTTCCTGTATCTGCTGCTTTCCTTTTACCTATGGGCAGGTTTCTGTATACAAGCCTCTGACTTTGCCCATTTCTAATTTGTTTAAGTCATTCAACTGAGTGCTAAGGAGATTTGTTTAGTTTTCCTTTCTTTATTCCTGGTTGTCAGAGTGGGTATTAATAAATTGTCAGAACAACCCAACTGTCAGTCTAGTTTAGGTGCATGTTTTCAGTCCTAGAATGGTTGGCCATATGTCCTTGATAAGTTATTACAACCAGTTGCTGTCAGTTTTGTTCCTCTGATTAGAAAATAAGCCCATAGATTTTTTTAGACTTTTGCACAATTAATGGTAATCATATGTCCAAAACACCACATCATATATTTGGTGCAGTGTCATTATTCAGAGACTACTAGTCAATGTAGGTACCACAAATGGGAGTCTGGGATGAAGGCTCAACTTTATTTCAAAGCAGAAGGCTTATATGAAAACCAACATGTAGGTTTTTATTTATCAGCACATATATCTCTTAAAGTAAGGCACAAATGAGACCAACCAGGCCAAAAACAGCACTCCCAACTCAGGCAGGGAAAGACCAAGTGCTGTGATAGCAAAAATATCTGATGCGGAAGCTCCTGCTATGCAGGGCAGGACAGAGCCTCCACACTGCAATTATAGAATATCATGGAATTTTAGTTTTTTTTTTTTTTTTTTTTTAAACAACTTTGGAGAAGAGGTCTCACCTGGGAAAGATGTAAATGGATGGACTCGTGATCTTGTGACTTGATCTCTAGAGATGCTCCAACTGCAGACTTGTACTGCCATGCTGGTCATGTTTTGATTACTTAATGTAATCAACTCTGGGTGGAAATATCCTGCTTCCTCTGAGTCTTTGAATTTTCCACAGTGAAGCTGTGCTTAGTTTCTATCAAAATCTCATTAGAATTTAAGTGGCTTTCTTCACCATATGGTGTCATTAAAATTACACATCATAGGATTCTACTTTTAAAAGGCAAGCTTAGCCTTTTATTAAAAAAAAAGATTCCAATGGTGAAATGCTCATTTAATTAATAAATAGTATGTTATGTCATTCTAGAGGGTAAAAATAATGTGTCCTTGGTAGGTTTTCACACCTGACCTATATGAAGAAAGCATCTGAAAACTTCAGGGCCAACAGAAAATGACTAACAATGTCTGCAATAGCTGTTGTTTCCAAAATGGTAAACTTCATTTGAGTAATATACTTGTAAATGTTGATAGAAATAATTAAGTCATAATTGTATTTAGCTTGATCAATAGTCTATTAATACTTTATGAAGTCAAGAGAGATTAGATTCCATGAAAGGGAAGCAAAACTGCCGTAAATTTGAAAAATCAAACAATTTCCTTGGAAGATTTTAATGCTTATATTTTCCTTCATATATATACCTATATATGTGTATATATGCAGCTTGTATATGAATAGAGAGCCCACTTTTCTAAATTACCTCATTTTTAAACTACTGACACAGCAATGATATGAAAAGTGTCTGAACTTTATGAGAACATAAATCTGTTACAGAGACACAGTTAATAAAATGTTCATAACCTTTGATTTTCTGAGTAAGTAAAGTATTTGGGGATATTTTCTCTGTCTCCTTTTTTTTTTTTTTTTTTTTTTTTTTTTTTTTTTTGTTTTTCTAGATATGGTCTCAATGTGTAGCTCTGGCTGGCCTCAAACTCATAAAGACAGACCTGAAAAGAAAAGAAAGCAAAGGAAAGAAAACAAAAGGGAAGAAAAGAAGAAAGGGATGGAAAGGAAAGGAAAGGAAAAGAAAGAAAAGGAGGAGGGGGGAGGGAGGCAGGATGGGGAATAGCAATGCCCAAAATATTTTGAATCATCAATGCCTACTCCCTGTGTCACACTTCTTCCAACAAGACTACACCTCCTAATCCTTCCCAAACAGTTCCATCAACTAAGGATTAAGTATTTAAATATATGATCCTAAGAGGGGCATTGTTATAAAAAAATAAACACACATGTTCTGAGCCTTTTTAAACAAATATTTTTCTAATACGTACGATTAAATGTATGCATGCTTAGAATCAGAATCAATAATAGTTTTTATATTATTCATTATATGAAAAATACCTATTGAGTTAATTCTTTTTACACTCATGTTTTGTCCTTTTTCCCAGTTGTCCTCTTTTCTTGATATATATATATATATATATATATATATATATATATATATATATATATATAAAACAGGCCATGCCATTATGAGAAATCACTGAAGTAATGCACTCCAACCAGCACCAGGGCTCTTGGGATTGTCTAACAACTAGATTCAGTTCAAGTTATTTACAACATTCCTTAAGCATTACTTGGCCCTTTGCTGATTGTCTTGATTCCAGCATTTAAAAGCTGAGAGTCAGTCTCAGGTTCACAAAGCCTTGCCTCAGGCAGTGATATTGCTCATCTCTTCACACCCTGAAGTTTTAGGCTATAATTTTGAGTGTTCTGAAGTATTAACGGATAGTCTCTTTGGGGAGGCATTTTGCTTATGATGCATTAAAATTCCCATATCATCTTGAGGACTATGTTTTGTGAATAAATGAATTCAGTATACTCCATACACTGGGAGCTGACATTTGAGAAAACCAGTTTGAAGAATAATAGTTGTAAGGACACTATTATGCACTATACCTTGAGATTAAATTATTTTTCTCATTCTCCACTCCAAATAATTAGGTTTATATCAGATACGGGAGCAACAATGGCTATCTAAGGATGTATGAGAAATCCTGAACAACTTCCCAAGGGGAAAATTTCTCCTTAATAATGAAAATGTAAAAATTAGCATCTCCTTTGTTCTTTACCTAGACCTTGGACTCAGATTGCTTTTATATTTCACAGAAGTGTGCCCTAGACTAGAAAGCTTCATAGTCTGAATCTAAATTAGTTACTCATAGAACTGTGATTTTTTCCTTAATAGAGTGAAGTATGAGGCTTTAAGAAAATGAAGAGTATATGAGAATAATTGCAATTAAACATTGCTTGTTCTCCATATTAAACAAATCAAATACTTACATGCCTCAATGTATGAAAGAGATTTAATTTATAGTCTTAATTGTCCATTAATTTATTCAATACACATGTGTATACTCTAAGGATTGCATCTAGGTACTTCTACATGCAGAACATACACTGACCTAATAATCTTAACTCACAGGGCAGTTTTAAGTTTACATACTCTGCAGGAAATTTTATAGAAAATTACGAGGAAAAAGATATGTCTCTAGAGCTTTTAACTCAGATACCAAATAAGTTGCTTGTTAGTGTTGACATGTGGAAAACGAGAGATAACACATTTTGTGGTGGGACAAATATTTTCCCTCAAATATTTATTCTATGTGTAAGTGTATAAACCCTTAGAGTGGTGAGGATAAAATTTCACTTTGGAGTTCAGAGTGCATAAATCCAGTAACCTTTTTATGTTTGTAATTTTTGTTACAGATGCCTGACTTGATTTCAGTACTGCTTTAATATTCCACAAACTGGCAAATTAATTACCTCAAATGGCTTCCCAAACTTACATAGTAGTTTCAGCTTGTTTGAAGTACATAACTTCCCCTAAGCAGAAATAACAGGCAGATCTAAACACTTTGTCATTTCTTCTTCTTCTTTTTATATTTTCATAGTGGTTTACAATAACAATATTACTCTATTTTCAAATCATATTTTTCCTATTCATACTTGAAAGGTTCTCAATATGTATGTCAATGGGGACTGAAAATGAAAGGCTATTTATATAAAACCACTCTATTTGTATTTAAGTGTGCAGACATTATAGTGGTGTTGCAGCCTTCTTGATCTGCTTGTCCACACTTGGATATTTTCTAATCTAATTTTCTTTTGGCTTACTCCCAATGAATGTTGAGTTTTTCTACTACTCAGCTATGTGGCTTATTTTTTTAATTTTTTGTCATCAAAGTCTCTGGCAGTTTTTTGTTCATGTGCTATTAAATTGGGCATTCCAGACACTCCTTACATCTGCCCATGGAAGCTGGTATTTTTAAGCCAGCTGTTTTGAAATGCTGGCAAAAAGTATTCTCTGTAAAAGAGCTGAGATTGACCTATGCTTAAAACTAAGCCATTTAATTATGACATTAAGAATATAAACAAGGTACATAAAGAGAAATCATTTATCAGCTAAAATTTTGGTATTATTAGGCATTAATTTATCATTCATACTAAAGTATAATTTGAAAAGTAGCCATTTTCTTTGTAAAAGTGACTGACACTGTATTTATTCAATTCTTAGTTGTTTTATGTTTATGTTGTGTTTTGGTTTGGTTTTACTTCATTGAAATTGACTGAGTATTGTTTGATTAGCTGTAGATAAGTCTATAAAAGATTGCTCATTTTATTACTATTTGCTGAAATCCCCCAAATTCCTTTAATGTTCATCAGACACCTATGTATTTAAATTATTAAGATTATTTTTCTACTGGACTCCTCATTTTTAGTACAATGTTTCAGTTCCTGCTAGAGTTCCCCCTTTTCCTCTTATACTACTAAGAAATGACTTGAACTAACAAATCTTTCCTTCCTGTAATTTTTTTCATCATATATATTTAAATTATATTAAAGTATCAACATTTTCTTCAATTATATATGGTTTTAAAAAGTTCAAGAGAAATTTAAACTTTCTCTGTAGACCAGTAGGCTGGCCTTGAACTCATAGAGATCCACCTGCCTCTGCTTTCTGAGTGCTGGGCTTAAAGGTGTGCTCCACCAATGCACACAGCACAAGGGTGAGTAAAATTCTTTTAAACCAGGAATTAAAACAATCTTCTCATTTCCCTTTTATATTCTATAGTCTATTTTATTAGTCCTAGGGTTTTATAATTTACATTTTATCCGAATTCTCTTTGGAGCACACTCTGCATGGAACCTCCCTCTACCCTGTCTTCCTTTTTCCCACAGAAATTATCCCATTACAAGTAGACTTGTGAACACTGAGTGGCAATATATTTTATGAACAATTGTCAGTGAATCTTGAGATTCTCTTTGAATATTCACTATTTGAATATATTTATAGTTCAACTTAGAATAAGAAAATCCATAGCTTTTACTTAGTCTAAAATTAGTGTCTAAAAGAAAAGATTATTTTATATAATATTTCCTCCTTTACATATAAATACTTTCTAAAAATCCTCCTTAGGTTTCCATTGAATATCTAGAAGAGAATTAAAGGAACCCTAGGGGAGCATTGTGTGTGTGTTCAGTTTCTCTCCAGCCTCCTATAAGCAGCCACTGGGTCACAACATAAAGACACAAGAGTGTGTATAATAGCAAATATTATATAGTACTTAAATATTTAATTTTGTGTTTTGTCAAGTGATTAGATATTCATATGCAGATATGTGCTAGGCTCAACACACACAGCAGCCCCATAAAGAAAGGTGTATCCAGAGATAACAGTGTAAACCAGATGTTGGGAATTTCCAATATTAGCCCAAAGCTGTAGTTGATAACATACTTAGAAGGCATTCAGACTTAAGTAGGCTGATTTAGAATTCCTTGTTTTCAGCCTTCATGTGCCAAGAATAATGCGCAATAATATTAAGGAATAAATGAGTTTATTAATCTGTATCAAAAGAACTCTAAGCTTCATACTCTATTTTCTTTTCGCCTACTAATTGATTGGCCTGTATATTTCACAGATGAAAATAATAACTGCTAATAAGCAAGAAGTACCCATGAATCATTTAACTTTTCAGTGTTTATTCTATTTCTTGGTATCCATAGCCTCTTACATATATATATATATATAATTTTTTGATCAGTTGATACAGAATTAAAATATGAAACAACATTCAAGTATAGAACCACATTTTTATATTTATTTTTGTTTCATGTGCTTTGATGTTTTGTCTTCTCACATGTCCCTTTGAGGGCAGATCCCTAAAAAATTGAGTGACAGACTGGTGTGAGTGAGTATTAGGAATTGAGCCCTGGTCCTCTGGAAGGGCAGCTAGACTAAGGGTGCTTAACCACCAAAACATGTTTCCAGCCCCTCAACTACAGAAATACTATGATCAAAATGTTAAGGCATGGACTTGACATTTATTGATTCTGTTTTATTAGGTTCCTCTTAATTGCAGATTGAAGATTTAGTTTTGGTGTTTTGCTTCTAAATCAATTTTATTGCAATCACATAAAGCCTAAGGAATAAAAGTGTTTATATTCTATTTTAAATTATTTGTTTTATTGATGTAGTTCATTTTGTCCTCTTCTTAGTAAATTTCATAGGAATACTGTTTTTTACAGTAAAAAATCAGTACCAATAAAATCTGTAGTTAAAATCATTTTTGTTAATAATAGTTCCTATGTTTATATTATGCATGCTTAATATTTTTAAGAATTTTTAATGTGTTTAATGCTTAGTGACTCAAATATATGGATGGATATAAAAGCACCATCATCTTTAGTTTACTCAGTCTTCTGGATTAAACTGTAAATAGATTTTCCTTTTAACCTTCAGGTAGTAATACACAAAGTGATAATAGAGTCTAGTGGTATAAATTCAGCTGGTGCCGCCCCACTAACAAAACACATTTGGGAAAGAAATACCGAACACCTGGGGTTTCTGTGCTAGCCAATCAGTTGATCAAGCATTGTCAACACTACTGTGGTACAAATGTAAAAAGGTAAAAGGTTTGCTCACACATTATTCCTATTACAATCACTGAAAAGAATTTAAGTAAAGAGAATTTTGTATTTCTTGGCTGAAGTGACTCTTTTATCCAAGAAACAAATCTACTCTAATCCAAAGCTGAACATGTCAGGAGAATAGTCAGGATGGCAACAGCTCTCTTGCTCCATTAAACATATATTTCACACATCAAATACAAAGACTAACCAGAGGATTGGTGCATCACGAAGCTTACTGGCCTCCAGGCCGACGGATTATAAGGTTGGCCTGCATCCTTCCTTTTCTATTACTTACTGTAACATCTTAATTCTCAAGTGACAGAGATAAGTAAACATTCTCATCTAGATAATAATTTAAACTTTTGGGTAAATTTTATGACACTATTTAAATAAAAATGTAAAAATCACTAAGAATAAAATAAAACATTTTCCCAAAGAAATACTTTTAAAAATAGGCTCATCTTTCATTTTTCTTTAAAGTTATATAAAGTATAGCATATTTTACTTTTTGTTGATGGTTATTTAAATACATTAACATAAATTAAAAGATTGTACATAAGGATTTGTTAATATCCACCAAGAACATTGTAAAGCTGAGAATCCACATAATGCCATAAAAACTTAAAATACTGGCAATAAAATCACAGCCTACAATAGGAATAGTGTTCATTAATGACAGAAAGCCACAGTGAAAATCATTCATGTTATAAACATATTTGATAAATATGCTTTAAAATGCAAATAAGAAAATCAGCTTTTCTATACAGCTTTGCTGTGGTAAGTGATAGCAACATTGTTTCATTTGGATTTGGAGAGATAATAATCTTAAATTCTCTCTACTAATGTAATACCTGGCCAAAAAAAAATAAAAAAAAAAACATGCTAGAACTTACTGACATAGGCAGTGTACAGCGATCTGTAGATTTAAAATCCTTTTACGCTAATTATGTCCTCCTGATGTAGTTAAACTCACAAATATTTTGTTTTGTGTTTTACTACAAATTTCTATGTTACATGTGAGCTTAGAACTACAAAAAGTAAGAAAAATTTGCATTGTGGATAATCCAGGGTAAAAATGTAGCAACATCCAGAGGTGTAAATTGTCTCAAAGAACCTGGGGACAGGTGTCTTGTGACTCACCTGTCAGCTCAACATTACTAGTCAGCACTGTCTCATTCCGGCTCTATTGTCTCTTTCTTCTGGTCAAAGGGGAGATCAAATGGTAGAATGAGCCCCAATCCAGTCCCTTGATTGGTGAGATCTAGAAATGTCACAGTTGTATCTGTTCACATCCCAGTAAGCACTGCTCAGCAGCGGGAATTGATATGACAATAAATATTACCATTGTGCTTTATTGCTGATATAATAGGTAATGGGTACAATACAGCAAACATAAACTGCTGTTAGATGTTCTTTTAGCTACACATTTTCTTAGCATAATTTAAACATCTTTTGCAATTGTATTGATTGACCTAAACTGTTCTTAACCTGTATTAGTTCAGCATTATCCAATAGAACTTTTCTGTGACATTGGAATATTCTAGAACTGTTTCATCTTATATCATATTACCACCAATGTGGTATTGGTAATTGGATTATTTACATTATGACTGATGTGACTTAGAAATGGAATTTTAATCCTTATTCTGTTTTGATGAATTTAAACATCCAGTCATTAGCACTCACTATAAGGACCACACAAATCCATCTACTCCCTGCTCCATCTACTGATTTATTTCAGCTGCATCTCTTTCTTTGCATCATATTACTTCCTAAACATCTTCTTGGGCATTTTACTACTCAATATTTATGTATTATTTTCTTTTTTGGGGTAAGACATTTTTATTTAGTTTGAGCTTAGCTTTAGACAGTCTAGCAATAATAAAAATATTTTACTGCTCTAATGAAAAAAATTCATTTTACAAGAATAATGCAGAGTATACTTAGATTCTAATTATGACCACTTTATAGATGAATAAAATGACATACCATAAGTTAATTGGCTTCTGCCTGACGTCAAATTTCCACTAAATGATTGAGCTGGGATGTATGTAAACCTGAGGCAAGCAGGCTTCACATATGAGGCTCTCATTCTGGTATTTACCATCTTCTCATTCTGGAGAGTGGGTTTTTATGAGTGGTTTTCTTTATTCAAATTCATCACAGATGGGCCTTTCTGAGAACATCATTTGTGTATTCATCATGCAGGAAAATATATTGCTTTTGGCAAGAAGAAAGGGGGGAAAGGAGCTGTAGAGATCAGATTTAACTCAGGTTAATCATCGTCTCTGTGTTAAAATTACTTAGAGGCATATTGTCCATAATTAAGACATCTTTTCCGCTAATATTACAGAAGGAGAGATACCTTTAAGTGACAGAACATCTATCATTTTAAGCATGCCCCCAAGCCTTATTTTCAGATTGCTCATAAAATTTCTCATTCTCTTGAGAAATGTGATCTCTAAAGAAATAAATGTCTCTGTCAAGTCACAAGGAGTATGAGCACAAGATGAAAAAAAAATGGAATTGCTGAGTCTCAGATGGGATATGGCAGTATTGAAAAAATTGACTTTATTCTCTGGTATTTAAAGTTCTCATGGTAATTTTAGGATATACCTTCTGAATACAAAGGAAAGGTTATGATACCTTCTAGGGAGGTGGGAAATAAAGGGCTTTGGTCAGGAAACAAGAGAATATTTTTTTCACAGGAAATTTCTTATCATAAAATGCTAATGTTGGTGTTCTTGTCTTTATGTCTATGCATTCTTTAGCTATGAGGATAACAGACCCTTCATCAAGTAAGAATGACCTGAATGGCTGATAAATTGCATTTATCAGTGTGGTCCCATGAACCAGCTGTCAGATCAGTACTGAGAAATCACTAGAGCTTCTGTCATTCATATTGAGGCAGAAGAGCAAACTGTGCAGGAGACACTGGCATACAACGTACATGCAAAATTCCACAAGAGTATTGCTAGAAAGGAAAAAATCATCCTACCTCACTTCTACTGATGGGATTCTATCATCGACCATAGTGCCTCAGTAGCAACACTTCCCTGTGGTACAGACTTGTAATTCATAGACATCTTCCTTAATGATGATCTTCTTCTATGCTGCGATATATCTAAATTCCTGTTGTGTGCTCCACTATCATTAGTATTAAAATATCTTGTGACTTAGTAATGTACCTTTATAACAACTCTATGGATATGAAACCATCCAGTTACAATTAGTATCAGTGATTTCCTGTATTAGCTATATCTATAAAAGTGGGGAAAGAGACTTTTAAAGATTCTATTTTACATATGCTAACTTTTCCCTTTGAAATTTGACAACTGTATCATGAGATATATTCTCCTTGCGCATGCACACATTGAAATTTTTTGACACAACTTGACAAGTCTGTACCAGTCTGACAAGTGGAGAACTAATGGTAACAATTGGGTACTTGCTTTTAACTGTAAAACTGATTTGTCCTGCAAGAATCAAATAAGACTGGCTACCTGTGGGCCATGTTGCTAGAGACTTTCAGTTTGTTCTTCTGGTGAAGAGTCCTTTGTTTCCATTTCCTGACTCCATCACACTTACTGCTTCATGCTTTTTCTTATTTTCTTCTTTGGAAATCAGAGCTCACAGCAGTTCTAGACCATCTAACCCTTGGATCCATTGTATGTTTTCTACTGGATAATAGCTGACTTCAGTATTTTGTGACATTGTTTGGTCTCTAAATCTCAGTAGATACTTTCCCTATATTTGATGATGATTCTTCCCATTTACTTTCCCCCCCTTTTTTCTGATATCTGGAAGAACCCAAGAGCTATTGTTTGTATGTTGCCATATTTTGGAATTCAGTTGTGAAATAAGTATTAACATTTAAGGTGTTTTCTAATTCATATAAGCAAATGTGCCAAATGCAAGAGCAAACCTCCCTGACTCAACAATGTTGATGTTTTACAGCAAACCTGATTCATTTAGTGGACATTTAAATCTGAAATACGATGCCTGATTGTGTGGAAGAAAAATAACAATATTTATAAACAAACCATTTTACTAAGCCTCTTGGACCATGTATTAAAATCTGTTTAAAAAAACAAATATTTAAATTCAGATTATGGTGAATTATGTATTTTTCCCTTTGTTAAGAATCAATGCTCCCAAATATTTTCTTCTGGGACAACAAAGATGAAAGATAATAGAGTACTGAAGAGAAATGTAAACTTGCTGTGTTCAAGGGAAGGTTCCTGGAATAGCAAGGGGTGGGGATATGGATGTGTGGAGATCTTGGATGCTTCCTGGTCATTCTCCATCCTACTTGCAAGTTGAGAAGGATTCTATTTCCAGTTACTAGAGGCCCATCTCTCAAATTAGTTCATCTTACAATTCTAGTAAATGTGTGGCATGACCACAAATATATGAGCTCCTATCACCAATTTTTTACCATTAAAAATGGCATCTTGGGGGAAATGAAGCAGCAAAGTAAAGGCAGCTGCTCACCTTTCCTGCTCTGTTACTCCATTCACACCACTCCATCCCCATTCTCAGCTTCACCCTCTTCCTGGAGTTTGCAGATACTCTAAGAGATGAAGATATCCTAAGCCAATTAAGATTCCAAATAAAGGCCTGATTTTGAAAACCTAGACCAATATGATCTACAAGATAGTAACCAAAGGCTAAAAGGTTGTTACCACTAGAGTGGAACCTTCTCTTTTAACCTACCGTAGCCTGTGACTGCTTGCTCCACATATCAGGAATCACTTTTAAGTATGTGCTTCAGCTGGATGACAGTAGTTCAAGCATTTAATCAGAGCCTTCAGGGGGCACAGTGGGAAGATCTCAGAGCTCAAGTTCAGCCAGTTCTACAGGGAAAATTTCAGGATAGTCAGGGGTATACAGAGAAAACTTTTCTCAAAAAAAAAATAAATAAAAAGAAAGAAAGAAAGAAAGAAAGAAAGAAAGAAAGAAAGAAAGAAAGGAAACAAAACCAAAAGGCTTCCAGTACTAGGTACTTCTAGTCAGAGTTGGGGCTTTTTGTTTCTTTTTTCACCAACAAATATAATAATTTGATCAGAAAAGAAAGTAACTTTGGAAAAAAAGATGGCGTACAAATGTATTAGACGAAGCACTGAAAGATTGATTGCACTCAAAGAGAAGTACCAAGTAGTCTGGTGAAGATGAACCTATCCTCAAAGCCTTCTCTCCTCTCCCATTTACATATCCATACCATTTGCATATGCAGTACAAGTACATGAATAATCGATGGCACAAATCTGCTTTTGCTTAAATGAATTTCTCTGTTCATGACATTTCCATTCATGTATCTCCCCTCAAGTTTGAACTCTTAACCCCCATCAAAATCCTCGAGCTCTTTCCACGTGTCTCACATTATCTGTCAGTAAAACCTACCATAGCCTTTTCCTCAGTGTCAGTAGTGTTGAGAGGACATGGCTTCTGTTGACTCAGGACTAGTTGTTTGCTAACCCTGAATTTTCTCTTCTCTCCACAGGTCATGGGTTATAGGTGCCATAGCTCTGCTCTGCCTGTTAGGACTGACCTGGGCCTTTGGACTCATGTATATTAACGAAAGCACAGTCATCATGGCTTATCTCTTCACCATTTTCAATTCTCTACAGGGAATGTTTATATTCATTTTCCACTGTGTCCTACAGAAAAAGGTAAGCTTTCGTATTTCCACATCACATGGCATGTATCTCCTGGTAGTAAAAGATGCCTACCATATTCGTGTGGATCCTTCATATGAGTATTTTTTATAAATGAAATATTTCTTTAATTTACTTTTACTGAAAATGACAACATATACAATATAGAATCGTAAGAGTTGAGAAGGCAGCTTTCAAGTTATAGAAAACATATTTTATTATCTGTGCAGTGCTCAGAATGTAAAGTCTTGCAAACTTGTGTGCACATCTACAGGGAGAAAAATGGAAGTTGTATTTTAAAAAGTAATTTCTCAATGTAAATCATGAAAAAAGCTTATTTTCTAATTTTATATATTGATAGGCAAATAAAATAATTCATTATAAAGCCACCTATGTCTGTATTCTGGTGTCCATAATTAATGACCAGGGTCTAGCACCCAAGTCCCCAAAGGTTAAAAGGAAAGGCTTTCCATAAGTCTCCAAAGCAAATAAGATGTAAAAATCTCCACCTGTGGGCTTGAAATTTTTTTAATCCTATTTTTTTCAGAATTAACCTTGGAATAAAAAAAGCTACTTTTAGTAATTAAGTATTTTGTTTCATATAGTGATTAATGTTTTGTTTCACATTTTTCAATCATAAGATTGATGTTCCCATTCCATACTTTTCGACTCTATCCAGAAAGTACTGCTGTAGGTCTTTGTGTCACATGGAACCTTGACCAGATTGTCTGTGTCTCTGTTCTTAGGACCTCCATGTAAAAGCCTCTCTGATATTTATTTAGTTAATAAACCTCCTCATTTTCCCAGTTTCCACACAGGCAACATGGAGGTGATAAAAATGTTTATTCAATATTTCAAAAGGTGGCTCTAAAAGTGAAGGGAAAGACTCATTTTTTGAGTTCAGAAAGTAACAATAAGACTTGACTTCCATCTTGGAAAACAGCAGAAATGAAGGCTCACATTCTCTGTCTCTAACGATTCTTTAATCAAGACTTAAAATCAAAGTACTATCTCAAACAGACTTTGAGATCATGTCTGCTTCTTAAGAAAGACAAGAAGAAAATAATTTTATTGCGTTTCAATTTTAGCTGTCTAGAAAGTTTTCCGGTGGTCACTAATACAGAATGGAGTAATAATTAATGGTCAGTCATTCACCTGTTAGAAAGGATGAGTTTCGTGCTGATGGAGTCAAATTCACCTCCAAAGGCAGGCTAGAGTTGAATGAGTGAAGTCTGTTAAATGAGAATATTTTCAGAATTTCCGTAGCTCAACTCATTGTATGTTATTTTCACTCACCTCTCCATTTAATGACATACCCCTAGAAGGCACTCAACTAGATAAAGGCCTAGGCGGTCCTCAACACGTAATTTTTTTATCATCATGGCTGAAGATATCCAGTAGATAATCAGGGAAGGAAACAGAATCCTGTAGAAACCATCTGGATGTGGCTTATATCACTTCTACTCACTTTCCATAAGACAGGACTCCACAGATGGTACCAATTAAACTTGTCAGGGCACTGGGAAAGACAGTTTAGCTTAGAGTGTGTATACCCAGAAGTAGAGCAACTGGGTGTGGCCACCAGATAGTAATTAGCTGCAGTGGATGGGTTTAAAAAAGAAGAGACGGGCAAATGGTAAGGAAAGAGAAAGAAAGAAGTACTAGAGGAATAGAAGAATAAAGACTGCACATTAAATTAAAGACAGACAGGAGAAAGCTTGAAAGCACAGTCATTAGCATTTTAATGGATATGAGGGAAGTTGGGAGGCTAAATGCTCTGAAGGCTATGTCAATTTGGAAAGAAGAAAACTATAAAAGATTCTAAGGGATTGTCATATATGAAAGAAAGGTGATTGTCAAACCAGGAGATAAGGGGAAAGGTTGAAAATATCCTTAGGAATCAGAGACCTTGGTCAATAGTAAGCAAATAGAATCTTGATGAATAGCAAATTGCAGATCACACTTCTCTTTTTTCTTTACTTCATGCATTAGAAAAACTTGAAGACATAGAAATTTTAAATGTTAAAATACAAACTGCCTACTGAGTAGTAAATTTTAAAAAAATTATACTTTCTAAATAAACTAATCTGATTGTAGTTTATTAGCAAATTTTTATAGCATACTTACTTATTCCTTTTATTTTTCTAACTTTACATAAAGACATGACTGAAATAAACAAGGTTTATGATACTCATGTACCTGAGAACCCATAGCCACCAATAGAGTTCTAATAATATTTATCACATCTAACAAATCAGCTTTTAAATTATATGTATCAAGTGAGTGTAGTTTGCTTTAGACAGAACTCAGGAAGTTAGGACTCCTGGAACGAATTCACTTAGCTCCCTTTTATTTTCCAATAAACTGATGGTGATTAATAGATTTTAAATATGTATGCTTAAAACTTAAAGCATATACATAGAAAATGAGTCTTGTCTCCAAACCTTAGTCTGCGTTCTGTTGCTGTCACTTGATATCTAGACTAGATAATTATAAAAGATTAAGCTTTCTTTATTGCTTTCTTTGAAGGCTGATAAGCCCAAATTGAGTTGTTATACTTGTCTAGTATATATCTATCCTTTATAACATCGGAGAACGCTTCTTAGGACAAGCTAGAAGAAACAGCCTGCAGTCTTGCCTTTCTCTTCCCAGAGAGTAGTTATGCCATCCCAGGACCTCATCAAACCTTAATGGCCTCCTAGGGACTCTACCTCCAATAACATTAACATGTTCATGTTGGGATTAAGTTTACAATAGATGAACTTTCCTGGGGGCAAATTCACACTGAATATTGGCTAAAGTGTACTTAATGCTTAAGGATATATTTGCTGATCCATGATTGCAAACATGTCTTTGTGTTTAAAATAAATTATAATAATTTTTCTTTCAATTTAAAGAAATGGTGGCATCCTTTTTTACTGTCATGAATGGCTCAGCATCAGCAAGTGGAGAGGTTGTTTTTACAAAAGTAGCCAAGTACTTGGCTTTGTTTTCGTGAAAATACATTTAAAATTCTTTACAAATTTTTAGAGTAAACTTCATCAGTACAACTTTGATCTTGCAATTGCTTATGTAGCTTGGTTAAAAATAAACATGTAATATCCAGTTTGGGGATTTCTTTATTTATAAAGTCACCTGTTGATTCATTGGGCTCTTGAAGAGCAAATAAAATTGTTGAGTTCAAATTTATTTTCTAATATAGATTCTATGATCTATATTAGAATTTTTTTAAAAAAATATTTATACTGGTAGCATTAAAATTGGTCATTGACTCCTTTGAATTCACCTGTTCAATGGGGCGTCCATGATTATTGACTCTTAGTTGAGAGTATGGAAAAATTATTGCATTTGTAAGATCTATGCTCTTCTCTGTCATCTGTATACCAGGTTGTGTCACACTGAAATAAACTAGCCTTCTCATATGGCATGTGCCCTGCAGTAGAGTAGATAGCCCATGTTCATTAAGGCGTATGCTGAACATCTTAAATGATACCAGGGCACAAAAGCACTGGCTTGTTGAATTCTGTGGCACTGCAGCTGGCATGGAGCTGGGGACCAAGGCATCTCTAGGTTCGCAGTTGTTTATAAAAATCAGTGCGAAATAGTCAGTGTTTGTTATAAAGTGAAAATAGTTCGCAACAAGTTCCTATGACTATGCTTCTTTGTTAGCTAGAAGAAGAGTGCTTCTCCAAATTTCTCTTCTCTCTTTTTCTTGTTCTACTACAATAGTTGTTCCAATAAAAGACATCACTATAGATTAATGGAAAACAGTCATTGACTGGGTGCACTGGATGGAGAGAATAAGAGTAGAGGACATCAAAGTTTTTAAAGAAGCTTCCAAATTTAGGACAGATGTCCAAACTATTCTACAACACGTATCTTTCTTTAAGAATTACTTTTAAGGATCCTCAAGTCATAATCCAATTATTGCCACATTTTTAGAAGAATAATCGATTCCCGGCACATCTTAATTATTTAGTAACCATTCTACTAAGATGTTTCTTTGTCTGTCACATATGGTTAGAACAGACTGCTGCCTTCTCTTATCTTTTTCAAACTTACCTTTTAGAGAGAATAATCCCAAGCAATATAGACTTAGAAGAATTGGTTAGCCAAGCACAGTTAATATCAAATTATACCCTTCTCTTTTCTTTGGTTTCCTCTCTTCTTTCTAGCTCACTCTTTTTGAGTTTTTCACAAATTTCTATGTAAAGAACTGAAAGTACTGTTGAGCCAATAGGTCACTATATAGAAAATTAATAAAGCTAAAAACTGTCTTGAACGTTTAGGTATGTGGACTCTTTGAATTACAAAGTTATACCCCTAAGTATTACTAAGGCAGTGGAAGTATCTGTATTTACAAAGGTTCCAGGAGTGTGAAATTGAAATTTGACGCTCCGAATCTAACTATTTTGCAGTGGCAAATAGATGCTTAACATTTTGTTGTTGTTGTTTCTGCGGAACTGGGAAGTAATTATGTTGCTGGAAACAAATTTTCCAAATGATTCCTTACTTCCTAACTGAAATGGATAAAGCTCTAATGGAAGTGAACATTTCCTTGGCTAGGTGCGGAAAGAGTATGGGAAATGCTTACGCACACATTGCTGCAGTGGGAAAAGCACGGACAGTTCGATTGGCTCAGGGAAAACATCTGGTTCTCGAACCCCAGGACGGTATTCCACAGGATCCCAGGTAAATAAATACGACAGACTCTCTGAGCTGAAATATCTTTCCCCTGTGGTCAGTTTTAAGTCGCAGCCTTTTTTGTGATCACCTTTATCTCAAATATTTGCCACATCAAAGGTTTGGTTTTAATGGGACTGGCAGGAAATACAGAATGTGGGTGGGGCTGATTTTAGGGCTGTCTGGAGATGATGCTTGATAGGGAAGGGAATTCAGTTTACTTTAAGGATAGTGCATTTCTCAGTATGTCACACATGCTCAGTAGATGGTCAAACACCCATGTGATGGATGGGCAGCTCTAATAGACTCAGTGGGTTGTAAAAGAACCAAACAAACAAACAAACAAAAACAGTTGGAAGGGAACATGGTGGAATGTCTAGGAAAAGTTGGAGCAGGGAGTAAAGACTAGCTCTAATCAAAATGCACTATAGGCATGCATGGACTTCCCAAAAGATAGATTAAAATGAAAGCTTAGATTCTAAAATCTATAGTTTAAAATAATTATTAATGACAAGAGAATGTCCTACTGAACTGAAATTTAATCTGGAAATATGAAAATTGATCCTCAAACTTCTTGGATGTTCAATAGCTACAATTCTCAGTTACATACTGAACCAATACAGCACTTTCCAGAGGACTCAGGTTCGGTTCCCATCATCCACATGTGGTTCACAGTCCCAAGAGATCTAAAGCTCTCTTCTGGCCCTTGCAGACACTGTACACATGTGGTGTACAGAAATATACGTAGCTCAAACAGTTGTAACAATGAAATAACAATATTGGATAGAAGAGTAGCAAAATATGGCATTTTTAGTAAAAAAAAAATTGTAATTCCCACAATGTTATACATTTAAAAAATGAACTGTGAAGAACATCACCGAACCAACACTGGCATAACTCTCCACAGGCCATTAAGAGACATTGCTAAAGCCTTATTTATAATAGCCAGAAGCTGGAAAGAACCCAGATGTCCTTCAGTAGATGAATGGATACAGAAAGTGTGATACATTTACACAATGGAGTACTACTCAGCTATTAGAAACAACGAATTTATGAAATTCCTAGGAAAATGGATGTATCTAGAGAATATTATCCTGAGTGAGGTAACCAGGTCACAAAGGAACAGACATAATATGTAATCACTGATATTTGGATACTAACCCCAGAAAGCTCTGAGTATCTAAGAAACAGCTCACAGATCATATGAAGCTCAAAAAAAGAAAGGCCAAAAAGTGGAAGCCTCAGTCCTTTCTAGAAAAAAAAAACAATAAGTGTATAGCACCCTCTCAGAGTGGGGTACACCTAGACCTTAAATCATTAATAACTCAAGAGCTAGGAAGATAGCCTTGTGGCAATTTTTGGTATTTAAAAATCATTATGTTGAATCTATACACAGCAAGAAACTTTGACTATTTCCATGTTACATTTTGTTCTACATGTACTTTATGCTCATTTTAACTAGTAAGATTTCAATGCATACTATCAAACCTATAAAAAAATCGAGTACTGACAAAAATATATTCATATAGTTTTATGGCAAAATGCTTTTAAAAATCTGTACCTGTATCTCTGTTTATTAAAAGAAAGTTGTAAAAAAAAAAAAAAAAAGAAGACATTGCTAAATTGTCCCTGACCAAGGACACTTTCTAAGCTGTTAGGTAAAGTGTTTGCTTTCTCCGCAGATCACAATATAGGACTGTGTGGGTTTTAGTGAATTTATGTGAAGCCTGGCAAACTAATCTTCTATACTTTAGTAGAAAATATTATTGTTCTAGATTGTTCTAGGGAAGGCTTAAATTAAGTAGATAAGTAGAGTTTCAATGAAGTTTTCACTCTTTTTTTTTTACCCTTTTTTTTAAATCTTTTTTTTTTAAATGCTCTATGTCACACCAAGGCCCTTTCACCACATGCTGAATGAGTGTTCCTCCTAGCTACAATCCCAACAAATGTCACTTATCATTGGATTTTTTTTACAAACCTTTATAAATTAAGTTTACATAAACCATTCTTTGTATATCTTAATTAAATCAATTCCTTGTATTTATAAAAATTCATTTGCAAGAGAAACATAACTGGTTACTTTAACCACATGAACTGATTATAGACCTGCAGGCCTAGTTACCATGGGAACTTATAGATCAATGGTGCCCATAGACACTATCTTTTAACATAGTGGACTTTTGGTTTTGCAAATACAACTAGAATCCTATTGTCTGTCTAATATAATACCTACTGAATTTTAACAAGAATCCTATAACTTCCAAAATGTATCAGGCTATCTTACATATCTTAATAGCCATAAATCTTAAGATTTAGTCCAAACATAAGTTTTACCATAGTTTTATATTCTTTTATACATCATATAATACCAGTTTTTATTATGACACTAAAGCCCTACATAAATGTTAAATATTTATAGCATGTCTGATATAAACAAACAAATAAACAGCAACAACAAAAACAAAATAGTGAGCAGAGAGATAGCACTCACTCCTATCTCAGATGGCCTGGGTTTAAGGTACTCACATGACGTCTGAGAACCATCCATAACTTTGGACCCAGTGAAACTGATGCCTTCTGGAGTCTATAGAGATGCATGTTGCACACTGATAATGGGATACTAATTCATGCACTGAAGAATATAACTTCCATTATATTCTAGAACTTTCATTCTCATGTTGTTAATGAGAATTTATTAGCAAAGAAAAAACAAATATAAAATCAGGATTTGAGAGTTGCTATAAAAAGAAGGAATACATGATATTGTTTAAGACTCTGTGTGAGCCTAGCGATGTACTTCTTAAGAAAGATTGGGCTTTTTGTTTTGTTTTGTTTTGCTTTTGGTTTTTTTTTTTTAAGTTGGTTTTGTTTGACTGTTTTTTAAGGTTAGTATTCTTGTAAACATTTGAACAGCATTCTCAGTCAGAGAAGGGATTTCAGAAAACTACAGTTGAGGGTAAGTAAAAACTCAGAATATGACGCTTGAGGCCAAAAACACTAGCAAATTCAGCAATAGAAAGAAATTCATTAGCTTAACTAAGAAAGTTTTCTGAGACTGAGAGAACCTGTCATTCTGAGAAAGGATAGAAGATGAAGATTTGAAAAAGGCCAAGAAATATGTTCCAAAGTATTGGTGAGAGGATTCGGATTTAGATTTTATTTTCATTATTTCAAAAAGCTGAAGGGATGGCCTAGGAAAAGAGGAAAAAAAATGTTACACACTTGTAGTAAGTACTAGACAGTAACTGTAGTTTTGGAGGGATGTGATTAGCAAACAAGAGTCAAAGTTCACCTTTAGGTCCCATTTATTTACCTCCTGGTGGTAAAACCTTATAAAACATGAATCATATGAGAATCAGGCCAGCATCAATTAAAAGAATAATTTGTAGAATTAATATGCAGGGAGAGTTTCTACTTTGGACAGCAGCATGTTCTCACATCAATGAGCCTGTGATAGTTTCCTTGTTTGTCTTTCATTGTTTATTTTATGCATTTTAGATGCATTCCCCTTTTACTATATAGCAGTTTAAAAATAAAAAACAACTGTCTGTAAGGAGCATGAAATTGTGAAGCATATTAAGTGGAAGAACACATGTTAGTTCAACAGAGGTTGGGAAACAGACTGTTCACACTGTTTTCCCTACATTGTCCGGATTCCTGCCATCAAATTCTCCTCAATCTTTTCTTTCATTGCCACCTCTTCACTTACATGCATCTTATTCTGTCCTTCTGAATCTTTCTACCAAGTCAATATCTTATAATGTGTGGATGGATATATTGTGTTTCTCTTTTCACCTTCATATTATAAGACCTATCCTGCTGATGGTGGTGAGTTGTGCCATATATGCATACATACACATATCTGGACTCCAGTCTGTGAAAAGTATGACTTGAATGATTGTCATAGAGTCTAAGGTTAACTATTCCTTACTATTTAAATATAGCTGGACCAGCTAGTGAGTTTAGGTTCACTCTTAGTAGCAGCAAAGTTTCTTACTGAGCTTTTCATCTCTGAAACCACATCTGGAAGTATGATGTTCCCTCCTCAGAAGATCTACATATTTTTGATCCCTAATTTAATAAAATGGCAAGACACAATAAAACAGAAAATGTCTCCCAAGGGCTAAAACATGCTTTGTGGGGAATCTGTCTCTTAAAATTTAAATTTAGAAATGTAAGTCACAAAGGAGGACTTTTCAGGTATCTGTAAAGCTTCCTACTGGGAAGGGATGAATACAGTTGAGACATCTCCTTTTCAACTCCTCAAAAGGAAAGTCAGGAGGTATGTAATCTTCTGAAATGTGTTTGGTCTCCTTGAAAGACATACAGAATATGTAACTTGCTTAGCATTTCAATAGCATTCTGTGTTCTTTTGTTAGTGGACTGTTTTGAGAGTCTGAATTCTTAAATTGCTATACTTTTGTAACTCAAGCTTTCTGTAGCATACATCTCTGTTTGACATTGTTGCACTGGTACCATGCTTTGCCTTTTCTGTTATCTGCAGTTTAATTGTTATGCCATGAGAAACTAAGAAAATATCCAAGGACATGAAAATAGCTTTGCTCCTTTTATTTCTGATGTTCTCTGCCACTGCATTGGAAGTGGCTCTAAAGACTTCCTCACTAGATGCTAGGAGTGATTACCTCTTCTAGCTTCCAAAGGACCTTTATTTAAACTGTGTGTGAAATGTCGATTCCTCACAGCTCTTTTTCCTTCTTCCCTCTCGATTCAGAGCCGGATTCGGAGAATGTGGAATGACACAGTCCGGAAGCAGTCAGAGTCCTCCTTCATCACTGGAGACATAAACAGCTCAGCATCACTCAACAGAGGTAGTTAGGAACGATGTTTCATAGTCATTGCTTTCCTGAAGAACATAGGACGTTCTTAAATGCATTGCCAACTTATGTGTGTTCTGACCCTTGTCCCATATACAATGAAATCTTGTAGGCTTTGAACCCTGATGATTACAGTTTGTGTTTCATTTATCCATAGATTTTTTTTTAAATATTGAATTTTCAGGAAATTTTCTCAGAGAGAAATTATAACACAAGAAACTTCTCCCAATCATCTGCCACTGTTATAAACTGGTGGGAGGTTAGGCCTCATTGGACATATTGAAAATGGGGAATTACTTGGCTATATAGTCTGCTAAGCCTCATAGAGCTCCAATTGTCCCAGGTATAAAGCAATTTTATCATCTCTGTGGAAGTAAAAACATACTCTCTAATTCATAGTTGGGGCAAGATCAGTCAAAATTGTCTCTCACCTTAGTATCAAAGGATACAGCCAGACAGTCTTGGATATATAAAGAGCTAAGAGTGAAAATGATTGTTTATAATTTATCGTGAGTGGGGAGGATGCTTTTTGTAAAACTTGTGGATAATACGCTCCAAAATCATCACATAGACTTTGACAAGGAATTACTATAATCTGCCATTTTTGTGTGAGAGAAGTAGCGATCATGTCTCTCTGTTTCTCTGTCTCTCTCTGTCTCTCTCTCCCTCTCTCTCTCTGTCTCTCTCTCTCTCTCTCTCTCTCTCTCTCTCTCTCTCTCTCTCTCTCGTGTGTGTGTGTGTGTGTGTGTGTGTGTGTGTATGTGTGTGTGTGTGTGTGTGAGAGAGAGAGAGAGAGACAGAGACAGAGAGAGACAGACAGACAGACAGAGAGAGAGAGAGAGAGAGAGAGAGAGACACAGAGACACAGAGGCAGAGACACAGAGACAGACAAGACAGCAACAGAAAGAGATAGAGGGAAGGGATCAGAAATAACTTGGCTGCCATAAAACAAATGAAGAAAGTTTGAGTGAGTGTTAGAAAACACACTTACATTACAGTTTTATCCAGAAAGCTGTCATTTTTACCAACTAAATTATTTTTATTACTAACACAGTTGTGTATTAATGTCAAACGAATTGATCAGACTGTCTGAGGCCTGTTTTCATGAGTGTTTTATAGTGTTACTTAGAAATAGGTTATCTAGCTCTTCTGCTTTGTGATTAAGAACTCTTATATCTGAGCTCCACATAACCTCACATTAAAGGGCAGTACATCTCCACAGTTACCAACAAAATTCTGAGCCACATAGTATGCAAGCTGCATTTTGTGCAGACACCCATGGTGTAACCCTCTTGAGGTTTGTGTCTAAGTCACTGAGATAGTTACTTAACTGTAACTAGTGATGATTTTAAATTCTCTGTAGAACATTGTGACAAGTAAAAACAGTGAATGGGGATTTTCATCCAAATACAAGAAAATGCATAAAAACGAATCAGATCCAGTCTTGGTTCTTTCATCCCTAACTTTTTATTCCCTAGAAGATGCTCATTTTGAAAGTCCCCCCTCAAAGACTTTCCTTTTCATTGTAGTGCCCATGTTTTCTTCATGAAACTTAAAGAGATGTCAGCATATTTGCACTTTTCCCTCTAATTGATCACTCCTGCCTCAGTGGCCTTGAATCTTTTTTGCTTCCTGTATAACTGATGTTCTTTGCTGGTGAATACCAATGTCTGGAGAGGCTTTGCAAATACTTACAAAGGAAAGTAGCCTTCTCAGTGAGATCTTGCCAAAGTATCTTGATTCTGGAGATCTCAACAGCTACGGAGAGTTGTTGCTTAGAAAGGGAGACAATGGGACCGGCTAGTCTTTAGGCTGATAATAAGGAAGGATATACTACGTTAATTAATCTTTTTCTACTATTGTCATCAGAGTTAATGTAAAAACACCATCCTATGTAAGATTAGTAATACATGATTCGGTGAGCTATTTTTTTTGACATTAGCATAAAGAACATTACATAACACTACTTTTTACATTTTAAATTTCCCATTAATCCTCTCAAATTTCATCACTGTGGAGTATAGCGATACAAAGATGACTGGCCCAGTTTCAAATAAATTCCAAAGAGAAGAAACAATTTTGTATCGAGTGGTTTTACATGATTTCTGCTCTGTTGAAGATATTTAATGAAGCTGTGAATTGCAAGGTCTTAAAATGCTTATAGCATGTCACATTATTTTAATAAGGAGCTGGGGAAAGGGTAAAAGTGCGTGTTTGATATGAGGTGTGTTCAGGCTGTGATCTTTTTCAAGGCATATATTCTTCCTTTGAATAGGCACCCCGAGTGGTGCTGCACCTCACAGGGCTTTTTTCACTTCCTGTGTTGATTTCCCTGGGACACACTTCCCTGCCCCAAATGTCCCAACTATAAAACTCTTTATTTTATTTTTATCTTCTTTTTTCTTTGAAAATTTCATACCTGGAGATGATGTACTTCATTAGTCATTCCCCTCCAGCCCTCTGTAGGACCACCAATCACATCTTCCTTCAAGTTCACGTCTTCAGTTTGCTTATCTATTTTTAATATTTTAACTTACAGAGTCCATTAACTCTGACCGTATATTTAAGGGTCAGACACTGAGGCATGACCAAACTTTACATGGCCACATTCCCCAAAAGAGGTGGTGCTTCCTCAGCCCTGAAGCCATCAACTGTCAAATAACATCTAAACTAGGAACTGAGCCCCTGAAAAACCTCCCAAACTCATGATTTTCTTTTTAATCCCCACATGATTAGAACACTTTGAAAATTTATTTCTTCATATTATATCTTGAAAGATAGTCTTAACCTCCTTCTTTAATCTTGTCTTGTTCCCCAGGATCACATCTTCCCTGCTTTCAGGCGTGTGTAACATATTTAGGTATGTGGCATCCAAGATTCATGTTTCCAGATAAACACAGTCACCTCAGCAACATAAACAATCATATCTGTGTGCTTAAAAGATTATATCTTCTATTATTAGAATAAACATTTTAGACCTACATCTTTGCATCCTCACATATTCTAACATTTCATTCATTCTTAGGATCATCTATAAAATTTAGAAATAATGATTCCATATCTAAGTTAGATATGCACTTTTATTTTTGACTTTAAGAGTATTGGCCCTTAGGCTGGAGAGATGGCTCAGTGGTTAAGAGCACTGGCTGCTCTTTCAGAGATCCTCAGTTCCAATTTCAACAACCACATGGTGGTTCATAACCATCTGTAATGGGATCTGATGCCCTATCTAGTGTGTCTGAAGACAGCTACAGTGTACTCACATACATAACATAAATAATTTTTAAAAAGTCTTGACCCTTGGAAACTACAAGGTATGGTTTAAGAAACATTTTTAATTTACATTTAATTTACTAATTTATTTAATTTACTCATCTATTTTTCTTCTAAGTATATAGAAAATTCAAACAATCACACCATCTCAGTTCCTGTTCATGATGAAGAGTTTGTCATGCATGACAGAGATTTTTTAGTACATTTCATTATTCGGGTTTCTTTCTTTGTTTATTTTTTTTCCATCTCAGATATTGTTTTTGTAATCAACCTGTTGTATCATACATGTTGATAATATCAGATTATCTTTCTAGATTTCCCAGTATAACAAATTCGATTTTTATCTGGACTTTATTCTTTGGTGTTATATAAGACTCTGGAAGTACTATTGATGATTTTCAATGTAAAGTCTTACATATTATTGGCACAGTATTGCACATCTTGGCAAATATTCAGTTTTTAGCCACCAGAGCCACTACCAAAGCAACATTTTTGATGGCACTGTACAAGCTGGAAAAAGAAACATTAGGAGCAGTTGTATGGTGAATGTAGAGTTTCAGCAAAGTGTGACTTCCAATAGAACCCACCATTTCCCCAAGTTTGATTGTCAGCAAGATGATTTATTGACTGGTTTACTTAAATATTTACTGTATTGTTGGAAGGCTGTGGCTATGCTCAGCTTCAGCTCCTCCCAAGACTGCCTATAAATAAATCAAAATTTCTCCTCACTCCTGTATGCTGGCACAGGAAGAAAGGATAGGAGTGTAGTCATCTTTCTGCTTCTAACTCCTGCTCATCACTTTTTCTTAGGAAACCTCATCTCCAACAATCAAAAGATAATGCAAATACAAGATAATAGCAGTAACTGAAAATTTAACTTAATCCAATTTTCTTATATATCTAAACAGATATCTTCATCCTGACATAAGATTTCATGACATCTTTGTGATCACAAGTACTATGGTTACATTTAATTTTCCTTTCATTTTAATAATGAAATTGAGTTCAGACATTTTTGTTTACAATCAAGGTTTGCAAGCTAGCTCCTCCAACATGCTGGGATGCCACAATCCTAGCCCTAGGCTGCAATAATTTCAAAGCTATGCTTCTTCTGAATTAGAAAAAAATGTATTTTCCCCTTTTGGTGAGATGGCTTGGCTAGTGGCATAGACTTTCCTTTCTCCCTCACTTCCCTACCTATCTCTGTTTTGTCACACAAGTGAATATGATCAAAATATGATACATGGACATTTGCCAAGAAAGGCTTTAGGTATTTCGGCCATACTGATTAGCTTCATGTTGGAATAATGGCTTTTACATGTATAGCACTTATTTGTCAATGGTTACAAGTTACATCGATCTGCATAAACATTCCTAATCCATGTATGTAGTCAGTAAAAGCATGGTGACTTGTAATTATTTATTTTCACAGACTTGTAAGAACATAGCTACCTCCCTTTTCAAAGCTGGCCTGATCTGCTAGTAACATGTCTAGAGAAATGAGCAGAGGTTACCACCAGGGTGACATTTGCAAGTTCTGACTTGATTCAGTTGGCTCCCACTGTAGTTCTCAGATTTCTATACTCTAATTCAGTGACTTGTCAAAGGCCTTTATCTCTAAGTCTTTGGAATAAGGATCTAAATGAAATGAAACCTGAGTCTTGCCAGTGTCTCAAGGAACCCAGCATTAAAATTCACCGTTCACTGCTTAGCATTTCCTTTTCTTTTTACTATCCAGAAAATGGTGGAATGAATGAATTGGTTTCCTAAATGCCAAGTAGAGCAGGTCGTGATAATTTACCTAGGATGATGCTGGCTTCAGGAGAGCCAACAAAGAAGAAAAAGATAGTAAAGCTGATTAGTCCCTTCTAAAGTACAAAGAAATGTAAATTATACCTATTATTATTTTTCATTTTGATTTGAATCTATATTTTAATAGCAACCAAATAAAGATAAGGCTTTTCCTTTCCTTACATCCTGATATAAGCAAACACTGTCTTCTGTTTACTTCCAAACCCTATCCTACCCTCCAGAAGCATAGAGAACAGTAGTTCAATTCAGACAGCCTTGCTAAATAACCATTGTGTGGTGAGCAAGAGATGTGAGTAGACCTGTTTTTAGGCATATCTTCTCAGAGCCCCTATTGTCTTTCTCAGTAGGCTGGCCGCTGGGGCAGAGACAGCTTCACAATAAATCACCTGCTCCCTCATTAATATTCAGGCTTCCAAATGTATTTTGTTTTTATGCTTTTAAAGCAAATGCAAATGCACAAATATAAGGGGCGTTTGACTGTGATTAACGATTTATATGAATTAAAATTACTAGGGTGAAACAGCACACTACTCAGTACACTTTATTAATATCAGTAAATACGATTAGATTTATGTGCATAAAATAAGTGATATTGCCCCAAAGCCTCCCTGTTCTGAAGGATTATAAAATCACTCACTGTAAATATTAACCAGCTCCTAATATAATCTGACATCTACTTCTTAAGTTTGCAAAACGATTTAATAATCTGCTTATAGTAGTAGAATAGCTTCATAAATCAGAATCACATGCTCAACATCCGTTTTTGTTGTGAGCAAGCATTATGAGGCACAAATGAATATTCCGGGGCATAACTCATCCCTTCTACTATTGTTATTTATTCTAGTGTTTTCATTGCCTCCACAGGAGTGGGGCGGGGTGAAGACTTTCTATATCAACTTCTATACCAATTTATGGCATCAATAAAGACTCAACTCTTAAACTAAACCTAAGGAAGTACCATAAGATAAAGGAACTTCTTTTAGAAATTGAATTTAATAGCTAAGTGCAGCCTAAATAATGATCTTAAAGGTGAGAAACTGACTCAATCAGAGGAGTCATGGTCTTAATGTGATTCCTAGGTCAACAAGGCCAAATGTGTTCATAAGGAATGTTCCATCGACCAGCAAAAGGAGATACATTACAGGTCAACTTCAGTCAGTTGGGACAAAGCTGTTTGTTTTAATGTCTTGGCAAAAGGAAGGAAGAAAGTGCTTCTGAAGAGTTACTCACCAGCCTCCCCATCCTCCTCTCTGCTCCACCCCTGCCCTGTGCTATAGCTCCATCATATAGTCTAATCTCATAGGAAGTTGTACAGTGGTGAGCATTGTTGGCATTTGTTATTACTGTTATCTATAAAGTTTTCATAGCTCCCCTTACAAAAAGAGTTCTCAATCAATCCCTGTAGTGTCTCTGTCTTCCCTGTATAAAAATCAGGCTCCAGAGAATCCTTGGTAAGTTGTTTATATGAATGCTGCAGAGCCTTTTTACTTCCCTTTGAAATGCTACAACATTTAATATTTTTTTTCTAAAGGTAGAAAATAATTTTAATTTAGGCATTGCCTGTTTTAGAGCCATGAGGGGATGAGACAGAAGATATGGTGGCACTCTTCTCTGTAAACAATCTGGACATTTGAAGTTCTGTGTTGACATCTCACGGTGGTGGACATCACCACCCAAGAACAATCAAGATGTTTTTAATTCATCCTTTCAGCAGTTGCTATCTAGAGGAAGCTGTCTTTATGGTTTTCAACCAGTGACACGAAGGAGATGGAAGAGGGGAAACTACTCATCTTCTGGCATGTGGAAACAAAAGAAAACAGGCAAAAGCCAGGGCAGAGGATGACCTTAGTCACCTACTTCCTTCCAGCAGTCTCTACCTAACAACATCACAAAAATATGCGCTTTTTTGAGAATATATTTTTAAGTGACCTTTAGTTACCTAATATGACAATTGATATAAATTTGAAGTAAATAGGAATTAGTTCTATTACAGTACAAATTATATGTGAAAGGTGACATATGATTATCAAAATAATTGTTAGAAAACGTGTAAATTGCAGTACATATAATAATGCATATCCAATTCAAATAACATTTATTAAATTGTAAACAAAGGCGTCCACTTCATTAGCTTAGTCTAACTTTCAGTATACCAAAGATATGCTTGATAGATTCTCTGGTTATTTTCATTATGTTTTCTTTATAATTCATTATCTAATAATGTGGCTACTTTATTACACTAGTTGCCAGTATTATAGAAGGGACTATACAACCCCAGGAAGGCATTAGTAGATTAGGAAATTTTAGAGAAGATATGAAGGCTGAAGAAAGAGAGTCAGACTCATTGTAACTAGTAAGATTTCAATGCATACTATCAAACCTTTAAAAAATCAAGGACTGACAAAGCATATTTATATAGTTTTATGCAAAAAAAAGAAATAGAAATAATGTTACTTGCAAGATTCTCAGTTTAAAGAGAACATAGTGGGTTATAGCAATATGTAAAACAAACCTCCTGAATAGAATTGTCATAATTCTCCTTGTTCTTGAATAATTTCTTCAATCCATACTTCAGGAATACGTTTAAAAAATATCATGCACAATTTCTTATTTCATTACAGCATTTTCAAAGAGAATTGGTTTGTTAGTTTGCCTCTGCCTCAGTGACATGCATCCTGTGTCTTCCCTATATCATCCTTGCCCCCACCCCTGATTCATGTCACACATGTCTCTGATGCTCACACATGTCTCTTTGATGCTCACCTTCAATACCTCTTTCCCTCCCTCATGGTGTCTTCTTCAGTTTGATAGCCTATCTCTACACTGACACATCAACATACCTTCATTAAAAATCAGAATCCATATACAAGAGAGAACATTCAGTTTTTCAGACATATGTTTCATGCATTGCTTTAAGTTTTATACTTCAAGACTTTTTCAGAGTGGGCTATTTGAAAGCAATTTTATATAAGTAGCATAATTCAAAAAATACCAAGTGTAGACAGGAAATTATCCTAAAAGCTTTATGTTCTTTGCTTGGGTAACTATTTTATATTTCTTTATTTTTATTTTTTTATTTTTAACAACTTTATTTTAAAATATAGAGATAAATATACAGATTTTAAAAACATTTTTGCATAAAACTATAAATATATTTTTGTCAATATTTGATTTTTTAACGGTTTGATAGAATTAACTGAAAACTTTCTAGTTTCAATGAACATAAAGTACATATAAAACAAATATAACATGGAAGTAGTAAAAGTTCTGTTGGTGTGTAAAGATTAAATATAATGATTTTTAAATACCAAGGATTGCCACAAGGCTGCATTCTTAGCTCTTGAATTATTAATGATTTAAGGTCTAATTGTACCACACTCTGAGAAGTTTACCACATTCATTTTTTTCTACAAAGGACCGAGGCTTCCACATTTTGCCGTTCTTTCTTCTGAGCTTCATATTTATAAGCAGCCTAATTATTAAGTTTTATTGGCAAAAATGACCAAACCTGTGAAATCTAATCTTTGAGATTAACTTCGTACCAATTGGAGTTTATCAAGACTTTGATGATTGGGAAATGAATGATTGAGTTATGTACAAATTCTAGAAACAAAAAGATTTTTCTTACTAAGTTATTTTTATTAAGAAAGAACTCTAGCTTGTTGCTATTTTCTGTAGTTAAGAAAAGTCAGCCAGTTATCATCAGCCTCAGTGTGATCTTTTGTAAGCACTTAGTCCTAGTCCACCAGTAGATAGAACACATAAATACATGTTTTGACCATGAAGCACAAGGTTTAGAAGTGAGCTACCTGGGAATGGTAGGATGCACCTTTTATCTCATCAATGAGGTGTCCAAGACCAGGAAATGTGGAGTGGCCATCTCAACTAAGCAGTGACACATCATTTCAGTAGAAACTAAATTAATTGAGATAAAGCAAAAGGAAAGGAAAAAATAAAAAAGAAGGAGCATAGGCTCATCACACTCAACAGCAGCTGCTTCATCTGTTGTGAGCAAGTTTCATTGAGAATCCCACCCCTACTGGTTAAATACCAGATTGTGTGTGGCATTTCTTCCCAATTAATTTTGGAAACAATCACTAAATACACAACATGCTAATTCCTTTACCAGCAGCAGATTCCCTTCACTGTGTTGGATCTCATACCACAAAGGAAATAGCAAAAAAAAAAAAAAAAAAAAAAAATCTTTAGAAGAATACATAGGTTAGAGTTAAAACCAAAACCGAACAAAATATCTAAGACAATAAAAACCAGAGACATAAGTAATGTATGTAAAAGAGGTTAGTGCTCAGAATATATAAGGATTATCCACACATAAACTAAAGAAAATTCTGTGGTTAAGAAGCAAAAGCAAAAGAACCAAAGCAGACAAACAAACAACAGCAACAACAAAAAAGCAATTTTGGAAAACAGGTTCTCTGGTCAGAAACATGTTTCCCTGTGTGAAAGAAGGTAGCAGGATGCATGTCTTATACTGATGGGTCTCTGCAATAATTTGACAATCTCTTCTGCTCCAGGGGATGCTCAGCACAACAGTCTAGAGATGTAGTGTAATGTAGAAATAATGCGCACATTGACCCACGACCTTGACTTTTAAATATCAGGTACAGACAACCTCACCGTTCTGGACACATGTCAATTAAAAGAAAATAGAAGGGCTGAGACAGGTAATTCCTCGTGTTCCAAAAGCTATGAATTGCAATGCTGAAGAAGAGGCTACAACTCAGCATTCAGCATCCTTCGTTTTATATTGAACTAACAATAAGCCATTCTGTACTTTGGAGAAAATGTGTCATTGAAATCCATCTTAATAGATTCCCAGCGAATGAATTAGCTATTAAAAGAAGCTGAAATATCTCCAAACCATTTGAATGAAATTTAATAGGCAGGTTGATTAAAATTTAATAGCAAACTTGTTGGCTATTAAAAGTGCACGGTGTGATAAATCAAGGTGTCAGGTCTTCAATTTATGACCAAAGAAAAAAATGACAAATGAGCTCTTGACTTTCAACAAAATATTGCTTCTTTGACACTTTGTAACTTCATTCATTGTTTGAGATGAAATATTAAAATAGGAACTTTTGTTGCAAGTTATTTTACATAATTGTAAGAAAACCAGACAGTAGCATTAGTTGTTTTCTTAATAAATGACTTTATGTTGAATATATAAGACTATCTATTCCATAGTGTAACCCTATAAAATCAAAATGAGTATTGATCACATTGTCTTCTGATAGACGAGAGTGAAAGTAGTTATTACTTCATTATAATAAATGGGGGAAGAACAAATATTTAAAATAAATAATATCTTTGAATTGTTTCTCTGAAATTTTAAAAGGCTTCTTGTAAAAAAATCAACCTGTTTTCATTTTACTAGGCTATTTTGCTTAGCTTAATATAAAATAATCAAATATTATTGTAAATTACATGAGAGAACGTGACTGAACTCCTAGCTAGAAAATTCAGAATAAAATTCTGGTGAAACCTTTTGTGGTTGAAGGGGAATGTAAAAATGCTTGAAAAACACTATTAAATATATTTGCGTGTGAGTCTACCAATGTCTTGGATGACCTTGAATCAAAATGTCTATGTTCAAACAAGATGGAATTACAAAGAACAAAATGGATGATGAGTTAAAGAAAGGGATTCTCATGGTAAATCTGATCAGGATAAACAGATATTCATCATCTTCTCTTTATATACTAAGACATTGAACACTGAGGCTTATTGTCCTGTAGTTCCTAAGGAACAGTTGTTGTCCCTTATTTTATTGAATCATTAAAACTTCAAATGACAAGTTTTTTTTTTTAGCTGTCTAAATCTGGTGTTCGAATGAGAAATACAAGCACATTAAAATGCAGTATGAGGCATGGTACAGAGTACCAATCAAGTTATTTTTAGAGCTTATCGGTATACTTTTGTTAGCTTGCTGTCAAGAGGAAATGCTGTTTGAAATGCTTTTCCAGATGATTAAATAGACATTCGAGTGCGATCTAGACTTTCATCCCATCTCAGATCTGTATTCTGTTTCACAATTCGAAAGCATACTTCTTCAAACTAACCCAGGTTACACTGCCATCCTTTTGTCCTGAGATCAGAACATACACTCCATTTCCAGAAAAAAAAGGTAGTATGTTCTGTGGTGAAGCTCCTAGCTGAAACAACAGGGTTTGCTGCTTTACTGTTTGCAGTTCACTCGTGCAAAAGCCTTTATTACGAGTCTTAAGCTTCAGGTATTCATAAAGGGAAAAAAAAATGGAATGCCCTTTCAAATGACTGTCTTTTTCAGGCTTTGAATCCTGGTCAGCCTAAAAACCATAAGAGCAGCTTCTCTAGGTCGTTCAACACAGAACATGGATATCCTATTGGATGTGCATTTTTTTTTCTTTCGTCAGAAATAAAAGGCCAAGAGATTAGCTCTTTCTGAATAACTATGCATATGTTGAAACTCAGTCTTAAAACTTTTTTGTAGTTTACTAGACATCTAAATCTCATTTCTCTAGCAAGTATATGGGTATGAGAAGGTAATAACCATATTCAGACTAGGAAATAGACATTTTTACATAGCAACTTCATTTTTAGCCTAATTTAGCTTCTCCCCACCCCTTTGAATTCTGGCAGATACTTTGGTTTGTTTGTTTGAGGACATTGCTGTTACTACCAATCATTAGCTCTTGAGGAACATCTTTTCACTACAAATATTTATATAATTGTTTATTTCTGCCTGAATAATTTCAGTAGTAAATGTAGCCAGTATTGTCTTCAAAGCAAACAGGAAAATGCCTTCAGCATTTGGCCAATGAGTACATTTTAAAAACTATTCCAAATTGGTACTGGAGAGAAGAGTAGGAGATTAAGGTTTCTTGCTGACCTTGCAGAGGATCTGGGTTTGGTTTCTGGCACTCACAGGGTTACTCCCAACTATCCAGAGAATAAGATAGCCTCTTCTGACTTCTGCAGAAACCAAGTATGTATGCACTGCAATATGCACATTTATGTGCAGACAAACACCTTTACCTATATAATAAAAAATGAGCCATTCCTTAAAAACTATTCAGGTTTGACTTTTTGACTTGTAGACTGCACCAAGGCACCAATCTCAGACACATTACTCATTAACGAAGCAGAGGGTAGTTTTGTTTCTTTTAATGGGCTCTGCATACATTTAAGACAACCTGTGCATTAAGTATCCCTCGAGTTGACATTCCAGAGTTAAAAGGGCACAACATAAACCCTTTCCCATATAGTTAGCTATCTCTGGTCCCTACAAACTTATTTGTGTCTCAAAGTAACTAACCAGTGAGCTTAACTTTTCAGCTAAAAAACAGTGACAGATGGTCTGTAAACACTAAACTTCTTGGCTGTCTTCAGCGCTTTTCACAGCTGCTAGAAGGGAAGTTTACAAATCAGAAGTCAGTTCCAGGAAAGAGGAAGAGACAAGGTAGACAGATTCCTGGAGAATAGTTTCAGAATTCAAAGTGACCTCCATCAATTGGGGAAACAGCCAGAAGCAAACAGAACAGACTGTCAGACTAGTGCAGAGCAGGACAGCCTCGGAAAAGAAGTACCTTTGAACACAAAAGATGGGAGATGACAGGTTCTGTTCAGCTTTTCAGCTAGAAGAGTCAAGCACTGGTAACAAGCTGAATTTAATTTTCATGTTTGTTTCTCTCTGCGTAGTCGATGCCACCATTCAAAATATAATTGCCTACCCCCATGTGAGTGCAAGCTGTAGAGATGAGAAACTCGTACTTCCTGAGGCTTGTTCCCTCTAAGGGATGCAGACAGAGAGCTAGAACTTGGTAGCTGTGCGGTGTAAACACAGCTTCGCAAAGGTGGTTTCTAACGTCAGATGAATCCTGAAAAGAGCAATGATTTGATTACGAACCTATTTTCTTGTCTCTTCTGTAGCAACACATTCCGGGGCTAATCTCTGTCTTTTAAGCTGTTTGTGAAATAACAGGTCACCGTCTATTACTCTTGTTCTTAAGGCCAAAGCCCTCACTTGAAGTAATACTCAACATGTACTCCACATGTGTACAACTAGTGTTTGTCTCACATGGTACATGAGCTACATAAAAGGTTGAGAACAGTAACAAAGAAAACTGAATTTTACGTAGTCATTCTTTTCATTTTTATCAGAAAAAAAAAAAAGTCTTCTCCTTTCCAAAATAAAGACAAATATACATTTCTATTCCAGAGTACCAAATTATTTTCAAATGTCTTTATGATTTTAGCAAAAATAATAGATGAATCTCCTATGATGGCTGTGGGTCATTCCTTGTAACTTAGGCTCAGTAACAAACTGGATCTTGCATGCTTCAAGTCCGGGGAAGTGCTAGTCTAAAGTGAGGTGTCTGAAACTGCTTTTTGTTTTATGTGGTTAATACTTTCCTTAATGCCTACAAGCATTTCAACTAATGTTGTTCAGCCTTTGTCAGTAGATGGAAATCAACTTTAGGACTCAGTGTGCTTTCCTACATTCACTGGTGCACTGTCTAAAGTGCTTTGGAAGTTTACCACAGAATTCTGACACATAACATCAAATAAAACGCATGGAGTACTGAACTGGAATACTATCCTTGAAAAGACACAACCAGATGGATTATCTGTGAACACTTCAATAGCATCAGTAGAATTCATTCTGAAGTTCTTTTATTTTCAATACTTTTATTTCTAATTTTCCCTTTGTATTCTGAGATTTTTTATAAGATAACCAATAATAAAAAATCTAAAATATTGAGCCATCACATTCTTGTTTATACAAAATTCTCTCAAGCCTGTTTGTTATTTGTTGCATACCTTCTTTTATATTAATATAGAAAATATTTTTATGTGATAGGGCAAGGAAATATTTGGTGTTTTATGTTCACTTGTGCTGTGTGTGCAGTATGTGTATGTGTGTGAGTATTTGCATGCATTTGTGTGTGTGTGTGTGTGTGTGTGTGTGTGTGTGTGTGTGTGTGTAGGTGAAGGCAAGCTAGAGCCTTCAGTGATAATCACTTCTCTACCTCTGTTATTTCTGATCTTTAGGGAGGAGGGGTGGGTGTGTACAGAAAAATCTGTTATTACTTTACAACATCTTTTGGAAGCTTTGCTATTAAAATATAATTCCATCAATTTCTCCATTTTCTCTATCATCCTCTCCTCTTTTTTACACCCAATTTGCTAGCTCTTAAATTCTTGACTTCTATTTTTTAATGGTTATTACACATATATGTGTATAATATAATATATTATGAAATGTATTGTGAAGCTACAACCTACTGCGTCTATTTGTATCCATAAGATTTCAGGGCTGGTTGTGAGAGTGTGTTTTGCAATGATCCAAGAGGTTACAGACTTAACAAGGAAAAGCAGTAAGCTCCAGAGAAAGTTCCTATTCTATTTGCTCGCACTGACATGGTGTGTGCTCAACCGCCTTACTTGGCTTCTCATCTGGGTAGCTGAGGGTCAATGCTTTCATGGTTAGCATTTTATCAACTGTACCATCTCTTGTTTACAGTTTACATCTTACCTTATACAAAGCAAATAAATGAAACATGCGAAAACTTTGCCCCCCAGTTTGTTTTCCAATTAACTCCTATTAGATAGCATGTGGTAATTAAGGGACATATATGGAGAGATTCAGAAATAAAACCTTTTTTTGTATTTGAAGGAATGTAAATATTTTTGAATGTTTTCTATTTTTAAGCTTTGGACATTAGTTCACTTTAAGTTATGTTTTTCATTTTCTATTTACATAGAGTAATCACAAAGGGAAATTAATTGGTTCAAGATACCAACTTTCTGTAGTAGACATAATTTACATTTAACTTGTTTTATATATTTTTGTAGAGTAAATCCTGGGTCATACAATTATAAATATAAAAAAACCAAAATCATAAATATTTAAGGTTTAGAATCTTCTCTTTTTGTCACAAAGGCACTGAAATGAATTGTTTTTAACTTTAAAGAATTTATGTCTCATATATATAATTCTTCCTTGACAAGTAATGTCCTCACATATTTTATTTTTTATTAGATACTCTCTGCATTTACATTTGAAATGTCCCCTTCCCCACTCCCATGCCCTCTCCCTGTCCACTTGTCTTTAGGATGGTGCACTCCCTCCTGATCACTCTCTCCACCTCACAGCTTTGTCATTCCCCTACATTGGGAAAGGTGCCTTCCCTGGACCAAAGGCCTCTTCTCACATTGATGCCAGACACTGCTATCTTCTGCTACATATATAACTGGAGCCATGGGTCTTTCCATGTGTGCTCAATGGTTGGTGCTTTAGTCCATGTGAGTTGTGGAGGGTTTGGGTGGTTGATAATGTTGAGGAAAAGGAGGCCTCACGCTGCAGTGAGAGAGTATTTATATGATATACAGTGTAACTTCAGGCAGCAAATGTTGAAGACTTAGTACTGAAGCCCTTGTTGACTTCTTTGCCAGTTCCACACAGGATCTACAGAAGGCAAACAATGACGTATTGACTGAAATATCTGAGATTTTCATCTTTACTGTGCTGACAAGTGACATGCTGCTTTAAGTTAATTCTTTGGTCTCTATTTTGTGGTTAAAATAGTGTTCAGTTGACTAGCCTCTTACCAGATAAAGGTTTATTACTTTTAAAAACATTAACACTGCTGTCACCTAATTTCCCCTGATTAATATATTAATATATTTCTAAGAGTGGAAAAGAGTCTTGCGTTGATAACCAAATCTAGCTATTTTTATTATGAAGTAACTATAGATCTGTGTGTAATTTTGTAAAACAATGTGGAGTTATCATGTCTGCTGGTATCTTCTGAAACTGAAAAGGGAAACCAGGATATTGATCTGTAAAACCCCATCCATCAACTTTATTTCATCTCCATTATCGGAGCTGTGTTTGTATGTTTATTTGACGAGTGCAGTTTCATACTGATGAAAGTTATGCCTCCACTATCACAGTTAATATGTGGAATAGTTTCCTAGTTCTGAAGACAAGCTCTTGTGACCATGCCCACTTAGCCATTTTGATCATCAGGAACCACTCATAGGTTTTCCTTCCACATGATTTCCCAATATATAATAAATAACAGGTGGAATGACACAGTATATAAATTTGGGATTTGACTTTTTTCTCCTGCTATAATCCATAAAGATTTGGCGAGTATATTAAAGTGAATGCTGGTTTTTCTTTTATTGCTTATTCATGTTCCATAGTCAGGCATATCACAGACTGTCTATCCTGTCCACCAGTTGAAAGAAATTCAGGATCTTTCCTGTTTGGGGATGTTAAGAACAATGGCTGCTATGAATTTTCTTTTACAAATTGTAGAATGAGCATGGGTTTCAGTTACTCTGGAATCAGTGTACAAGAATTCCGTTGCTGGAGGACATAGAGATGCCTAACACTTGGGCATCTTTACTCTGCAAACTCTGTTTATAATTGTCTACCTGTTTCCAACCAGATTTTGTTTTGTTTTAATACTGATGCTGTAACGTTGTCCTCTGAAAGTCTTTTCTATGGTTTAGATCAATAGATCAGTACTGGATGACACATTCTCATAAACTCTGCACAAATTCATTCTTCTAGTCCATAGCTTCTATGTTTTCTCGCCTATCTCAATTCCATAAACCTGTGCACACAATCTGCCTCCTGGTATTATGTATGCTTCTGTTTCCTCTCACATCACCCCTTTACCTGACATAAATCATAATCTAACATCATTTTCATAAATGGCCTAAGTGTTTTAAATATAATTAAACCTGTTCTCTTTTCCAAATGGCTCACTCTTTTTGTAAGCAGTGGGTGTTCATAGTTGTGCTAATAGACTAGAAACTAAGACTATCTGCTTGCTAACATATACTATCTGTTACTTGAGTAAGCCAAAGTTTGAACAACTCATTGGAAAATGGAAAATATATGTATGTATATATGTATTGATTGATACCATAAAGCGAATACTCTGTTTAAAATGAACAAAGCCATAAACTGTGCACCAGATTTGTCAGGTCACCAAATTAGTATGCTAAGTGTGGTGTGCTAGTGAGTGATTGCATTTTATTTTATTTATTTCAATTAAATACTTTTGAAAGACTTTTTCAGAAATATCAAATTCTTCTGTTGTGCCAACAGCTGCTCTCCAAATGAATGTTCAACAATACTTGTAGCATTTTATTCTTTTTTTTTTTTTAACTTTCATGGAAAAAAGAAAGTTATTCAATGGTTTCTGTGAATGATGGAATGTCTTTGTTTTGTTTAAGTTTTCTTCCTGCATCTTAACATTTTCTTTTTCTGGCTTTAGCTTTGTGTTTTGTTTGTATGGATGGCAAGATTTAATTTATTTTCTTTAATTTTGGTTTTAGTTCTTAGCAAGCATGGGACTACATTCTTGCATACCCCTTGGAAAAGAGAGCACCCTAAATGTGACTTAATCAATACTGTAAATTATTTCTTTCCCATTTACTCAAAGACGTGCATCATTGAAATGTGTGTGCTGATGGCATCATTGTTTAGTCTCCTTAGCTGCTGCCTGTAATCAGGACAATGTCAACTGTTGTCATTCTAAATGTTTCCTTTCTTTTTCTCAAACGCATTTGCCTGATTGACCTTTTTTTTTTCTCTGTTTTTCTCTGGGGCTGCTCCAGGAGTCATGGCTAATCATCTTATAAGCAATGCTCTGCTTCGTCCGCATGGTACTAACAATCCCTATAATACATTGCTTGGGGAACCGGCGGTCTGTAACAACCCTTCTATCAGCATGTACAACGCACAAGGTGTGCTGGAGTTTATCTTAAATTTTTTCAAGTGAGAGTCCCACATTATGTAGCTTTTATGGGCACAATCGATTTGCTTTCCTCCTGCCTTTCTTTGTTTTGGAAGCAGACACGCACAGTCGTTTTACGTTATGCTCCACCTGTTGCTTTTATTTTCCACTTAGGCTTCCTTAGTGAGTAGAGCCCTTTTGATGAGCAAATGCCTGATCTGTCAGTCTGTGTTTGTGTTCCTGTGCTGTTATGAAATGTATTGTGGTGTGTCAGTACCTCCCCGTTACTCATTTATTTCTATAGTAATACCTGCTCACTTACTGTGAGGCATAAGAATATTTGTCCAAGGTAAGTAAGATAAAGGAAGACTTGATTCAGTAGTCTGAATGCTATAAGATTGAGAAAATAAATCTTCCTTTGCTGTATCATGAAGTTCACTCTGGGCACCAGGCATTAGTATTGACGAAAGCATTAGATTAACTCCAGGGGAAAGTACACTGACCTAAGGCATGGAAGAGAGCAGACTGGAAGGCAGCAGACACCCACTTCTCTCTCAGATCCCACAAGGCCCCTCGGAGTTGGTCCAGGCAAGCCACAAAACTTCAGTTTATACTGTGGCTTCCTATCAAGATGGTCTCTTTCTGAATTGTCTTGCTTGAAACTATGTAAATTTTTTTCTCAAAAAGCAATAAGCATGTGTCCTTTAAAAATCTTATAGTGTAAACTTGGTTTTTACCTTTTATGAGCACAGATATTTGATATAGGCACATAAGTATCTTTAAGCATTCAATTTTTGTGCACATAAAAAAACACAAAAATAATTCAGGTATTAGTTGCACAAAATAAAATTCCTACCTAGTGAGCCACTTATTGAAAATGATGATTCTTTGGTTTCTTTAACTGAATGTGATAGATTAGCAGCCGCTTTATGTTATATTCAGAATATTGAGTAGTTTCTGTTTAATTGGAGGTGACTGAGGTGTGTTTGTGTAAACTTATGCCCCACTATTACAGGGGGCTGCTCACTGCTGTGTGCCAATAGCATCTCAGGTGGCTCTTCCCCTGATGTAAATAATTATCTGGAAGTTATTTTTAAAGCACCAAAGTTAGCCATTAAATGATAGCTGTAAGATATGTGCAAATAAATAATTGGGACTTTCAGTTTCATCAAGTCCCTTAACAATGGCATGCCTAAAGATCACATACTTTGAGCATCCTTGCTCAAATACATTGAGAGGATGGTCAGAGATCAGAAAGTCCTCATTTGCCCATGTCTGTAAGAATCAATTATTCCTCAGCCAGTGGCCTCCGTACCTCAGAATCCTATATATTTGTGGCTGAACTGCTCAGCTGATTTTCATATATGTGTAGATCACCTTGAGGATGCTGCTTACATTAGGCTCTGGAGCAGAGGCCTGTGCTGTTTTCCTTTGGTGATCTTTTTAATATTAAAGGCAGCCAATGCGTTTGTCCCTTCTCTTCTCTTTCCCTAATCAAACAGAACTATCAAGTTGAGACTGTTTCCTAGTCGTTTTCATCTACTCCTTCTCTATACAGTCTCTTGTTTGTCAGGGTTGCTATTGTGTTTTGGTGCCTATGAACTGTTCCCTGCAGAGTATGCAAGATGCGGATTGGTAGAACAGTCTGGTAAAAACAATTTTTTTTTACTATGTTTTTCATTATGTTTCACGGGACAACTAACAACTTAATATGTCATTATAAACAATTTTAAACATGCTGAGATATTAGCACATTTTAAATGATGTTAAGTGACTATTTGTACCATATATGCTAATTAAGTATATTCAATATTATTACGTTTATAAAAGATGATAGCAATTGCTTTAACACTAAATTTAGATTGCATTTGTTTTGCTTTTTGTATACAATTTATAACTGCTTATAGAAGAAAACCCAGCAATTCTTAATTGAAATGTTTTTCTTAATTCAATATTAACCTTTCCATCATTATCTAAAAATCAAGGAGTTTTTAAAATATGGAACACATGTAAAATGATAACATAAGTAATTTCCAGTTATGAAATCCTATTAGTAATCTCAAGTTTAAGGCTATCCTGGGTTATGTTCCTAAACAAACCAACATATTTACAATGTGAAATTTAAAATAATACCATAAACACATAGTGTTAATCCTACGTAATTAATTACTAGACATTGTTCTACAATATAATTAATAAATATACAGAAATCATCCAGATGAATGTGTCTGTTATTTTACCAAATCTAATAAATGCTAATGACTATTCATTTTTTAAGTCAAAGTTGAAATTGTGTAGCTCATTTCTCTTATATAGTTTTTAAGACATAGAGAAACTATACTAATGCTTGGAGCAAGTTTTGAGAAATGAGAAAAATCTAAATCTTGATGATTGCTATATTGCCATTAATCTTATGCTTTCAGATGAACACAGTTATATGCTATTGGCAAGGGAATTTCTCATGAGATCTGGGTTGCTTGGTATGTTCTAGAGTGGTCCACATTGAATTGCCACTTCATTTGTTCTGTGCATCCTCTTGTTCAACTGGGCCAATGCTTTCCGGACATTGGAACGTTCAGTTTTAAAGCAGCCCTTCTTGCTTGCAAATGCCTTTTCTTAAACTTTTGGGAAAATGTGTTTATAGTGTTACTGAAGTCTATGAAGTCAGAAATAAAAACGAAGAAAAGACATTTGTTATACTAAATTGAGAGACTATGTATAGTGATATCTAAAATATGATATATTATTTCTGGGCCATTATCTTCTTGGCAGTATGAGAAACTTTGTAATGATAAGTCTCACTGGAAACAAAAATCCTGTCAGAGCAACACTATATAAAGAGGAAGTCATGATTTTACCAACATAAATGTGGTTTTCAAAGTAATTGAATTCAAATTCAAAACCTGAAAGAACAACATAAACTCATAGGGCAGGAGGCAGGGAAGAGTACATTGTATTTGTAAGAATACAAAGTTGCATGGAGTATAATTTAACATGGCCTTGTGTTTCCACAACCCAGTGGCAGACCAGCGCAGGAGAACAGAGCTAGAAGTCTAGGCCTCCTTTCTGCTTCTCCCTCCCCTACAGTAACAGTGTGGCATCAGACCCAGGGTCATTTGAACTTAGTTCCTTTGCCTACTGGATCAAAATGAGACTATAGGCCTTTGGACCTGTTGGTAAACAGCTTATTGTTTAGTTTGAATTCTCCTGCTAAAGCTAATACAAAGTTGCAGCTGGGATTGACTTTACCCTTTAAAAATGTGATGCACCTCTTTTGTAAGAGGATCATCCATGCCTAAAATGTAAAACTATCCCTTTGGCCAGAGAATATGACCAAAGTGTGCATGCATGAAAAACATCTGCTCATAAACATGTGTGACTAGTAAACACTGACAAAAATATTTGTATTTCAAAAAAGAGAGAGACCTGTTGAATTACAAGCCAGAGTCTTCTGACTTGATATGGCCCAATAGTTGGTTTTTATTCTTGGATGTTTTAACCTTTCTATAAACAAAAGAACAAGGAAAAGTGTTCTCTCTGACAACAGATACATTTTTCTTGGAAAAAAAATTTGGGTCTTGTTTTTTTAAATCATCTATTCTTAATATATTTTGTAATTTATGATGATACTGTAATCTAAAAAAAACTTTATATTTTGGATGCAAGCTTTTCTCTTACTTATTGGAAGGCAGGATAATAGATTTAATTTTTCCCCTGTAACTAATCACCTTATTTAGGTGAACTTCAGAAAGCACAGGCTTGATCTTCTCCCTGTCTTTTTTAAATAATGTAGCACCTCTAATATTTAGCTATGTTTTTAAATACAAATTTAAATTTTATGAAATTAATTTATAAATAATTAATCTCTTAAAAACAATTTATTTATTTACATTCCAAATGCTGTGTCTTTAATAGAAGACAAAGATGACTTTACCTTTATATTATATAAACAATACAACAATGTGTAAAACAGAGATTGTGATTTGACTCCATTAAAAACAAACAAACAAACAACAGCAACAATACCCAGCATCTGTCTACGCTTGAGATAGTCAAATAACTCTGGTGCAGAGAAGAGAAGCAACCCCAGGGACAGAAGAACGCAGTTAGTTATGAGAACTTCAGTTCCAGTTTTCATTCTGTATCTGAGTTGTAATGTCACTACAAATTTTTAAAAGTGGATGTCGTTCCTTCTAAGCTGGTACTTTCTAACCTCACAGCCATATCCTATAGAAATACAGCAGTAGAAATAGCTACTCTTTTACTCTCTGGTTCCTGTGACAATTTGAAATGTAATATAAGTGTGTAAGAAATGGTGTGTGTTAAGCGGGAGGCCTCTTGTTTCCTGACTAACATTTTAGTCTTTGAATTGTGATAAACCATGTAACACAAACTCGTGAATTTGGGGACGGTGGAACTGATTTCCCGTGCCTCCTTTTTCTGCATATCATCAATTTGCTTTTGACTCATGTTTCTCTTACTGTCGCTGTAAGCTTACTTGTTGTTTTTTCTTTCCTTTTCTTCATGCTGTCGTTTAGAGCCCTACAGAGAGACAAGTATGGGAGTAAAGCTAAACATTGCATATCAAATGTAATTTTTTTCAGTTCACTTTTATTGCATCACATATAGATGATGTAGTTGTTAAAAACAGTTCATCTCACAATTTCCAAACTTAAAACGGAGAGAACCTATAAATCAACTTCTATAAATATCTGCTAATAGACACTAGACGCTCTCGTTGTCTGATTCTTTTACTCTGTCGCATAATCAACATAATTGTTAAGTCTCATGTATTGTTTGTGTGAGTTAAATTGTTTTTAAATTAAGCGTTTATTTTTCCTTTGCAAAGTAACCCATAAAATTTTCTTTTTAATTAGTGCATTTCCATCATTAAACATGTGTCCCATTGCAACATGCCCACTTTATTTTGACCGCTGTCTTAAGCCCAATAGCACATGCATTGGCAACCTCATAAACAAGAAAAAGTTTCAATGCATCTGCAACATGACCACAGCCATTAACCATACCATACCAGCCGCCTGCACTGCAGCCGCCTGTCATACTCAGACCTTTTAGACAGCATCTCCTTTTTTTTCCCCTTAACATTGTGAATTTGTGTACCAGATATTTTATGACGGACATGAAAATAAATCGCTTCAACCTATGTTTGTGGTGGCTGCTTATTCCTGAATTTTATGAATTGCTCTTTTTGAAAAGGTTTTAGGGGAACACATAGTATGCCAAACTCCGTATGAAATTGGCGTGAACATGGGACATGTTCTTTTCACCGGCATTGAACTGGCTTTTCAGAAACACAATAGCATCACAGACATAGACAGAGCGAGATATTTTCACAATTTAGAACTGTATTGAGAGGCTTAAGAAAATCCTTAAAGTGAATTTTTGGAATTACCCTTCCTTATTTACCAGCACTGATTAAATGTGTAGGTGATTTTTTTTTTCCTTTTGTGGATGTGCTTAAAGTAATTTAGGAAACTGTTACAGATTCTTGAACTGCTTATTCAAGAGAATGTAAAACACCTTGAAATTTGTGGTTAAATTTATTTTTCTGCAAATGTTTTTTTTTTACCAAAACAAAATGTTTATCTTCTTTTAATGTACATTTTAGCATGTCCCGAGTCATTAGTGGATAAAGAGGATAACTTTATAAAAATACAGCACTTTTAGGAAACAAACTTTGTGTTTTTTACACATTCTTATGTAGCCTTCCCACGTGAGCTTAAACAATAACTGTGGGGTTATGATATAGTAATAACTAATGTGATTATAGCAGAAAAAAGCTACAAAAAAAATCCAAGCACTTTTGAAAGCATGTATAAATTACTTCAAAGTGCCATTTGTTTGACTGGGCATTATTTTATAACTTGCCAATTTAACATAATCCATTTGTGTTTTTGTATGCAAAAAATGTTTTTCCCTTCCTGCACTATATTTATATATTAAGGTACCAAATGTTTCTCTTAGTTTTGAAGTGCATATTCAAAGTGTCACACATGAATTATGTTACGTACTTCAGAGATATGTAAAGTTAGAGATGCTAATTTAACTGACTTTAATGTGTATAAATTGAAAGCAGTGAATGCCTATACCAAATCTTAATTTGCCAGTTGCAACTAAATACACTTTATTAGATTCTGTTTGTGTGAAACTGGAAATTAATAATTTTTTAAAAATTACCTTGAATACTTGTCTCCTTACAACATTTCTGTTATTATATTTTGTGCATTAGATACATACATGTGTTTAGATTTAATAGTGCTTTTCGTTTCTTTCAATTTTATATTTAAAATGCTAGCAATTTATACATATTTTAGAGTCATAAATGTTTCTACTTTTGTGTTTGTGTGTGTATGTGTGTGTGTGTGTATGTGTGTGTGTGTGTGTGTGTGTGTGTGTGTGTGTGTGTGTGTTCAATGGCTCATTGGATATAAATGTCATAGTGTCTTGTAATCTTTTTCAGAGGGGCTTCTGAACAATGCCAGGGATACAAGTGTCATGGATACTCTACCACTGAATGGTAACCATGGCAACAGTTACAGCATTGCTGGCGGCGAATACCTGAGCAACTGTGTGCAAATTATAGACCGTGGCTATAACCACAACGAGACCGCCCTAGAGAAAAAGATCTTAAAGGAACTCACTTCCAACTACATCCCTTCATACCTGAACAACCACGAGCGCTCCAGCGAACAGAACCGGAACACGATCAACAAACTGGTAAACAACTTAGGCAGTGGGAGTGAAGATGACGCCATAGTCCTGGATGACGCAGCGTCCTTTAACCACGAGGAGAGTCTGGGCCTGGAACTCATTCACGAGGAATCGGATGCTCCCTTGCTGCCCCCGAGGGTTTACTCCACGGATAACCACCAGCCACACCATTACAGCAGGAGGCGGCTCCCCCAGGACCACAGCGAGAGCTTCTTCCCTCTGCTAACCGACGAGCACACAGAAGACCTGCAGTCACCGCACAGGGACTCTCTGTACACCAGCATGCCGGCCCTGGCTGGCGTGCCTGCTGCAGACAGTGTGACCACCAGCACCCAGACCGAAGCCGCAGCGGCCAAGGGTGGTGATGCCGAAGATGTTTACTACAAGAGCATGCCAAACCTGGGCTCCAGAAACCACGTGCACCCTCTGCACGCCTACTACCAGCTGGGCCGAGGCAGCAGCGATGGATTCATAGTTCCTCCCAATAAAGATGGGGCCTCTCCGGAGGGGACTTCCAAAGGACCCGCGCACTTGGTCACTAGTCTATAGAAGATGACACGGAGGTGGCAACCAACAGGACTGCTAACACCTGCTGGACCATTCTGAGTCGATATAAACAGTGGTCATCGTGTGGACTCCAACATCTGACGCTGTTCTCAAGACTCTCTGACATTTCTTTTTTTTTTTTTTAACTTGAATTTTTAGGTCAGCCCAGGGGAGAAAGCTAACTGCTGAGATCCTCCTGCGCCCCAATTCTTTCCCGTCCTTTCCCCTCAGATGGAGACTTCATTATGTTAATGAACGAGATATGAAGAAAATGGCGCTCATTGTGGCCTTGTTGAGTTATGTTGTGTTTGTTTAACATCTCTGATGCTCTGTTACTAGAATTACAAGGACCTAATTTTTTTATTATTATTATTAAAAAAAAAAGAGGCCAGAACGATTGTTTGACATTAGTAACGATGCTGCAGCTAGATTGGAGTGCTGTCCAGCCGTGGAAGCAGAGCAGAACTCGATCACATAGCGGTTCACGGTCACTCGCATCCTGAGTTCACCACAGTGTGAAGAGATGTGAAAAACAAAAGCAAAACAACAGAATTAATAATCTGACGGAGGGGAATTCTAGAATTATATGCTCAAGGCGTATTTCATGATTTGCTGTATTAACTGATGATAAAACTAATGGCAGAAAAAAAAAAAACAATCGAACAATTTCTATGTAATGTACAGATACTAGCATTGCCCATATAGTCTGCCTTCTGTTCCTCCAGAATTTGAGTCCTGTTAATGTAGTGGCAAAGAAGACATTTTTCTTTTCTTTTGTGCTAGTCTTGCAAGTTTGTCTACCAGTAAAAGAGCAAAGTTTCCTTCCTTTCTTGTTTTCTTTCTTTTTATTTTTTCCTTTGTCCCCGCTTCCCCCACCTCTTCCTTTTTTTTCTTTAAAAATTCACCTGGCAAAAATAAATAAATAAATAAATAATAAATAAATGAAGCTATCACTTTATAAGAATCATTTTCTAGTAATGCAAACAAATTATTTTTTAACAAAAATAAAATAAAATAAAATAAAATAAAATTAGACTTCCTTCCCTCGCTATATATCTTTATCCAGCCCGAGTATTTCCAACGTCATTTTGCAAAGTAGAGCAGGACCAGTTTTACGTTTCCGAGGCACATCTGTTGTAATGCAAAGCATCTTTGGCAAGCAGTTCATCACCGAGGCAGTAGCTATGATTCTAGAAGCTAAGAGGTGTCTTTAGAGCTAGAGGGGCTTCTGCATGTGAAATGCTGTAATCCATAGGCGTTAAAAGTGCTGAATGTGCAGTATGACCTCAGGTGGCCACCTGCACTGCCAATTGTTAGAGGAAATTCACTCCCTGCTAGTGAGAGTTGAAAGGTCAAATTTTTTTGAAGTACTTTTCTTTTGAAAGTTTTCTGTTAACAGGAAAATTTATTTATTTGACAGGATTTTAAGTAATGTAGGAATAAAAATGGTAAATTAGCAGCACATATAATTTTTTTTCAATTTATGATCCATTTTGTATGGTCTCAAGTTGGATGACCTCATTACTAATATTTGTTGTAAAAGTGAAACTTGTTTGCCGACCAATAAACAACTGATTGAGATATAGAAGAGATTGCTTTGATGTATGTACTGTATTAACAAGTCCTCTTTTGACTTCACTTGCCTTTTCTTTTCTCTGTTTTCATAGTAGAAACTCTCCTTAACCTTTGTGACCCAAGTGATTAACACACACACACACACACACACAGGACTTGAATATCCAAACATAATGGTACAGGCTTTTGTAGACAAAGTCAATCAGGAAAATGGGATGGGCTGAAGCCAGAATCGTAGCTCCCACTCAAGTGGGATAATGAAGATCACTGTGTGCTAATTTATAAACCAGCTTTAGTCACTAGGCTTCTGACTAAAGACAGTCATCGAGTGGTCTAAATATCACATGTGATGCGGTCATCTTTCTGGCCTCTTTTCTGTGAGCTCCATTTTGATGGAGAAATTTGGAAGTATAAATGTCCTCAGTTGACTAAGAAATGCAGTAGTGAGAGCAAAGAGCTTATCTATTCCATCATACAAGAAGACTAGAGGGCCTTCAACATCAACACACAGTGTTACCATTCTTTATGGCAACCGCAAACAAAATTTGTTGCGTTGGTTTCCCTCCTCTAGCCCTCTAACCCTCTTGTAGCCTTTGACACCTCACCCCGACCCATTGCGTACGTCCCACCCCGTGACACATAAGTAAGACAGTTTCAGTTTTATTTTCATCTTCAACTTATGGGTACAGGGGAAGTACAAAGTAATTCCTTCCAAAGAACTTTCTAGATCCTGCTATTCCTATATTACCAGTGTCTAACCAAGGAGCCCCACATGGAATCAAGCTCCAATGAACTTGAAAACGTATATTTTTCCTTGCATATCCTTGGGGTTACTTTACAAAAGCCTGCACACTAGCTATCTATAAAGGATACCTTAAGGCAAGGTGAGAGGCGTTGAGAGTGTAACTAGTCTGTCACTAGAAAGTCTGCGGTAGGAGAAGGTGTACCAGGCCAGAGGATCCATGACTCTGAAAGCCACTTCAAGGGAATCCATGGATCATTCCCTCTTAATCAGATGATGGCAATACTTTCTTGAAATCCATAAGCATTTTAATTTGGAGGAGAACATAGGCATTGGAAGCCATCATTTTTTCACTCCACGCCTAAAAAATATTACCATTATTACCGATAACCCACCCAATACTTATATTTGATAATTCAAAAAAAAAAAAAAAAAAAAAAGTCCCTCTGTGGGCAAATCTAAGGCTGCCTCAGAAATTAGGCTATTGTTTGCAGACTGCAAACACTTGAGCTTCATTTAAAACATCAATATCAGGAAGAGGCTGGTCTCATGGAACACTGGCAACACTGTACCAGGTCAGCTGTTGAGCTGTCTCATACTCTGGCATTACCCCTTTGCTATATGTGTTGCTGTGCGTCACTCTCCGGAATTTGATACAGGTGTCCTCCCCATTTCTACCAGAAACAACCCGAAGAAAGGTCACTGGAATACATACTTTGGTATACAAAACTTCTGCATACTCTGCATTAACTTTGCTCTTGTATCAAGATGAAAGGGCCATTGTAGACCTCTCTCTCATACATCCTAACTGCTGTGCTTCATGAAGTTAAGATATCAGTGTTCTTTTCTATGTGACTCTAATTAAATGAAAGAAACAGTAGGTAAAGTACTTGACTCTGTGCCATTTTCAGTAGAAATGTGTATATTCATTGAGTCCTGATTTTACCGGCTATATTAATTCTTGATCCTTGCTTCCACCTGACCCATTAGTGCTATTCACTTTTTCTTCATTCTAGAACCTATTGCTGATTCTCAGTCTTCAGTACACAATGGCATTCATGGATATGGTTATTTCCATTTTTCCCAGGAAGTAAATTTCCACCAAGCATAGTGTACATACATAGCACATTATTTACCAATTGAGAAAGACATGTAAATCAAACAAGCCAATTATTGCTTCATAGTAAATAATATTTTTGTAATATTTTATGCTTGAAGTTTTTACCTCTTTGAGGTCATTAAATAATGAAATACTTTGTCAGGGCACTAACTAAAGGAGCTCAGGTTTAATTGATTCTTATATTGATGGCTTGTTGCATAGCCAATGATGCATATTGATATTTGTAAGTAAACATAAATTCAAAAAAGAAAATTGGTTGGAATTCAGTTAAATTTTGTGAACAACCTTCCTAGTTTTTAACACAATAAATTTGAACATATGGGAAATAAATGTCCAAGTCCTATGCTAGAATAATCTTAGTAAAATTAAACGACATAAGAATAATTATAATTATATTAAAATTACAAAAGCAGCAAAAGCAAAGGCAGCTAATTAAGATAATCATAATTTTCCTATTATAAAAGGCCCATGGTGTTCCTAAATTAAAACATAAATTATGATCTATGCTGCTTTTTAGACCACCTATGCCATTAAAAAAATTGATACACTAAAAATAAATCTTTTAAAAATTGGGCTTATAATCATTTGTGTTAATAGTGTTATAAATTCTCTGACTATAGTGATAACTTTAAAAACATTTGTCAGTAACTGACTGTAGTTTTGTAGGAAGGGAAAAAAGCTTTTGTCTAACAAACAAATCTTAATTGTATTCACACCACAGTAATGAAATATTAAGTTTTTAAAGTTGGTCATTAACACTGTCTCAAACTCCAGTACTTGTGATATTTTGGAGAAAAGCAAAAACCACTAATAAAAACAACAAACAAAAGCCACTTTAATTAGAAATGAATGTCAACTTACATTGAAAGAGTCAAAAATAAACAACCTAAAATCTTATCTGGTATTAGTTGGTACAATTAGCATTAATGCTTTACTACAAAAAAAGTAATTGATATAAAATTCTATTCACAAACTTCCCAGTGTATTATAGGCCAGAATACAAAGATTCAATTGTTTATTTTTAATATATCATAATATGCCACATAAAGTTACTATGCATTCCTAATTAGAATCTATACATTAGAGCTTTCCATGACAAATTTTAGAAAGTTGAAGACAGAAGAGACACAAATACATAGAAAAACAGGTTTTAAAGACATTTTTATATAAATAAATTCTATGTAAAAAAATTTTTTAGAGTTCATAAAATAGACTCCAAAGATTAAACTCAGTTTTGTAATCAGGAAATTGTTCTGTTTTAAACCATCTGAAAAACATGTTCTTAGACATCTAAACTTTAATTTATAATTCAAAAGTGTTTATAGTTAGTACAGCTGTTTGTGTCCTGGATAAGCCATAGGCGACATTTATCTAAGACAATTATTTATTTACTTGATGACATCATATTTTCTTTAAAAAGAAAATTGTTCTTTAAATTGCCACTTGTACACGTCTTTTCACAGTCTAATTTTTAAAAAGATTTGAGAGGAAATAACATTCTTACAATTATTAAGCTTGTGATTTTTTTCCCAATTAGCCAGGTAGTTCATTTTGGATATTCTCATTTTAAGTCATTATTCTAGACTTTTTAAAAAGTTATAATCCTCAGTTTGCCTCTAGCACATTTATTATTATTAAATGTTATTATTAAAATGTCTCCATTCCAAATATGTTTTGATACCTTACCTGTCTTAACCGCAGGTCCACTATATTTTCCACCATTTGTAACTTTCCTCCCCCTGTAGAACATGATTAAAAGAAGTGGGAAACTGACTGATGTTTTAGGAACAGCTCATGGACACCAGGATTTTTAACCTTAGTATAAACAGTAGAAATCAGAACATGTTTGGCATTTTTTCCAACTCCACAACACCCACATTAGAATATTAGGTGAAGTGCTTACAATGATAAAAACCTGTTGTACCTACTACTATCTATGTGTTAAGAAAAAAAATCGTAAATTCGCATATTTTCATCGCTCTAAAACCACAGAAAATACAACATGCTTTTATCCTTTTTTAGCAAGATTTCACTGTTTAGATCTTGTTATGCAGAAATTTCAATAATTCATAAATGTCCCTAAAATGAACGTATTTTGCATCAGCTCACCTTTATTTACCCTCTCATCTGCACCAACACACTTAATACTACCCATAGCTTTGTGATTTTTACAGCTTTATTATGAATCTCTCTAGTAAACACTGAACTGATATTAGAAGTATATGCATTATGCAAAATAATTAATAACTAATAATCTTATTACAAAATAATTACACACACATATATGTATATATATATGAAGATTGTTGACTTACCAAATTAACACCACGCTAATGGTCCTGTCCTCTACCACTGTGGCCACTTCACACAATTCTGCATAGAACTGTACCTACTCTGGACTGTTAAAGTATCCAACCATACAACGCATCAGAATAAATTCCCAGTACTTCTTTCAGTGTAAAAAAGTTAGGGGAAGATATTGAAAGAGGAAGAAATAAACCAGGCTTCGAAAGATCTCACTTTAGACATTGTTCTTGAGACCCAGTAGTTTTATGTTGAAGGGATACCCTTGAACAAAGAAGGAAGTTGAAAAAAGTCTAATTAACCCAGAAAAATTTAGATTTGCCTTACTGGCCCAACACTGCAAAATTCTTGCTATGTGAATCAGAAATAGCTTCTTAAACTACAGATACAAGGTAACTTTGTAAAATTGAGAAATTGCTTTGTTTCTGCTGATGTTTGGAACAGGTAAAAATAATCTTGATGCCCTTCCTTATAGATTGACGTCAAAGGATGTCTCATGAAGGTAGAGAGTCATGTTACTGGGGGGCAGTGGGGTTCTTCAGAGTTGGAACATAGTAACTGGGACAAAGTGGCTTCTAATGCTAAAAGCTGATGATCATTATACAGTGTTGCTTTCAATGTCTCAAATTTCAACTGTCCTAATGGAGGATGGTTTGATTGACATTTTAAATCACAAAGGACAATGAAAAGTCACTGAAGGCTGGTTTTTATACCCCAGTGGAAAGTAAAGATACTTTTTTCCATCCTGAATAATAAATCTTGGTGGGGTCTTGCAGAGCTGTAGATACCTGGGCTGTGTGTGTGTGTGTGTGTGTGTGTGTGTGTGTGTGTGTGTGTGTGTGTGTGTGTGTGATTTGTAGATATGTCTCCATCGTCTATGTATTCTAACACTAATGTTAATATTCTAACATCTAATATTTACTGTAAACTATAAATTCAAAAAAACAGAACCAGATTGTCCTCCGTTGGCTTATTTGAACACTTTGGAACGGGACGTGTAATTGGAAAAGTTTTCCATATCATATTTCTTATTGACAAGATTCACACTTACTTCATGATATATGTCAGTTAAAAAGTAGCTTATTTTGAAGAATAACCAGTAATCAAGCTCCTCCTCACCGATATCAAAAACCACTTTTAGAGGCAAATACATAGCCATTGCAACCGTGGTCTCCTAGAATTCTCCTATATTCACAGATGACGCTATTCTGGCCGTCCACACCAATAAACCTCAAGGTACTGGATTCCAGCTGCCCTCGTGTACAATCCTTTTATCCTATTTTTAATGCTTTGTACAATCACATGTAAAACCATGAGCTACAAAACTCAATAAAATGTCAGCAAACAACCAGTGATGTAGTTACTGTTGTCGTATGGGGATTCCGGAGCTTTGGTTTGGAGGTAGTATTTCATGGTATAGGATAATGACTAAAAATGTAGTTCCTGTGTCTCTCATGCTTAAACTCTGCTAACCCCTCACAGACATATTGTAACATGGGGGGGGGGACTTGTTTTTCCTTTGTTTTAAAAGAAGTTACTGTTTGAAGTATCTGACAGGTATTTTTCACCTCCAATAATATAAGTTTAATTCATTTACTCTCTGACCTTGAAACTTGCATATATATACATATATAATGACATTTATTTTTATATTGTCTGTGTCATCTTAATTTCCCTAATGTAAACAGAATCATGACAGGCAGCCATGGTCTCTAGCCGTAAGACATTTTTCCCAGCTATAAGTGGTTAGACACTGTTCATTGAAATAAGGGTGCATATGGATTACTAAATATTTTGAATTACTTGATAGATATATGATTATCATTCAGTGGCATCAGGTATTTTGATTAATTTTAAGTTATTATATTACATTATATAAATGGTCGTGTTAAACAAATTAACCCACCTCTTTTTATTTTAATAAGCGAGGCACAGGCATTTAAAAGAAACATTGAATAACAATCTCAAGGATTTTCAGAGCCTATTCCACTGAATAGAAAGGTGCATGCATAGAAGGAAGGCTGATGGAAACAATCTATGCTGAAGGGAAGCGAGCGAGTGAGAACAAGTGTCAAGCAAGGTATATTTACATCTTTGTGTTCACTGACAAGTCCTCAGACAAGGCTGCTTTGATGTCACATTACATCACTTACCAATTCTGTGCCTCGGAACAGTTTCAGGAATACAGCTCTCCATCGCTAAATCTCAAATGTGATTTTTCAGGGCACGTAAATTTTTACACAAATATCATCCAGGAAATTAAAGGAGGTCTGAGATAATTGTAAGTTGATTGTTTGGGCCGATTGGTGATAACAGCTTCTTGCCCCTGAGTTAGATAATAACAATAATATTCTAAATTAGATCAAAGCTCCACTCTGATGCTTGTTTCTTAGTGTTCGTAGGCACTTCCTCAGTATATGGTATTTACTGAATAACTTTGCACACTGTTATTTTTAGCACCATAATGCAGCCTTTAAATCTTCACTTAGCAGGATATGTCCAGTGATAAGCAATGGTTCTTTGTTTAAAACTACTAAGAAGATATGAAACTAAACAGATTCTTTTTGTAACTATAAGATGTCAGAGACTATGTCCCCTGTATATTATTCTGCTTCCTAAGATTACTTGACCCAGAAATCCTCAAGGCCACTGAGGAATGATATATAGGTTATTGAATGATTCACAGAACTCATTGTGAACTACTTAACACTTTTGTTTATAAGTAATATATGCCAGGAAATGTTGGGCAGTGACTCCTTTAATAGTAATTGTCTTTGTAACCAACAAGAAACAATGTTATCAAAGTAACTCCCAAATGCTGGTGTCCAGTTTTTAGTAAAGGTAGAAAAATCGAGATGAATGTTATGACCATAACTTTTCTTGGGAATAGCTTCTTAATTTCTAATATCAAATGCCCATTTGGTAACAATAAATGAAGCCAAAGAAAGCAGTCCATTCTCCATTCAAGTATCTCTCCTTGGTAAAACACATAAAGTCCAGGTGGCACACTTGTTCATTCATGTTTGATACAATCTAGTCCATAAGTGGGTCTGTGGTTCTAAATTGCAAGCATGTGCTCTGGGATAGCCAAATTACTACCAAGCGTCTTGGACTTTGTCTTCTGTATGATATAGATTTTTTCCTCTCTCAAAAGTAGCTATATTTATGTACTTGGAAATATATTGCAGACAAAGTTCCTCGATATTGCTTAATTTGTACAAACGTCAATGGTTAATGTGGTTGAAAATAAATGCAGGATATATAACTTAATAGTACAAAGAGAAAATGCTCATTCTGCCTCTGTAATAATTAAGGTAAAAATTTGGCATGAGAAAGTTGGAGACTATATACAAATAACTGTTTATCATATGCATGATACATATACATATACACATACACATACATATACATACATATCAACACATACCACATATATGTAATATATATATATATATATATATATATATATATGTCACTTATGTATGTGTGCTTATGTAATTGCACATAGAGATTGCTACCAACTGCATGTAGGCTCTATATTCTGTGAATCAAACTAACTGTAGATCGAAAATGTCTGCAAAACAATGTGTCTGCCATGAGCACGTAGAGATATATTCCTTGCCATTTTCCCTAAACAACATAGTATTCTAATTTATATAACATTTATCTCTGCTAGATACTACACATAAATTAGAAAGTATTATAAGTTTACTGAAAAATATGTTTTAGTTACATGCAAATATTTCATCATTTTATATTTAAGATTTATTCATAAACATTTTTTTTTAAAAAAAAATCTTCTGGAACATCTTAGTAAGATCCCAACATTTACAGAGGTGAAAAGACTGCATGTATAATTGACTGTTTATATATAAATTTAGTAATCACACATTATGAAAATAGGCATAGCTAAATGTTTTTTCTATTGATGTTTATCTAAGCTATAGTGAATATAACTAATCAAGATAGACAAATTAGTTTGAACCTAAATAAGGGAATCATGTGCTGTGCAGCCAGACTTTTCTTTATTTGTAAAGTGAAGAATAATCACACAGGTAGGTGGAACAAAAGTGTAAAATCAAAAATGCCTAGAAATTAAAATAATTTGAAACCTTAATAATAAATATTTAAAACTATAATAATAATAATTATTACTATTTGGCTTCATTATTATACCTTAAAGCAAAAGTTTATTGGCTAAAAGACCTTTTATTAGTAAAAACTCTAATACAGAAGGCATTAATAGCTTTTCTCTAATTGTAAAAGATTTCATCCAGCCTTTATTCCTAGACACAAATATTTTAACAAGAGATTTCAAAGGCATCAACTGTTTTTAAGCTCTTACATAAAATTAAATAAAATATTATGTCCTATTAAGTGTATCAAAACTGAAACACAACATGAAATTGAAGAAAAGCTGGAACACCTGATGTCTCCAGCCCAAACAGTGAAATAATCTCTGAGAGAACTCACTCTTCAAATGAAAACATCGCATGTGAATTCTAGTTATATTTAAAAAGAAAAAGAGTTACTTTAACACACCTGTCTTCAATTTTATATTATTGCTGATAGGAATTGAAATTTTCCACATATGTGCAGCTTTAATTCAACCAATTAAGTCACATCCCCTAAAATAACATAAATTCAACTGTTGGGGAAAATACATAAAGTATACTAGAATATACATTCATTGTCGTAAATACTGTATTTCTTACTTCACTTTACAACCATTGAGAATAAAGCACAACATTAATTTTCATAATTATAGTGTGACTGATATAAATAAACCTAATCCTTTAATAGAAAAAAAGCAAGGAGAAGACATAGCTTTGGTAAAAAGTAAACACTTTGCTTCTAAAGGTAGTCTTTTGTTTATTTTTTCAAATTTTAAATATAATTTGTTATGCTTATTTATAATCTCATAAAATAGTAAGCATACCTTACATGTATGACTAAAAGCTGCCAACGTTTCAAAAATGAATGCTGTTATGTAATGATTAAAACTCAAATAGATGTAATATATAAGTAGGAAATGTCCAAACTAGTAATGACCTTATGAAGAATAGAATAGTAACGATTAAGTTTTACATTTTATTTCCTTATTTTTGAGCAATGATGAGCTCAGCTCACTATTTTATGCTTTATAAGGATCAATTGAATTACCTGCTCATCATTTTCCTGCATTCCCTTCATGAGAACCACCTTAGTAAAGGAGAATCAAATAGTCAAATTCAGCACACACACATTGACAAACTCATATGTCAGGGTGAGAAGCATAAAAATTAGCTCCACACAAAATGTCAACATTTGCATTATGTATGCTTAAATGGTCTTAAATATTAAAAAAAAAGCAGAAAAGATGTATCAAAAGATCACAACAGACCTCACCAAAGTGAGTATATTTAATATAGTTGTCACTGAATTTATAAAAATAATAGTTTCTAAAATGATTGGTGTAAACCATCTTTCTCATAAGGTAAAATATTTTCCTCATAAGGTTGTTTTCATCACTATTAAAGAGAAGAGCACGAAGTACCAAAATAAGAATAGTTCCACTACTGATTTAGGAACAGGCAAATTCCCAGACACACATAAGAGGTCATTTACAAAAAATGCTCTCCCTTTAAATTTGATCTATTGAATCTTGCACAGTGCCTTGATATCTATCACAATGTCACAACTATCCAAAACACCTGCTCTTTAAATATCTGTAACTTCAAAGAATGAGGCTACTGATTGAATATACATATGTCTTGATGCATGTATTGTTGATGAAAATCCTTGACATTCCTCACTTAAAAGACTAGAACAGTAAAAGTTCTAGTTTAGTAAAGTAAACCCTCTATCAGTTGTACAGAAAATAGCTTAAGTATAATTTTGCATAGTTCTCTTTACTTCTTCCACTAGGTAGTCTTATATTATTTTCTGAGTAATTGTTAACTCTATTTTATAAAGCAAAACTCCCCTCTCTATCAGACCATTTCCTGAATTCACTCCCAGATTCAGTCTAAACACTGACTGATCTCACTGCATACTGAATCTCTTCTGCATTTTAATCATTTTCTACCCATGAATCTCACTCACTTTTTACCTTCGCATGTCTTGTCTTCCTGATATCGTGTAATTGTATCTGTATTTCCTGCTCTGCTTGTGCCTCCTTTGCTCTGGTCCTTGGTCCATCTTTGGGTCAGTTCTTACCTGCATTTTGTTCTAGGTCATGTTAATTATCTCTTTGATCCTCTCTCCCCATCACCCTATACCAGCTATCTATTGGTGTATGTGTGTGTGTTTGTGTGTGTGTGTGTGTGTGTGTGTGTTTGTACTGTAAAAATGCAGAGGGTTGCAGAACTCCAAACAATACATTTAATCATTTAATCTTGTCTTGTTACATCTCGAAACAAAAGTCCCCAGAGGTCAGGTATCTATTTGAGCAAATTCAAAAGGAGATAATTTCTATCAGCATTTCCGAATCATTGTGTATTTTTTCTTTGTAATGTTGTTGGTACTTTTTCATTTGTTAATTTATTCATTCACCTTATATCCCAATCACAAACCTTTTCCGTCATCTCTTTCCCCCCTTTCCCTCATTCCCACTTCTGTTCTGCTCAGAGAAGGAAAGGCCCACCTCTGGATACTGACCCACCCTGGCACTTCCAGTCTAATCAAGACTAAGCGCATCCTGTCCCAGTGAGGTCAGACAAGGCAGCTCAAGAAAAGTAATGGGATCCAAAGGCAGGCAACAGAATCCAAATCAGAGACAGGCGTCTGATTGATCCAACTGTTTAGAGATCCAGATGAAGACCAAGCTGTACATTTGCTACACATCTGTAAGGTCCAGTCCAACTCTTTGGTTGGTAGTGCAGTCTCTGTGAACTCCTATGGGATCCAGGTTAGTTAGCTTTGTAGGTTTTCTTGTGATGTCCCTAATCCCTCTAGCTCCCTCAACCTTTCCCCAACCCTTCCACAGAACTCCCTGAGCTCTGCTTAAGGTTTGGCTGTGGGCTCTGCATCCCTTTCCATCAGCTGCTGGATGAAGCCTCTCAGATCACAGATGTGCTAGGCTCCTCTCTGCAGGAACACATTGTTTTCCTTGTGCTTTGTTTTAGCTATAAAACTCTGGCTCTAAAAGGCAGCTAGAGGCTGCTCTGTGAGAACTTATTCAATGTGATCTCTGACCTAATCAATGCTTTAATCCACTGACAGGTCTCAGCTGGGTGTCTTTTAGGCTAAGCAGGTGTCTTGTCAGACATCAATGGGAGGAGAGACTCTTGGTCATGTAAAGGCTCCAAGCCCTAGCATAGGGACATGCCAGGGTCTGAAGGCAGGCGTGGGTAGGTGGGTGAATGGGCACCCTCATAGAAGCAGGGGGAGGAAGGATGGGGTAGGGGGTTTCCAGAGAGGAAACGAAGGAAGAGGATAACCTGTGAAATGTTAAGTTAATAAAATATCGAATGAAAAAGGAAACAAGAAGTGTGACCTTCTGGGTAGAACCCCTAAGGTCATGTGATTGTGATCTATGCTTTCCTGCGCTCCCGCTTCTTTGCAATCTGCTTCTCAGACACCTGGAGGTAAGCAATCTAGGCCGCAAAGTCCTAGCATGATAATCTTGTTCTTCTCCTGAGACACAAACCAATGGATCTGACTGAACCTTACCTGGATCCTCTGAAACCATGACACAAACCCCTTTCCTTTAGACTGTTTCCCTTAGATACTTGTTACAGTAAGGATCCCACAACACGGTAAGCTGCGTGCCGCAGTGGCTCACCAGAATGCCTCCCGTGCGGGCTTGTTCTTATCTCACTGGCATATTCCAAGTGTTGCTCACTGGTTTAAGGTGGTAGGACACAACTTCACATGAGGAAAGGTGATGCATCAAATTGTAAGTTCTTTAATGGAGTTGGTGGCATCTGTTCACTCAGTCGTGGGAGAAAAGATTAAGGCTAGTGTTAACTGGGATTCAGGATGACAAACACAGTAAAGGTTGTCTCTATCTATGTCTTATTTCTGTTTCTTCCCCGTGACAACCCCTTTTTTCCTTGCTCCTTGCTGAGAGGCAGTGGGTGTTTTGTTTGGATTATTTTGTTGTTTATTTTTTTAGTTTTGTTTTTTTTCCAAAAACTTTATTAGATATTTCCTGCATTTACATCTCAGATGTTACCTCTTTCCCAAAATCCCATCCCCCATCCCCCTCCCACTGCAGCCATGAAGATGCTCCCTCTCCCAACCACGTTCTCCCACCTCAGCACCTTGACATTCCCCTACAGTGGGAAAATGAGCCTTCGCTAGACCAAAGGCCTCTCCTCTCATTGATGCCAGAGAATGCTATCCTCTGCTGCATATGTACCTGGGTCATGGGTCTCTCCATGCAAACTCATTGGTGGGTGTTTTAGTCCCTGGGAGCTGTGGTAGGTTTGGTTAGTTGATACTTCTGTTCTTCCTATGGGGTTGCAGACCTTTCAGCTCCTTCAATCCTTTCTCAAGCTCCTTCATTGGTGTTCCTGTGTTCAGCTTGATGGTTAGCTGCAAGCATCCTCCTTTGTATCAGTATGGCTCTGGAGAGCCTCTAAGGAGGCATCCATAGCAGGTTCTTGATAGGCAGTGTTTTATGGCAGTAAAATATATGGATGTAGAGTATGAACTGCCTGGGTAAAAACCCAGCTTTCCCCATTGTTCAGTTGCTTGATTTTGACCAAGTTTCTTTCCGTACTTTGGCTTCCTTGTTCATATAGTTGGAATAGTAAAATCAAATGAGAAGAGTTACTAGAATAAGACAAATCAAATTCACGGGAGAAGAAGGTATCTGAGAACAGAGACTAGATGCTAGCACATGATATATATCTAAGAATCACACCTTTGTGGATTTTTAACGAGAGGTGGACATAGCTGGGCATTTTGCTCTTGTCTACAAACTCATACTTTAATGTAGTCTAAGCCTCTTCCTTTACAGCCTTTGTTTTCTACAAATTATAAAGAGAACCTCAAATTCATCATGCTTGGTTCTTGTATCTTTCCCTTGACCAGTTTCCGCAGGGGACAATATAGAATGATCAGCTTCATCTGGGCTTGGATCATTTCTCCCATTAAAGCAGTGATGACTTATCAGGTAGTACATGGCTGAGAGTCTGGAAAAACAGTATCAGCTTGTTCTTATAACTGGGCAACTTGCTGAGTCCACCTGAAACATGAGACCTGGGAAAGGGTCTCTATCACATAAAAGCCATGTCACCTCTGAGTTTAACGCCTTGTTCATTGTTACTCAAATGTATTTCTTTCCCAGCAGGGACACGTTCAGAAGCAGCAATTAAGTTCACAGTGCAATCCACCTTCCAAAGCTACACACTCTCTTTGTTTGCTGTTCTATGCCATTTCGTCTTAATTAGTCCAGATGCAAAGCAATGGAAACTCAAAACTGAGTGTTCTAGGTGTTCTTGCCTCTCTCTGATTCCTAAGGACTGAATTACCTCTGTAACTTTAAAATTTTTCCAGTTCAGCAATGCTATCTTTATGTGTCCTTGAGAAGATCATTTAATTGGCTTTGATCAAAACCCTTCTGCACAAGAAAGGGTAGAGATGAAAATGCAGGTAGGATTAATTCAGGATTAGTGAGGGATTCCAGAAAAAATCCCTTGTTCTCACCAGGCCTCAGGGCATGCAGTCCATGGCTGCACACCACCATAATGTACACATCTAATGAACAGAGCAGTGACAGAGAAAGGAATGGTACCTTCATGAATGGCAAAAATGGCAAAGTATCCTTATTTGTGTATAGTCTGCTGATTCAAGCATGGGAATGTGCACACACACTTGCACAAGCATGTATGCATGTGAGTGCACACACATTCAATTGTGTGTATCCACTGACACATAAATATGTGCACATATACCCACACATGGCATTCTAGCATTTTTCCCAAATGTCACAAAGTTTTCAAGAGGAATGAGTAGGGCTAATACAATGAGTCTCCTACACAAGGGAGTCCAGAAAATGATGCATTTCCTTCTACAATGCTACATGATTAACCAGAGAGCCAAAAGGGGGAAAGGCATGTATTGGTCTCCTCTCCACAAGCAGGTTGAGATGCGTTGTATACATGAGCATTCTTAACATTGTCCAAAATGGAAAAAAAGTTACTGGGATTTTCTGGATAAGCAAATGAGCTGTCTTTCATTCTGATTTTTCTCTTCTTAATTTTTCTCTTTAATGTTTAAGATAATATATTTATGAGAATCCTTCTTCCCCTCCCTGGAGAGACTATTTATCCAACTCACAGTGTTTCACAGTTGTCCATATTTCTTTGTGTATGGTTGACGCCTCACGAACATTCCCCTGTCCACCCTGGTAAGTCTACTGGTGTCACCTATGTTCAGCTCGAGTTTGTCAGTCATGTTGATAAGAATTTCTGATATTATGACTAGGAGACACAATTTCACAGCAAGATTCCTGATTCTCTAGCTCTCATAATCTTTTAATCCCCTTTTCTGCAGTGCATAGGCGTGGGAGTGTATATATATACGTATATACATATACACATGCACATATACATATACATCATATACACATACACATATACATATATATCATATACACATACACATATATCGTATGCATCGTATACATCATATACAATTAGACCTACATAATATACATTTACATATGCATCACATACATTTACATATACATCATATATATTATATACATATACATTATATACAGCATACACATTTACACATACATGATATACATATACACATACATCATATACACTTACATATACATCATATATTTTATACATCATATACATTTACACATGCAAGATATGCATCATATACATTTACACATACATCATATACATTTACATATACATCATATATATCATATATACATATACATCATATACACGCATACATGTAGGCATATATATGTACACATACACACATACATATATAGTGTCTGGGCCTGATAACTCTGCATTTTGATTGGTTATAATTTTCTATAACTTATTTTTCTCTGTTGTAAACAGAGGTATCCCTGATGAAGGGTGAATTTCCTATTTTTTTCTTGAAGAATTTGCAGTCATGCTACAAGTCATATACAAATAAGAACCAGAATTGAAACCTCTCATTAAAAATATTAGAAGCCTTTAAATCTGAGACAGTCTTGGACATCTACCAGGAAAGATTGCTTCTTGTTTCTGGCAGATTTAATTTAAAACAAGCTACAGGGGTGACCATCATAAGAAAATCAAACTTTAGTTAGAATAATTAAAGGTTAATTGTGATTTAATGACAAATAAGATTGAAATAATCCAAGTTAAAAATTCCGTTGAAAACCATTGATTGAATGCATACTAGATTTACATATCTAATTTTGGATATATGGAGTTAAAATGAGAGGACAATATCAATGTGTATATGCATTATTTTAAAGCAGTCACATAGTTTTCCTATTGTAAAATTTTGAAAAATAATGGAATGATTACCCTTTGCATTGTCAGTCATTTCCCATAAATGCAAGCAGAATTCAAAATTCACATACACTAACCTTTCTCAGAAATATCAGCTTTTGGTACAACCTAAAATACTAAAGATTAAGTCACACTTGGGGCTTACATAGTTGCATGTCCAAACTGTTTGAAAATGCCCTCAAAAGCAGAGAGTGCTTAAAAGGATTATAACTCTCAAGACTATTGTAACAAAGCACACTGTGCTACAAATAAATTCTGATGTAGCTTTAACAGAAAATAGGTGCTGTGAAGAGCAGGCTTCTTAGAGGGACCACAGACTGCACATGCACAGAATAAGATTTCTTTAATTAAATGAGCTGCAGCTCAGATGTCTCTAGAGTTTTAGAATGCTACTCAGCAATTATATTCCCGTTGAGATTTAATTATCCCATTAGATACTTATTTATGACTACATATTAACTTACAGTACACCATTAGGGTGGATGTACTAATAAATACGTTATCATTGCTACATAGAAATAGCTTAACTAAATAATTATTAACATTTATTTTACAAGAATTTAATAAAATGCCTGTAACAATGCTTTGCTAGTTGAAAGCAAACCATGTGTGTGTGTGTGTGTGTGTGTGTGTGTGTGTGTGTGTGTAATTAAAGAGAAAAGGAAGGACTGACCTACATTTTTTTGTTTTGATTTTTTGGATTTTATCATTTGTTTGTTTGTCTGTTCCTTTGTAGCTACTATTTATATTCTCTAATCTCCTTCCTAATGAACTTCACACAAATTCCCTTAGAAGTCTACATGATTTATTCTACATGAAGAGATCTTGAACAATAAGAGATATGTGGGGAATCCCAAGAGTCACTTGAAAAAGAGAGAGAGAGAGAGAGAGAGAGAGAGAGAGAGAGAGAGAGAGAGAGAGAGAGAGAGAGAGAGAGAGAGAGAGAGAGGAGAGACAGAGAGAGAGACAGAGAGAGACAGAGAGACAGAGAGAGACAGAGAGAGAGACAGAGAGAGACAGAGAGAGACAGAGAGAGAAACAGACAGACAGACAAAGACAGAGACACACAGACAGACAGAGACAGACAGAGAGACTTAAATTATTTTAATTGAATTTGTTCTTTGATAGTTTTGTAAAGTATGTGATGAATTTGGGTTACTATCCCCCTTTCTTACATACCCAAAAGAATGATTTTTTTTTCATGCCATTTTGAAGAATGCTGTGTTTGAAAGTCGACTATATTTTATTTCTCAATCCTTCATTTGCTCTCTTAAAGTTGCAGAGTTTATTGCGTTTCTTCTCCCACATGAGCTGCTATTCCTTGCAACTAAAGTTTTGCCTGGGTGTTCTTGTTTCCCTCTCTTATCAACCTCAACTCTGCCAGAATCGCAGCCAGCTTCCTTACTCATGTCACCTCTCTAGCATCAGTTACATTGTAGTGCCAGGGAAGTACTAGTGGTCCCCAGACCAAGAGAAAGTAGCCCATCTGATGCAACTCACAGAAGGGTCTTATTTGATTCCAGCCCCTCCCCACAGCACTGCAACACACCACTACCTTCACACAGGATGGTTTTGGTGATAAAGGAAGCCTCGAATGTCTATCCGGGCAAAGCTTTATAGTAAGCAGCAAGCATGGAGTAACTGTGCAGGCCTCTAATTGGAAAGCTACTGTGGCCTTTAACATAATTGGCTGGTGCTGGAAGTCATATCATAAATTTACTTTCTGCTCCCCTCTGCATTGCCGGTTGTGAGACAGGTGGTGGGCTTGTAACCAGTCTTGTTAAGTAGCCTAGAGGCTGGAGCTAGCCTTGAGTTTTTCTTGGGGGCAACTTGGAGACTAATGCTAGGTACCAGCCTGTTAGTTTACCTGAGTTCAAACTTAGGTCAGGTTCTCTAAAATGGAGTCTGAACTTAAAATATTTGGCCTCTCAACATTTCTCAGTCTGAAAGTGTTTTGCCTATGTAACTTGTTATCTCTTACTTGGCAATAGGGTTAATGTTGCCATTTCTGTCAGTCTGATGTTAGCATCAATGTGCAGTGTTTCTGATGTAGCAAGTTCTGTCAATGGGACTGCTCATGTCTTCTACCCACAAGCTGTGCTTTTTCATCTTAATGTCTTCATGCACAGCAGAAATGAATGAACTTGGTTCTAGAATTCTAGAATTCTTCTTCTAGAATTCATGAATAGATTTGTTCTTATCATAGGTCTGACCCAAGCATATGACATTTTTCTTTCCTTTTGAACTCTTCTTCTTCTTCTTCTTCTTCTTCTTCTTCTTCTTCTTCTTCTTCTTCTTCTTCTTCTTCTTCTTCTTCTTCTTCTTCTTCTTCTTGTTGTTGTTCTTCTTCTTCTTCTTTTTCTTCTTCCTCTTCCTCCTCCTCCTCTCCTTCTTCTCCTTCTTCCCCCTCTCCTTTTTTTCTTTACTTTTTCATTTAAAAGGAAACTTTACAGAGCTTCAATTTGGCATGTATAGATTTATGCCCTCATGCTCTGATGTGGGGTCACTATTAAGTAAAATAACGGTGGCCTGAACACAGTCATTACAACAATGTGACAGATAATCTGATCGTTGATATGGCTATGGAAACAACTAAATGGCCCCTAGGAACTATTATGTGGCTATGAGCAAAGAAAGTGATGACTCACTTGCAGACTAGGAGGCCTGGAGACTTTGTTACTTGGATCTGTGAGAAATGTGAAATTAATGAATTGTCCATTTTTAGATTTTTTCCATTTAATAATTTCTATCTGCAGTTGACTGCGTAGAACTAAAGATGCAAAAATAAAAGAGCAGATTAAGTGTGTTTCCTGAGGTGCTTGGAGGATAGCTCCTCAAAGAAACTACTGCTCATCTTTCTGCCTTCCTTTGTCACACTGTTGGAACGATCATTAACCCCAGTAAGCAACCTTGGAAGAATGTACAGTAATAAAGAAATAACCACTCAGAAACCTATGCACTCAAGATACCAAAGCAGAGAGAGAAGACACCTTGCCAAACCTGAATGGTACACATCCAGCTTCTTCTACAGGAGGAGAAAGTTAATGCTAGCTAAGTATATTGGTGCTCACTGAAAATTCTAGGGAGGTCGAAGCAAGAGGGTGGCAAGTTCAAGCCCAGCTTTGGCTACCTAGCAAGATCATGCGTTTTATAATAGCAGTGAAATATAAAGCAAAATAAAAACAGGTCAACTCTGAAAAAAAAATACACAATCTCAGTCTTGCTTTGATTTCAATTGCTTAAGTTTGTATGCTGTTTGCAACTGCACACTCTTCTTAAAGGAGAGAACAGCGAGTCTGTTAAAATTATTATTTCATTGTTTTTATACATGTAATATTACACTACTTGTTTTTATTTATTTTTACGTTATGTTTGTTGTAACTTCGCCTGCATGTATGTCTATATGAGGGTGTCAGAAGCCCTAAAACTAGACTTATAGGCTGGTGTGTGTTGCCATGAGCATTCTGGGAATTGAACTCTTGTCCTCTGGAAGAGAAGCCAGTACTCCTGATCTCTGAGCCATCTCTCCAGCTCCTATGATATGGTCTTAAAGTTGACACTGTTTTAGATTTTAACATTTGACCATGGCTTCACATCGGGGCATCTCTCTAGACTGTAAAACAGGATGATTTTATTTAAGTCTTCTTTCTTCTTGGATTACATTTCTGTGTGGGAGAAATCTCAGCGTCCTTCAGTGCCAGCACAGCATGCTTGCTCATTACCACCCTGCAGTTATCAGAGGAGCTTCCTCTCAAGTTTGTAATCATGTGAAAATGGCAGCCAAGTACTTAGTCAAAAGATACTAAGTGTGCTTCAATTAAAGCCTGGTAACAACATAAAACTTTCCTTTCTTGACTCCCGTATAAAAGCTGTCTAGACTGACATTTCACTACACAATTGGAAACTAGGACTACAATATATCCAAGTACTTTTCAATTAAAAATGCAATAAGAGCTATTAATCAAAGAATACCAGGCATAAGTATAAGCAGATGAAAGAGGTGAAAAGGATAGACGGAGGTGGGGAAATTTGGAGAGAGGGAGGGCAAGAAGAGGCCATAGAGAAAGTAGGACCAGATAAGGTTTATCACAAGCAATAATAGTCAGCAAATGCTTACTAGAAATGATTTAGAAGGGAATCTAAAGTCAGACACCATCACACTGCTTATTGGGGACAGTCATGCGAGTGAATTTATGAGATCAAACCATCGTAGTGACAAAATTCACAGCAGATGACGTTCAATTCAGGAGTCATACAAAGCAAGGAGCTATCATGACAGTTCCTCTGTAGGACTCCGAGGCAACTGGACTAGTCTTTGTGTTGTGTTTCGTTTTGAAGATGGACTTTCCTACTGTTATTCAGCAAGTCAGTGATCTGTCTTAGCGCTATGATTATTAGCAAGGCGTACTATCACCAGCCTTTACAAACCATTTCCGAAGTGACTGTATGTTAAACCAGTACAAAAGAAACTGTTCAGAGCCAGCTCTGCACTTCTGATTGTCTCCTCTGCTGCACTAGGTGAAAACACGAAGTTTGCCACTATCTTCCAGGAATGCACCCAGCTTCTTCCCCAAACCCTTCTTCCCCCACTAGCTCTCCATTCTCTTTTGCATGCTGAGTCCTAGTAATGGATCTTTTGAGTGCTGTACCCTGTGCTTTTGAGAGCTCATCCTAAATAAGCTCTCTAATCTCTCTCATCACTAATTTCAGTCATTGCCAAAGGACACTGCCTCCTGGCTCCTCTTAGAATTCTATGAAAAAAATACAAAGGAAAAGGCCTCAATCTTCTCTTGTTTTACTTGTTTTCCCCCTGACACTGGTACTTATCAGACATATTCTCTGCTCCTAGAACTACATTTTCACAAAGACAGTTCAAACCCAACATCTCTAATAATGCAGTTCACAGAAATGGGATACCATCTGAACTGTAAATAAGTAAAATATCCAATGAGAAAAGGGACACAGTCAAATGAAAGGATGAATGTATGGATGATATAATACAATCAAAACCAGACAGACAGGCTGTAAGCTTTGAATTGGCCTTAAATTGTTATATACTTTTGCACAAACTTTATATGATGTGACAGTTTATTCAGATCCCTGTTTGAGAATAAACACACAGGTGCAGAATTAGTTACTTGCTTCACAATAATTAACTTTTTCAAAAAATAAAATATCTATGTGTAAGTTTAACTTTACTATAAAAAATAGGGTTTTTTGAAACTTTTTTTCATTTTAAATAATCTACAGAACTTTTACTGTGCAAAGGTCACAAACACTTATTCGATATAACTATTGTATTTCCAACTAGGTTTAATCTCCTTAAATTAGTTAATCATTTTTCTCTTATTTTTATGCATATAATTTGTATTTATGTTGACATATTAGTAGAAAAACTTGTAAAAGTGATATTGTTAGATCAAAAGGTAAATATATTTTATTTAAATTCACTGGAGAAAAGTTTAACCATGTGTCAAAACTACTAGTCCAAAGCTGATGCATGCTTTATAGGACTTTGGATGATGCTGAGCTCACTACTGTGACTTTTGTTGCTTATATATTAAAAGGCCTGGCTTTTAGCACATGATGTTTCAGTTGAAAATCTGTTAGGATATTTGGATTTTCCTCCTTTTTTGAGCTGTCTGACTCCATTTGTTTAATCCTAACCTCTCTTTTAGAGAAAGTACATCAGTTTCTATAGTTATTAGTAGTAATACATCTGTATATTTAAAATTCCATGGAGATACTTTGTTATTGTTGCAAATAATACAACTTCACATTGTTATTCTAGTTTACACAGACACACACATACATACACACATACACACATGTGTATGTATAAATAAATAAATAAATAAATGTATATATATATATATACATATATATATATATATATATGTTTCTTTAGATATTCACTGTCATAATTGGGGAGTTTCAGATATCTCCTTAGGTAATAAAACATTCACTGTAATGCACTTTATGAGTGTGGGTTTTTCTCATACTTTGACTATAATATTTTTTGGCCTTGACAGTCTAATAACTATACAAGTTTGTGTCACTTTTATGTCACCATCATGAATGCAGCCGAAGTAGCAGGGGTCACTTGTCTATTCTTAGGTCTACACTGTGCAAGCATTATAACTTCTCGTGGATTATTGTTCACATTTGTAAACATATATCTAACAGGGTAGTGATCTTTTGCATGCACAAGTCTTCTTTATTTACTCACACATTGGTAAAATGTATTCACTGAATGTTAATGTGGTAACTTGTATGAATCACAAATATTCCAATTCCTTTGGCGTTTTTACAAACATTCAAATATTCTATAATACTGTTATTCTTTATTTTCCTAGACAAATTAAAATCCCACACTTCACACTTTTAAATTAGAAAATTGTATTTGATTCTGACTCATCGAACTGCCTTCATTTATTTTTCCTATTTACATCTCAAATGTTAGTGCCAGACGAAGCTATAGTGTAGAAGTACCAAGTTTACCTCAGTGTGCTTTTCCTATTTTTAATTGTTACTTAATACAATTTAGATGTAATTTCCATTTTTCTGATGAAATAAGTAGTTTTTGTTTTTTGAGGTCACAGTAGTAGATGGATATTGAATTTAAAATAAAATCTGCTTGGATCTAAAATCTGTCTTCTATTTACAGCTTCTTTTCAAAATCCACTTGTTTTCCTTCAGAAAGAAAAACAAATCTGGAGTGTGTACTGCATACTGGGTCTCTGTGCAGACTGCTAGGACTATAATTTTAAGGGGTCTTATTTTTGACTTCAGAGATTATTGTATAATATCCTATTCTGGTATTTTTATTCCGTATTTCCCTTTAGAAAAGCATATACAAAGCTTTGTAAAAACATTTTCAGCCTATAAAAATGAATTTTAATATAATATATATGTGAATATGGCATAAAGACTATTTATAAGATAATTATTATATAGTCATTTTAATGAGTGAATAATTTTAAAAGAATATAACCAAGGTTTATATTTAAAGTATAAGTATCATCTATTTAAAAATATATTTGGAGTACATTCATAAAAGTCTTAAACACAGGTGTTCCCTAATTCCTCTTTTAAGATTTTCATAGATACATGACCATTATTTTAAGACTCTTATGATTTTTACATTAATATTCATTGCTACATATCAAATTACCCCATAAGTCACTTCTTGTAGAGCAAGAATGACTATTCCTTTCAACTTGGTGAGGCAGGCTGAGCATTCTGCTTCCTGGAAATGTCAAGGTATTTTGTCACCATGACTATATTCATGGCAAGCTTCTGTACTTCCTTCCCAAGTTTGTCCATATCGCGGCTGATGAGATTCAGTTGTTCCTGACTGTGGAACAGAGGCATCCGTTTCTTGGTGGTTTTCACTTGTCTGATTGACGTTGATCACAGGCAGCTCACATTTTCTGTACCACTTGCGTCTTCTTATACAAAAACTTAAAATTACACAGCTTACTTTGCTAAAGAATGAAAGCCAGAAGACAGTAGAGGCTCAGTAGCAAGATGGCGTTTACATTGAAAGCTAAATGGAATAGTTTTGTTCTAATCACATAACTGGAGACAACATTTTCCAGGCAGGTCACCCAAAGTTGTGCTTACCCAACATGTTGGTGGAAAGGAAGAGAGTCAGGGATGAAAAGTGTGAGGTATGCAGGGATTCCAGGCTATTGCACCATCCACTACAACTGCCCATCTGTGTGATTCTGCAACGCCAGTTGATGTGTAAAACAGAGGTATAGTGATAAGTCATGGTGATGTAATTGAATTCTGTTGACGACGGCCATTAGAGATGTACTATGTGCCCAGTGTTAGATGGGATGCTATTCAACTTTCACTCAGTTTTTACTCAGCCATCTCACAAGACTTCTGGGGTGATATTAATGGGTAACTTACATGACCTAAGAAGATTTCCCAGTTGGTTAAGCTTTTGGTGCATGAGAACCTGATTTTGGATGCCCAGAAGCTATGTAAGGCTAGTAGTGTATATCTCTAATCCCAGTGTGCCTAGGATGAAATGGGAGGCAGGAACAAGACAACTCTCAGAAACCCACAGATCTGTTATTCTAGAGTTTGCAGCAGCACACAAGAGACATTAGTTCAAATAACATGAAAATCAACGCTGACATCTGACATTTAAGGTCCTCTGTCCTTTGATACAAGTATTGTATATTTCCCTCCCTCCTTCCCTCCCTCCCTCCTTTCCTCCCTCCCTCCCTCCCTCCCTTTCTCCCTCCCTCTCTCTCTGTCTCTTTCTCTCTCTCCCTCTCTCTCTTTCTCTCTCCCTCCCTCCCTCCCCCCTCTCCCGTGTGTGTGTGTGTGTGTGTGTGTGTGTGTGTCTGTCTGTCTGTCTGTCTGTCTGTCTGTCTATATGTCTGTCTGTTGGCCAGTCTGTCTGTTTCCTCACTTACAGACATCATACATATGAAGAAAGATTTTTAAAGTTTAAGAAGTTATATACTTTTCTCAGTCTATTAGAAGAAACTGGGGAAGAGAAGTTAGTATAGCTAGTAATAACTGACCACACTATCTCTAATTTTATAACTGATTTTTTAAATACGTGTGAGCTAAATATGTTTATATACATATAAGAAAAATATGTAGTCTTTTGTCTAAGCATTGCACACTGGTCATTTTCTAATTGATGTGTTTATAACTGAATTCCAAGACCAAACAATCCTCTAAATCAGCCCTGAAAATTCCCAGGAAACAATGCCAACTCTGAGTTAACATCCATATAAACACCACAGGGTTAGGCTCTGCAGCACAGAACTTTCATAAGCCCACATCAGCTATGACTGTGAACTGTGAAAAGGCCTGAGTAGACGTTTGCAGAAGATTATACTGACATTCCCACTTCATTACTTTTAATAGAATTGAGTTTGTGGTACTTGCTGCCCATGTATTACCTTCATCCAGAAGCAAGATGTGTCATATGTCCCAAGTCTCA